>NW_027528362.1:2608845-2632411 GCF_008692635.1 Crocuta crocuta | reverse complement strand
CTCACCCAGCCTCGAATGCTGAGGGGGAGAGAGCTTGTTGTAGCTCAAAGGCAGCGTGTCCCGCCTGCCACTCTCAGAGCCCGTCTTACACTCCCCCAGCTCAGCCATTTACTGACCCCTTTTGAACGTTTGTTTTAGGGTTGGTGGAGGTGGAAGTTGTTGGGAATCCTGACCGATGGGCAAGTTAAGAGACCTTTTCTGTCTTGGGCTGCGTGTGCGTTGTGCACGGGGGCGTGGTGCTGCCCGCGGGGGGTGCTGCCCGTGGTGGCACCAGTTACGGGTCCGCACTGGGGGCTTCTCTGTATTTGGAGATCTGTCCTTCCCTCTGTCCCTGGATAACATGAAAACTGCCTGCAGCATCTGTGTCCTGACCCAGGTGGGGAGGTGGCAGAGTTTATGCTTATTAGCACCCTTCTCTTCTGGTGGGGGAGAAACCAGCAGCCGGGGGGTGTGGCTTGGGACTTGTAGCCTGGAGGGGAGGAGTGAGGCAGAACCTGCAGCTTTTAGGGCTCCTCGGGACCCCGGGGGAAGAGTCAGCCCCCAGAAAGGGAAAGAGTGATGGCGCACAGAGGATGGGAGCTGTGGAGGAGCGTCCAAGCGGAGGGGGCCAGTGAGTGATGGCGTCGGTGGGCCTGGGGGTCGCTGGTGGGAAGGGGCTGTGCTGGGTCGCGCACCCCCAGAACCACTCACGGGTTTCTCACCACCAGTGCCATGGCGGGTATTCACACCACTAGGGGGCGTTCTTGCCTGCTCGCGGTGCATCAGTCACTTGTTTAGAGCAGAGGCTTGGAGAGCAAATAACTGCCTGGGTCCTTCAGGTGGTGAGGAGGGCTCAGGATCCGAACCCTGGTCTGGCTCGTCCCCGAGCCCGTGGGCGCCGCACCACCTCACGGACGCTCCCTCTCCAAGCGCAGTGTGGAAATTGGCTTACTTGTTGGTTTTCAAGGGAGTATCGCTCTAGGATTTGTGTTTAAAAAAAGAACTCTGAGGGGGCGCCTGGGTTAAGTGTCCCACTCTTGACCCTCAGCCCAGGTCTTGATATCAGGGTCGTGAGTTCAAGCCCTGTGTTGGGCTTTGCGGTGGGTGTGAATCCTACTTAAAACAAAACTCTGGAAGTCATGGAGGTCTAGTGGCTTCAAGGGAAAAGTCACAGAGTGGACAGTGGTGAGGACATAGACACCAGCATTAGGCTGGGGCCTGCTTTCCTGGAAAGCTCCCTGAAGGTTACGGTGGCCTTTGGGCTGCCTTTCAAGGGAGTGGAGGAAAGGCTGCACTTCTGTCCGTCCCTCCCTTCCCCATCCCCCCCATGAGTTATCACCTTCGCTCAGCTCCGACCCGCCCTGTACATCCCAGAGGTGCAGGGCAGAGAGACAGGGCAGGGACCTATTCCCGGGGCTGCCTGCTCGGGCGCCTCCTGGCTGACCTGGGGGCGGGCCGTGTGTGACACCACGGGCCCTGACCCCCACACCCGGCTGTCCTGAGGGTCACCGCCTGAGGTTGTATAGAAGTGGAGGCCACCCCGGTTCGCTCCTTGAGAGATTCTGGCTCAGTAGGTGCAGAACCTCCTGCCTCCATGTGCCTGCCGCGGGCAGGACGAACCGGGACGGCCCCACCGCGGGGTCACGTGCACACGCCTTTCTTGCTGTTCGGTATTTATGAAATTTTCCAGTTCCAAATACCCTGAGGTAATTTAAAATCTTCTCTGGTTTTCCTTTTTAAAAATAACTTCCCTCTTGTTTTGTTTTCTTTTCTCCTGTAGGACACGAAGTTGTGGATAATAATGGAATATCTTGGTGGAGGCTCCGCACTAGATCTAGTAAGTATCACACCTGGTGCCTAACTGCGCACCAGAGTTCTCCCGAAATCGGGGTTGTAAAGACGACTGTTTTTATCCGTTTCTGTTTCCTCCTTGAGTTGCATGAAAAAGGGACCAAACTATTCCTTATAATACATTTTTCTGCTTCTAATAATAATACTGAAGGGGCGACTGGGTGGCTCAGTCAGTTAAGCATCAGCCTTTGGCTCAGGTCACGATCTTGCAGTCTGTGAGTTCAAGCCTCACATCCGGATCTGTGCTGACATCTCAGAGCCTGGAGCTTGCTTCGGATTCTCTGTCTCCCTCTCTGTCTGCCCCCGCCCTGCTCACACTCTGTCTCTCTCTCAAAAATGAACATTAAAAAAAAAAAAATTTAAAAACCTAGTAATATTACTGAAAATTAAAATTCTGCTTTTGAAGCCAGTTGTGTTGTTTCCTGGGAAGCCAGTGAATTTTGTTTATAGAAGTCGTGAAGGATTTTGCCCGTCATTATCTTACTTAAGAGCTTAAGTTTGTTAGTTTGTCTTCCAGAACGGGCTTTTACTTCTGTGGGGTGGATACCCTGTTATTCAAATGGTGTTTCCTATTCAAATGGTGGTTTAGCTTCCCAAATATGTGTGTCACATTTTCATTTATAACGAATTAGAATCAGGATTTTGAAAACGTAAGAAATCTGATTTCCGGAGTGAGACGGGCAGGCAGAGTCGGATGATTGCTGAACAGTGTCACACGTAGGAGCACAGTCAGGCAAGAGCGCACGCTTGTCACGCGTCGGAGCACTGTCAGGCAGGAGTGCATGCTTCTGCTTCTCAGGTGCACACACAGATCCCTTGCTGGCACTCACCGCGCGTGGATCGCGGAGCCGGCCCTGCCCCCCACCCCCTGCGGTCCTGTCCCCTGCCTGGCCTGGACTCCTGAGCCAGCCCATGTGCAAGGTAGTGGAACCGAGCAGGGGGGTTGACCTCCAACCCACGGTCTGCAGCTTGTTGCTCTTGGCAGAACACAGTCACAGGTTGGCCTCTGAGAAGAGGCTCCCAGATAACCCTGGAGCCTTCTCTTTCTCCTTCCTGGGGGTGCATCCTTCTTGACTTTAAAAAAAAAAAAATGCAGTTGATTTTAATCTGCTGTTTGAGCTGTAAAATATGATATCTGGTGTGAGGAATAGTATTAGACACAATATGGCTTAGTTTTTATTTTTAGTTTTTTAGTAATCTCTACACCCAAGGCAGGGCTCAAACTCACGACCCCGAGATCAAGTCGCATGCTCTTCACACTGAGCCTGCCAGGTGCCCCCAGTGTATGGTAGTTATAAAGAGACACGAATGTTAGAGTAATATAGGCATGTGTTTTATTTTGAATGCACACATGCAAAAGCGTTCAGTCTGTTGACTTTTTTTAATTTGAAGGATAATTAAATAATAAATTGAAATTAAATGTTAGTAGGACCCCATAGAAGCTGCTGTGAGAAAACACTGGGTTTTACTACTGAATGTAGATAATTTCTCAAGCCCATCTGGTCCTGGGGTGCCGTGACTTGTGAATATAATGGGTGTCACGCACTTAAAGGCTTTATAACGTAAAACGTGATAGATTTCGAGTGAATTCATTTTTTGCTCAGATAATATTAGTTGTGTGCCCACCATGTGTCAGGCGCTATTCTCGCTGCTGGGAGTCAGCGCAGTGGACGAGGCAGAAGGAAATCCCGGCATGGAGCCGAATTCTAATGGGAGAAGACCGCGCGTGATACCATGTGTGGGGAAGTGCTCGTGGCGGGAGGAAGCCCTCTGGGTGGATTGGGAGGGTCGGTGTGAGAGTTAGCGGCTGGCCGGAGAGCGGCTGGGATGGCCTTGGAGTCTAATTAAGAAGGAACCGTGCTCCACAGAGTGGTCACTCAGTCAGGCAGAGACGTGTGACAAACTTAAAAATGAATGTGCATCATGATTTTATGTTTTTAAATATTTTTGAATAAGCGTCAGTGGGGGTGGGTCAGAGAGAGGGGACAGGGGTCCGAAGCGGACTCTGTGCTGACAGCAGAGGTCCTGACATGGGATGTGAACCCGTGGGCTGTGAGATTGTGTCCTGAGCCGAAGTTGGACCCTCAACCGACTGAGCCACCCAGGCGCCCCAGGCAACGTGGTTTTAAAGGATGAGATGGTGTGTTCATTAACGTTAGGCAGAGCTGCTGTTGTAGTGGACCCCAAACAGCGGCTCACACAGGAGAGAAAAGTACAGTTGACCCTTTAATAACATGGGCTTTAACTGCACAAGCCCACTTACGTGCCGATGTTTCTTCCTAGACAGGTCGGTACCGTAAATGTATCTTCTCTTCCTGATGATTTTCTTAATGCCATTTTCTCTAGCTTCCCTTCTAGTAAGAATATAGTACATGATACACAGAACACACAAAATGTGTGGGAAGGGACGGTTCATGTTATTATTCAGGCTTCCAGTCAACGGTAGGCTATTAGTAGTTAAGTTTTTGGGGAGACCAAAGTTGTATGCTGAATTTCAACTACACAGGCGGCCAGTGCACCTAACCCCTACTCTGTCCATGGGTCAACTCTCTTTCTGTCCCATGTGTGGGGTCACTGGGCTCCGGTCCACATGGTCATCAGGGCCCTGCTCTGGAGGTCTGCTCAGCCGTCTGCTGCCCACGGTTTCCTGTGGTCTTAGGTCACTGTCCTCTCTGGCTGCCTGTGTTTTCAAGGCCAAGACCAGGAAGGGGCAGTCGCTTCTGTGCATATCCCACAGGTGAGAGCTTAGTCACCCGGCCAAGCCCGCTGCTGCAGAAGCTGGCATGCGTGGCCTTGTTGGGTGGCCGTGTTCCTGGCAAATCGTCCCTGTTACAGAGCCGAGAGGGGAGAGCAGACTTGGGGGAGAGGGAATTCAAAGTCACCCAGAGATGAGATGCCCGGGTGTTTTTCCTGGGAGTTCTTTCTCTTATAAAGATTATCTGAAGAGCCCGCAGTCCTCTCCATGAGGGACAGCATCATGTTTATATTGCTTAGATGTGTTAATGGCAGTGGTGCTGATCCAGGACTCTGAGAACTTAGCGGGTCCTCCCCACCTGTGACGATCTCTGGTGTAGAGAACAGCCAAATACCTTTTTATAGTGAGTTTTGACACTATCCATGGTGGATCCTTTGAGGATCTCCTCTCCCTGTAAATAGGGTGTCTCTTCCTTCTGGCCCCCCACTGCCTGCCACCCATGGCATATAAATCATTGGTGGGTGGTGTTTAGGTCAGACTTAAAAGGGCCTGGCCTTGCGTGTATTATTAATCAGAGAGCCAGCTCCTCACGGTCCAGGGGAAGATCTTTTAATTAGTTTTCTCCGCCCTTCTTGTCTCCCCTTGGTGATGACACCAGGTGGCTTTGCTATTTCTTTCCGGAGATGTGATAACAGAAGGGAGGAGGTGGTTAAATCCAAGTGTCGCCAAATGTTACTGATTATCTGCTGGGGTAGAAACCTGCCGGAGGAGGAAGTGGAACCCATGCTCTGTGGTAGGGTTTTTTTGAAGGACTGGATTACCCTTCTGCGTTCTGGTGCATTCCGGGCCAGCAGCCCTGCCTTCCCGACTCCGCTCTCCCAGGTTACCAGAGAAGCGCCTTTTCCTCTTTCTGAGTATTAAGATGTCTCCAACCTGTGAACAGTCAGAAATAGCTGTGGAGAAGCAGACAAGGCAGGGGTTTCAGATGGTGTTCTTCGGAACAGTAGTTTTGATGTGTATTTCTTGAAAATAAGACCCTTGGTCAGATAATTGTGGGGAAAATTAGGTTCTGTGGAATTAAGCGTGCAACACGCCACCTTTGTCTGAGGTGATCTTTGATAATCTGAAATAGAAATCGGGAGGCACTTGGGTGGCTCAGTCACTTAAGCGTCTGACTCTTGATTTCGCCTTAGGTCAAGTGCTCATGGTTGTGAGATCGAGCCCCACATCAGGTTCAGTGCTCAACAGCATAAAGCCTGCTTGGGATTCTCTCTCCCTCTCTGTTGCGGCCCCCTCCCTCACTCTGGCTCACTCTTTCAAAATAAATTAACTTAAAAATGCAATTAAAAAATTAAAAGGGGAAATTGGGATACACCCTGGCTGGTTAGTTGAGTGTGACCTCCAAGTGTGACATGCGGTGGGACCAGAGTGACAGGCATGTCGTCTTGCTCCTGGGTTCTGCATGGGGGACTGCCGAGAGACGGAGGGCTAGGGGAGGCAGCCTGGTTCACCCCCACCTTCCCTCCTCGCCGCCCGCATGGGGGGTGTTCCCGGGGACCCCGTGGGGCCCGCAGCGGACGGAAAGCAGTGCCGGGCAGAGGTGCGGCCGTCACAAAGGCAGATGGGGGCCTCGCTCACCCCCGTCTTGGCGCCATTAGACAGCTGCTCTGTCGCCCTCACCCCGGCGAAGGCCGAGACACGCGAGCAGGCCCGAGAGAGTGCATATGTCTGTGGGAACGCTGCCCTAGAGAGGCTCTTAGCTGTCATTCCCTTTGGAGTAAATGACTTTTGGATTTGGATAAATCACTTTTTTGCCCCCAAGTTTGTTTATTTTGTGGGAGAGAGAGATTGAAAGAGAGAGACAGACAAAGACAGAAGTCAGTCCCAAGCAGACTCCAGGCTGTCAGCACAAAGCCCAGCTTGGGGCTTGATCCTGTGAACCTGGGCCGAAATCAAGAGTCAGCCGCTCTACTGACTGAGCCTCCCAGACGCCCCACTTTTTTTGTTTTTGGGTTTTTTGAGTGTAGTTGACACGTAACGTTACTAGTTTTAAGTGTACTGCATAGTGATTTCACAAGCGTATACGTTATGCTGTGCCCCGCGCCAGTGTGGCTGCCATCTGTCCTGAACATCACTATTGCAGCACCATTGAGTGTGCTCCCTGGGCTGTAGCTTTTACCCTCCGTACTCGGAGGGTAAAATACTCATTCCGTACCCGGAAACCTGTCCCTCTCCGCTCCCCTTCACCATCTTGGCCAGCACGTCCCTCCTCTGGCAGCCACTGGTTCTCTGTATTCACACGTCTGATCCTGTGTAGTTCATCTGTCTTTTTAAAATTAACTCAGGGTCGGTCATGAGGTGGTGGCTTCCTTCGATGGAATTGTGAGAATTTGGGTGATGACAGCTTTCCCTATCAGATCTAGAAATGTAGTTCTGAGGATTATCAGATGGATAAAAAATTAATATAAATGATGAGAATTCTGTCCCTCTCTCTGATGGCCCCGTTATTAGCCCTGCAGGGAGTGTTAGATTGTTGTGCTGATTTGTGTGACTATTAAGAGTGGTTGAATTCCCTCCCTGCTCTCCAGTGGTGGTGGCATATTCATCAAGTCTCTGCTGTTTTCTTTACTTTTTGGAGGGTCCTTTAAATAGGTTTTAATTGTTTAGGTCAAACATTTTTTATTTTATTTTTTAAGTGTTTATTTACTTAATTTGAGAGAGAGAGGGGGCTTGAGCAGGGGAGGGGCAGAGAGAGAGAGAGAGAGAACAGAGAATTCCAAGGTTTCCAGCTGTCAGCGTAGAGCCCGATGCAGGGCTCGAACCCATAAACCGCGAGATCATGACCTGAGCCGAAAGCAGGAGTTGAACACTTAACTGACTGAGCCACCCAGGCGCCCCTGGAGTAAAGAAGTTTTTAGATTTTAATCTTGTCTGTTTAACACGGGTATTGACTGTGTTTGATCATCTCAAACTACTCCTAAAATGATCACTTGAGTAACTTTCATAATTCTTTTCTTACTAGTTAGAACCTGGCCCTTTAGATGAAACTCAGATTGCTACTATATTAAGAGAAATACTGAAAGGACTTGATTATTTGCATTCGGAGAAGAAAATTCATAGAGATATTAAAGGTAAGAAAACACATGGCCTTTGTGCCTTTGGGATCCTGAGGCGGGTGGGAAGGCGCCTACGGGTAGGCTCGTACTCCTCAAAGGGAGGTTGTCCTGCGTGTGTTTGGGGGGTGCTTTTGGCATGCCTGGGGTGGGGGTGGCTTTGAGGGGGACCCCACCGAAAGCGTCCCTGGGCCGCCTGCCGGCGTTGAGCACGTGGGCTCCGTGACGGGGGAGTGTGCGTGTCCCCGACACGCTGACGGGTGGAGCGGAGCAGCACATGGCGTCAGTGGGCGTCCTGGGGTTTGTTGTTGCAGCTGCCAACGTTCTGCTGTCCGAACACGGAGAGGTGAAGCTGGCCGATTTTGGGGTGGCGGGCCAGCTGACAGATACCCAGATAAAAAGAAACACCTTCGTGGGCACCCCCTTCTGGATGGCGCCCGAGGTCATTAAGCAGTCTGCCTACGACTCCAAGGTAAGGGCCGCCTCTTCCCGTTCTCGGGTCCAGAGACTCGTCATCTTTTGGGACCCAGCCTGGCAGCTCTTCCAGGGGGCGGACGCGGCTTCCTTGAAGCAGGACGTGAAGGTAGTTCTCCCCGGCCTCGGTGAGAACCAGGTTTCGTCTCCCATCTCCTCCATCATTTAATATCCTTTATGTATCCAGCCCACACTTGCTGACGTTTGTTTTTTTAGCTTAAACAGTGTGTGCTTGATGGTGGTGGGGACTAGAGAAAGCTCTTTTCCGGTGGGTGTGACGGGATGGAGGAGCAAGGTGGCTAGAATGGGCTCGGGCCTCCTGAGGCCGCCAGGTAGGGGCGTGTGGGTCCGCAGAGGCGGGTGGATAGGTGGTACTGGAGGCCTGGGCGGGAGCGGATGAAGGACGGGGGCCCTGGACCGAGCTCTGAGCAGTATTTAAGGGACAAGCAGAGAAGGAGGTTCCCACAGAAGAAGTGAGAGTTCCTAAAAATACAAGCCCAGAGGCTGGAAAGATTGTGCTTTTAAAGTTCGTGCCACCGATTCTTCCTCTCAGTGTCCGTAATGCTCAGTTAGGATCAGTATTCTCGGAGGCTCCTTTCCAACATGATTCCTCTTTTCCACCCTTTTTACCTTCACACGTTGTCCTCTCCCAGTTTTTCCTGGGTTCTGTTTGCCTGGTACCTTCAACTTTCTTAAACTTCTTAGAGTTTTGCCTTGGGAATCTTTTGATTTAACTCCCCTCTCCTCCAGGCTGCTCTTTCTCAGATCATACACAGAACAGTCTTCACATGGTCCACAGAGAATTAATTGGCTCTTCTGAACAGTTTCTAGGAAAACAAATATTTAAGTCACGTATGTTTACGTGCCAGGCGCTGTTTTCCTCGTTTTCTCTTGTCAGCAGACTGGACTTGTCCCACCTTGTTAAACACAGCACACAGAGCACCAAGTACTGTAACCTTCCCTCCGGCCCTCAGGGCAGCAGTGCGGGGCTGCAGCTGTTGAAAGAGTGGATCAGAGTCGCAGGTGTACCTGCTTCCAGCTCGGCAGGGACACACCCGGCTCTCTCGCTTTTGAGTTGTGGCTGTGACCGCCACGGCCATGCCGATGGTATGACTGGTGGGTTTTCAGCCCCTGGTTTCACAGAGCCGTGTGGGCCTCCTCATGCTTTTTGCCACGTGGATGGGTTCCTTCCATCCAGAGCCCTCTCTGCAGCCACTGTTGTGGGGGTCCTCGCATTTTAGGGCCTGACTCGTCCATTCTCTTTATTTTAGGCTGAGGCCCATTTATCAGAGTTGTAGGTCTAGATTTTGGGAGGGACCAGAACCCAAGTTCTGAACACCTCTGATTACACCACGCTGATGACCTTTTTCTCTTCCTTTCTGGTAAATGAGCTGATTCACCACGGCGCTTGTGACTCAGGATTCAGATCTTATATTTTCAGTATGAAAACACCCATCACTGCTCACTTAGCGTTTTTTCCCCAGGAAGTGGCCTGGTTATCCAAGACCTTCACCTTTCCTCTCTTCCTCTTGCAGGGCCGCTCTGGACTTGGCCCAGGATGTGGCCCCTGTCAGCAGAGAGTTCACAGATCATAAAGCTCTGCCACCTTTCTTTCCTGGAATTCTTGTCCACATCCAGACGCTCTTATCTGTGTCACACTGTGTCACAGTGTTCTTCTCAGGTAGATTTAAAGGTGTTCATTTCCAGTTCGGTCCCCTTGGTTGGGGAGCTCGGGAAGGTATGCCAGTCTTCTCCCTAGCCTTCAGCTATTCTTCTCTCTCTGACTGGTCAGACGCGAATTCTCTCATTTGTCTGGGTCATAGCCAGTACCTCTCAACTGGAAATCATGTGCGAAAATGACATTTATGTGAAGTCGGCTTCCCAGATTTGTTGCCCTAGGAGGTGTGGAAAGTGCAGATAAGGCTAATCTGTGTCTGAGTCTGGGGCCTTGGGGGATAATGTGACATTAGTTCCCTCCCAGGAGTTGCGGCTCTGGGCTAGCAGCTTTTGTCGTGAACAATGGCTGACCACAGGTCCTTTTCGGAGTTCCGTTGGCAGATATTCTTCCCATGATGCACCAGTTTATGTGGATTTTTTCCGCTTGCCCCTTCTGGTCTTCTTTAGGTTCCATCAGACATTTTCTGCATTAGCCTTTGCACTCCAGGAAGGAGCTCACGGCCCCGGGGGGCCGGTTCTGTTACGTCGTCGGCACCCATGTTCCCACCACTTTCATTTTTGGTGCACTCGCTGTCAAAGGAAGGTCGGGTTAGGCTCAGGAGTAGCACACACGTGCCTTCCTGGTATCTTCATCTTACCAATCTGAAGTTTTATTCGTTATTAGCTAAAAATAAAGTTTTTATTAGTTTTAAGTATATGTCTGGAACCTTGTTAAACGTAATGACCTCTTGAACCAGCATCTTTGACTGCTTGGCATTTGTCCAGATTCCTTAGATATCCTGAACACACGTACATATAGGACGTCTGTGTTGACCTCAGCTCATAATCTAAATACAGCGTTACTAGGTCATGATTGCCCATGTGTCTTTGAAGAGCCTTCATTATTACTGTTATTTTTAAGGTGAAGTAGGGTAGCTTGGTTTAAAGAAGCCTTGAGACCTAGAAGATGAGCCAAGGGAGATAACTGATCTCCCATAAGGAAGCCTTCGCGTTCAACACTAAGCAGGGACTTGGGCTGAAGAATGTTGATCTTGCACGCGCGCGCACGCACACGCACACACACACGCACACACACACCCATCGCTTTCTAAGGTTATTGTGATGGCGTGTTAGCCAACGGGTTACATAAAAACATCGTCCAGGGGCTATGGCTCTTCTGTATTCATTCATTTGGTTATTGCTGTAGTTGTGCCCAGTGCTGAGTAATTGGCATCTCCAGTGAGTAATTGCAGTGCTGGTGGGTAGCTCTAACAGGGAGCAGGGAGCATAGTGGGGCTGAGTGAGGAATGTCAGAGCGAGCTGGGGAAGGCTTCACAGACAAAGAGCTCTTTAGCCCCTTAGAGGTGAGGGAGGGATGTTCAGACCCAAGTCCAGCGTGGGAATGGAGAGACCTACGTATCTGGATTGTAGGTTGTGGTGAAGGACGTAAATGAGGCTGGAGAAATGGACTTGCCTGTTAACTGAAGTGTCCTCTAGATCCTGAGAGGCTGGTGTCTGTATTCTCTTCTAAAGGATTTTCCCCTTTTTTTGGTCTCAAAAGCAGTACATACTGGAAACTAGTGGGGGGAAAAAGTGGGGAAAAAAGAAACCACCCCAGAACGAAAGCTTAAGTTATTTAGGTGTCCAGTCTCCAAAATACCTGTTACTATAGTCTAACCATGGTGAAAAATGGACCTAGGTGATAGATACATTGATGAAAAAATAAAATTATTAAAGATGAGTGAAAAGCGGCCTTGTTAGCCAGCCCCTCAGTTTTTGGAGTCTGCGTTTTTGGCCCGTTCGCTGCAGCGTGCGACTGGCCCTCCCTGCCTGGTGCCGAGCCGCTGGCTTCCTCGGGTTCCGGCACAGGATCAGGACTTACCCACCGACCCCGCTGGGAGGAGCCCTGCAGGTGAGGGCAGGAGGCGAGCGGGAAACACGCGGCTCGGACGCGGACAGTAGGCTTTCTCTTAGCACGCGGTGATGATCGGGCCTTTTCTCAGCAACCGCGGATTGCTGTCCGGTGCTGAAATGATTTTTATACCTTCATGTGCTGCTTATAAATGTGTTGTTCCTCAGCACTGCGTATAATTAATAAGTACATGGTTTCTATCAGATGTGTTTTTGAGCTGTAGGTTTTGACTAGTTGAAACTGATTTGGGATCTGTATTTTTCTTTCTTTCTTTTTTTTATTTAAAGAAAAGATTTCCTTAAAAAATTTTTTTAAAGTTTATTTATTTATTTAAATGTTTTTTTTTATTTATTTCTAGGAGAGAGAGAGAGAGAGAGACAGCGTGAACAGGGGAGGGTCAGAGAGAGAGGGAGTCACAGACTGATATAGGCTCCAGGCTCTGAGCTGGTAGCACAGAGCCCGACGCGGGGCCCGAACCCACGAACCGCAAGATCATGACCTAAGCGAAAGTCGGATGCTTAACCGACTAAGCCACCCAGGCGCCCCAAATGTTTGTTTATTTTTAAGAGAGAGAAAGAGACAGAGTGTGAGTGGGAAAGGGGCAGAGAGAGGGAGACACAGAATCCAAAGCAGGTTCCAGGCTCTGAGCTGTCGGCACAGAGCCCAACAATGCAAGACTTGAACTCACAAACCGTGAGATCATGACCTGAGCTGAAGTTGGATGCTTAACTGACTGAGCCACCCAGGTGCCTTTGTTTAGAATTACTTTATTGGCTACTATTTTCAAGTCCTTTGTCTGCACCTCTTTGGTCATGATTTCTACCATCTTTTCCTGAATGTCGTGGACCTTTTGGTGCAGACCATAGTGGCTTTCCGCATCTGATTGTTGCATTGTTTTAGTAAAACCAGCACAAAATAGATGAAGCAAATACCCATTGGTAATCATGACATGGACATGAGCTTCAGTCCTGGTCAGCTGTGTTTTGACCATGGAGCACGTTTTTTACAGGTAAGATCCATGTCATGGAAATTAGGCAGTTTTTGCCCTGAACATTCTCAGTATTTAGCTTGACATTCGTAAATGCAGCTTCATCGTTCTGCAGATCAGCATCACTTGCTTCAAAAATATAGCCCTTGAGGCCACCAGATGTGATTCCTTGATTTCTCATGACCAGTGTTTTTCCAGTATTTCTTATATTGAACATAGCTGGTGCTTTCACATCGTACGAGTCTTTCCTAGAAAATGGACCAACTACTTTCTCCCTGGCTCCCTTTCTGTCACCTTTCACCAAGAACTTGCTCTACCGCCATCGTGCTGCCCAGGGATTCTTGTTTTGTTTTTTTTCTCCCCACTCCTTCCTCTTGATTATAGAGAGTTGACTATGGTTCCTTGTAGAATATTTTCTGCACATAAACTTTTCATACCACTTACAGTGTGTTGTATCTGCAGATTTGTAGCCAGCTTACTTTTACTTAACATGGTATTACAAGGGTTTAGAATGTGGTATATTAGGAGCAAGCCCAGCCTCCCTGAGGAAGGTCCCTGATCATCATACCAGGTCATCAGTGACTCTGTGGTCACTTCGGAGCCTCTAGAACTGTGCATGTGGGGAAAAAAAGTCTGTTCGCAGATACATGTCTGCAGTCAGAGTGCCTGCCCTTATAACTTTTGACTTGGGCTTACTTGAAAACCTATGTTTGTTTTCTTTTAATATCTAGTTTCATGTTTTTCCCAGATGGGAGTAAAACAGGTCTTTTCTTTTGCCTTGATTTTAATTGCTTTGGAAAATGACTGCCCTTCCCCCACGTAACTTTTTATTTTAAAACCCAGACACGTGTTCCCATCTGATGCCATATTTCCTAAATACAGTAATAGATAGATTCTGGTGTATTTCTGATCCTCTGTCAACAGCGTCGTTGCATGTGCGGTATTTCTGTAAATGTGGTAGAGCAGCTTAATCATTCCTGTAAGGTTTAGCGTAAGAAAGGCTGCTGTTGAATGTTTTTGGCAGCATATACCATTTTCTAAATCTAAAATTATTTATTTAGGATAGATTCCTAGAAGTGGAATTAATTGGTTTTTGCAAGTGTGGATATTTTTATGGCTTTTGATACATAATGCCAGATTGCTTGCCATTTGTTCAAACGTCCGTCAAGTTTTCCACATTAGTCAGCAGGGTGTGAGAGGCCTAGAGAGGGAGTCCCCAGACAGGAGGACACTCGGGAGCCCCCCAAGAAGCCCAGGGGAGAGAGGAGAGCTCTGAACTCCACTGTAGGCAGGAGGAATAGAGGGGGACCAGGTGCCGAGAGGCCAGGAGCCACATACCTGGCACCTGGCTGATACAGGAGGATCCAAAGAGGAATTCAGGAGCTGGTGTGACACACGGGCTCCTGGCTCGGCCAGACGCAGGATGGTGCATTTGGCCATGATGCTGCTGTACTGGCCAGCCCCCCCAGGGGATGCAGGAGGGCGATGCCTCCTCCTCTTGAAGACCTTGGCCATGTCTAATGGGTGGGGCTGGGAAGTCTGCTTCCTTGGCTGACCACTGGCCTGTACTGGCATGTGGCCAGGTTCTTGGAATGTTGCGACTGTCTGCTTATTGTCTAGCCTGGAGCCTGATGGAAAGCCCTTGGGGCTGTGAGGAAGTAAGTGCATGTGCATCCCCATGTGAGGCTGCCACCAAAGACCATCGTCAGCCTGGCCTTCTAATTACAGAGTTTTTAAGTGGCTGTGGGATGTCTGGGGGCCTGGAGGTGGCCCACCAGGGGTCAGCAGGACTAAGGCCCTGTGTCTGTACGGCCATGGGATGCCTGGGGGCCTGGAGGAGGCCCTCCAGGGGTTAGTGTCTGTACGGCCGGGAGGCAGGTTGGTGCTGAGCAGCAGGCTTTGCAAAGAGCTGCAGTTCTGGTGAAGTCCAGGAAGGTGGGAGTGGCAGCTGGATGTGGAAGGGAAAGAGCCGCCGCCACGTGAGGGCTGTATGTTCCCTTGCGCTCGCATCTGTCCCTCCCCGCACCCCTGCATGCCCCAGTGACCCAACCTCCCCCTGGCGGCCGGCGCTCTGATCAGTCACCTTCTTGCTGATTTTAACAGCGGCACATGCGTGGGCAAAAGGGGAGTCCAGGCTCCCAGGGGAAGGCGAGGGGTGGGTATGGCTCCTGATGCCACTCTTCTAGTCCCATCCCCGTCGTGCAAAGAATTGAGAATGAGGCTTCCTGGCAGTGAGACCCATGTTCACGGAGAACAGAAGAAATGGAGTGTGTGGTAGGCCTCGACCCCACAGGCTGCCGGGCGGGGAGAGTGCGGCGAGGGTCTCTCACACTCACTAGGGGTGTGAGAACACGGTGGGTTTTGAAGGGCAGTGAGGTCAGTGTCCTGACCTGTCTGTGCCCTGCCGTGACCGGAACGGTGTCTCGGCCTTCCCGTTGCCTTGCTGGGGAGTGAGTGTCAGGGCTCGATTACGTTCTGACTTGCCGTGGGTTTCTGGAGCCCGGTGGGCAGAGCAGAAAAGGTGTGGAAGGGGGCGTGGGGCCGAGGCCACCCTGCATCCTCCCCTGCTTTCCTGGCCGCTCTGTCCCGCGCTGTCCTTACAGCGTCTGTCGCCTTTGCCGGGGCTGCTGGCAGTTGCCGAGGGAGCCTCCCTAACTGCCCTCGCCCTCTCCAGGACCACCTGCTTTTCTCACTTGCCTCCCACGGTCACGGGGTTCGGTGTCCCTTCCCCCTNGCGCCCTGTGGCCACAGCAGGGATGGGCAGCCAGACCCCACGTGCTGCCCCCCACTCCCTGCCGGCAGTGGATCTGACCAAGCCCTTAGATCTAATGAACCTGTCACTCGACAGGAAATACAGGAGCTGGAAGAACAGCAGTAATTGACTCCAGGAAGAAACCAGACAGACCCAGAATTTGGGGGCCTGTTTCTGCCTCCAGACAGTGGCACTGGGGGTGGGGCAGGGGTGAGACTGTTGCACATTAAAAGAGCCTTAGGTAACCTACCGGCCGATCGCAAGTATGGGCTCTCCTGATTCCGATAAGCCCGCTGCAACAGTACTTTTTACAAATTGAGAAAATTTAACTACCACGGCATATTACATTATTGTTCAGTTTTTAAAGTTTGCTTATTTATTTTGAGAGTATGCACAGGGGAGCAGAAGAGAGAAGAGAGAGGATCCCAAGGACACTCCATGCTGTCAGCACACAGCCCAACATGGGGCTCGAACTCACCAACAGTGAGATCATGCATTGAGCTGAAGCCAAGAGTCAGATGCTTAAGCAACTGAGCCACCCAGGCGCCCCAAATTATTGTGAATTTTAAAATTCTTGCTAATTTTAGGAATTGATAGATAGTAAAAATATCCTTGCAGGCTGAAGCGCTCAGGGTCAATGTCACGATGTCTGTGATTTACTTTAAAATGCGCTGTGGCGAAAAATAGACAAAGCCCATGTGGCAGATTGTTAACTAGTAACTTCATGTGATGAGTGTGTGGGGTGCATCTCCACTTGTGTGTGCACCTGACCATTCTCAGATTAAGTTCTAGGTGCTGCGTGAGGCACCTCGCTCAGCCACCTGGTATTCGTCCCATTTTAGATGAGACAACTAGGCTCACAGGTTAGGTATTTTCTCCAGTGTCTTAGGACTTCGGGTGTAGATCTGGCATTTAAACCCGAGTCCCTGGGACCCGTGTGCCTGCTCCAGCCTCACAGCTGTGCTTAGTTGTAAGCTGGCTTGAGGGCGTGAGTCGGAGAACCCTCCACACCCCCGGTGTGCCCTCTGTTCACTTCTCCTTACCCAGCCTACAACCCCTGGGACCTCAGGTAACACAGAGTGTCTTGTACTCCCGGCGGTAAATGGAGAACGAATAGTTGTAAAAGCCTCCTTCAGTGCAGGGCCAGATGTGCTGTGTGTTAAATTTTCTCCTGTGTGTCACCTGTTTTGAAATTATTCGAAAGCCTTTTTTGTGTTCACTCAAAAATAGTGATCTTCTTCAAAATCTTAGAAGTATGTTGAGATGTGGGTTTTTTTCCCCCCTTAAGAAATAGATTTATTTGCATTTATTCACTTCATGGCATCCCTAAAGATGCTTTGTCGTTGCAGGCGGACATCTGGTCCCTGGGCATAACGGCCATCGAGCTCGCAAAAGGGGAGCCCCCTCACTCCGAGCTGCATCCCATGAAGGTTTTATTCCTCATCCCAAAGAACAACCCCCCCACGCTGGAAGGCAGCTACAGCAAAGCCCTCAAGGAGTTCGTGGAAGCCTGTTTGAACAAGGAGCCAAGCTTTGTGAGTTGCGTGGGCTCCGGGTGGCGTCCCTTCCTGTGCGGCTGCAAGTGGCCTAGGGACCGAGAGTCGTCTTCCGGAATTTGTGTCATCGCTCTCGTCCTGGTTGTCCGTTGTCTTCGTTGCCATTGTCTTCACGATCTCGTTTACTTTTTTTTTAATTTCTTAACATTTATTTATTTTTGAGAGCGAGAGAGAAAGCGCACAAGCAGGGGAGGTGGGGGGAGAGAGGGAGACGCAGAATCGGAAGTAGGCTCCAGGCTTTGAGCTGTCAGCACAGAGCCTGATACGGGGCTCGAACTCACGAACCGTGAGATCATGATCTGAGCCGAAGTCGGACGCTTAACCGACTGAGCCACCCAGGCAGGGGCCCCAGGTTTAGTTTTTTCCTAAATGGCTTTGATCTATTTGAGTTGCAAATGGTTTTATTGTTTATCTTGCATGAAACAGAAATTTGCTTATTTCCTTTCAGATTGTAAGTAGCATCTCCTACCTCATTGAGTCCGAAGACTGTTCTCCTTAAGATTCTATGTGGAATCGTAAATTTTTAATATTTATAGTGAAAGGTCAGGCTATTTTTAGCCGTTTTTAGTAATTGCAAAGTCTGGCCAGGAAAATAATGGCTACATGTGTCTTTAAAGTAGATGTTTTCAGTTTCTTCTTGGCATGTGTTAGGAAAGAAAAGGCAAATAAAAAATAGAAATGGATCACCACCTTGCCCTGATACCCCTTCCTTTTTACNCGAACCGTGAGATCATGACCTGAGCCAGTCAGATGCTTAACCGACTGAGCCACCCAGAGGCCCCAACCCTGTACAGTTTTAGCCGAATTTTCTCTCAACTGGGATATATCCTTGAAAGTTACCTTTGTAGCTCGGTGTTGCATATAGCACCATATGTCCTTGATTTGTTTCTGAATTTTCTAGCAGCATTGACTGGAGGCCAAGCTGAAACCCTTTTTTTATGAACTCCTATCTAAAAAGGGGTGTTTGGGGCGCCTGGGTGGCTTAGTTGGTTAAGCGTCCGACTTTCACTTAGGTCATGATCTCGCGGTTCGTGGATTCGGGCCCCACGTCGGGCTCTGTGCTGACTGCCAGCTCAGAGCCTGGAGCCTATTTCAGAGTCTGTATCTCCCTCTCTCTCTGACCCTCCCCTGCTCACGCTGTCTCTCTCTCTCTCAAAAAAAAAAGGGGGGGGGTGATTAATGTTACAAGAGCACCACGGCTTTCTACTAAGCCAGCCTTGTAAAGGGATGAGGTGGGGAACGCAGCATTTTCTGCGAACCTCTGGGAGTGCAGCCTGAGATTGTGCAAATCAGCATTTTATGAAAGCAGCAGGCGTCAGGGGTGTGGACTGGGCCTCTCCCTGTCCACGCCGCTCTGAACATGCAGTCATGCTATGAGCCCCCCTGCCACGGTGAGCAGCAGTTAGGAGGTACACGCACAGTGTGTACACATCTTCCCATCCCCAGTTGATTTCTAGCATCGGCATACTCGCCCAGTGTACACGTCTCCACCCCTACCTGCACCCCACGCACACGGAGGGAAGGGAGAAGCTGAGCATTTGAGCACTTTTGGCACACATGGAGTTTCACAGTCACGTGGACAGGGAGGGAGACGTGGCCTGAGATGACCCAGGTTTTCTGTAAGCTTGAATTTGAGACACAGGCCCGGCTGTCAGGAATAAAGGTTTAGTAACTCGGAGTAAGCGGTAACTTAGGCTTCCTGGTGGTGTCTGTGTGTTCTTGCTGTTTGCTCCGGTTTGGGCTAACTCATTTGTCCTTGGGAAGTGTGCTCCCTGCAGTTGGGTTTGCCATCCTCTAAAGAAGTTGCCGGGTTCGAAGTATGCTGTGTGACTCTGGCCGGGCTGAGCCCAGGCCCTGGGTGAGGGCTTCACCCCAGTCCCACGGGAAGAGACAGACGAAGGAAACCAGCGTCTCTGAACTGGGGACGCCGAATTGAGCAAGAGGGTTCCAAGAGGGGCAGAAGCAGAACACGGGAGCCTCATCTCACGCTCCCTCTGTTTTGTCGGGTGGTTTGTTTCCCAGAGACCCACGGCTAAGGAGTTGCTGAAGCACAAGTTTATAATACGCAACTCAAAGAAGACCTCCTACCTGACCGAGCTCATCGACAGGTACAAGCGGTGGCGGGCCGAGCAGAGCCATGAAGACTCGGGCTCCGAAGACTCAGACACGTGAGTCGGCTCCTCCTGGGTCGCGGGGTGCGCGTGGGCGGTGGGGGTGGGGTGCCTGTGAGCCCTGTGCACGCGTCACTGACGTGTGTGTGTTCTGGTCTCTCGTTTCAGTATGTGTGTGTGGGGGTTGTTACTTCATTTGTGAATTTGATTTGTTTTTAGATAATTCGGGTTGATGGGGATTCTTGTGTTCGTACAGGACAGTTTGGGAGCCTTTAGCCTCTTTTTGTTGTCAGTAGGGCGTCTTTCCGGGAAAAATCTGTGGTGGTTGTGTTGCTCATTAAGGACTAGAACTGGACTCCTTTTCTTTTTCCTCCTCTTAAAAGTATTAATCAGACTGCCTTAAAAGTATTTTTAGAAAGATACACGTGTACGTTTTTACAGTTCTGTGTCGTGTTACAGTAGATGCTTGGGCTGTAAAAGCTCCGTGGTGAGAGTTAGTTACTGAAAACTGGCATGAAGTTAAGCCCGTTGGAATTCTGGTAGCTGAACCTGGATGAGTTGTCGCAGCCGCTTCGGTGTCTGGGTGTCGGGAAAGCTAGACCACCTGCTCTGACGTGAACACAGGGGACGTGAGGACAGTGTCCTGGATACAGGCGTCCAGCCCGTAGCACCTGGTCTGTTCTCCTTCACACCTCAGCCAGACACCCAAGTTCACCGCCAGTCCCGGTCCACACGCCAGGCCGGTTGAATCAGAATTTCTAAGGGCAGGGACCCAGGTGTTTTCAGGGTCCCCAGGTGATTCCGTTGTAAAGCCGAGAGTGAGAGCCACGGTGTCTGGAAGCTGTGAGAACGTTGAGAGCTTAGCCGGGTAGCGATGGGGGTGAGAAGATGGACAGGCAGTCTGAACGTGACCCTGGACGTGAGTGAAGGGAGGAGAGACCGTCCAGGCTTCAGCAGCGTGGTGGGTGCCATTGAGACAACGCGGGGGAAGCCGCCAGTCTGGTGGGGGGAGGAGGCCAGGGTACAGGAAGCTGAATTTGGTGTGGGGCACGTGTGAGTTGCTGACAAGATACTGGGAGGATGTGTCCTGTGTGGAGTGGCATCGCGGCTTAGGATTCAGGAGGCATGGGGGGGGCGGGGGGGTCATGGATTTCAAGTCTTCACTCGATAAATGGTCATGGGGGCCATGAGAATGACCATGAGAGTGGAGGTGTCTCCCACATTGCATCTGCCGAGTGCGAAGCGCTGGAGGCCTAGAGCTGCGTGCTGGGAAGCACCTAGCCTGGGACCCCGTGGATAACCTGGGTCAGGGGACATCTGGGTGCAGAGACCCTGGAGGGGAAGAGTGGCGAGCAGGGACATTGAGGCTCAGGGCTCAAGCAGGTGAAGGACTGAGCAGTACCCCCGTGTCCAGTGGTGTGCCTGCTGGGGACCAGTGGCCTTGAGTGTCAGTGCAGGGACAGGCTTGGTTCTGGCCTGAGTGGAAGGTAAGACACGGGAGGCAGTGAGTGTAGGTAACACATCCAAGAAGTGAGGCTGAGTCGTGGCCGTAGCTCGAGGGGCCACAGGGCCGCATGTTAGGATGTTCATGGGAAGGAGACCAAGGGGAGAAAGGTGACCTCTGAGAGAGGGGCTGTCCGTGGAGCAGAGGATTGTCCCGCAGAGGAGATGTCTCTGTCCCTTTCGGGAGGTGGGATGGAGGGTGTGGGTGCGGCCAGCACTGTGGGAAGTTACAGGGGCCTCATTCTGACGGCCTTTCCTTTCTCTGAGTCAGGAGGCAAGGTCCTCCTCTGAAAAAACCCACGGGGCCAGGGGATTGTGGTGGTGGAGCGTGGAGATGGGAGGTAGGAGTGGAGCCTGGGGGGTGGCTGGGCAGTGGGTCTCCTCGGGGACAGGGTCTCCTCGCTCACTCATGGACTTCACCTGGATTTCTCTACAAAGGGAAACGGATACCGACAGCCAGGCATCTGGAGGCAGCGACTCTGGGGACTGGATCTTCACGATTCGAGAGAAGGATCCAAAGAGTCTCGAGAACGGAGCCCTGCAGCCTTCGGACTTAGAAAGGAATAAGGTAATGTTGGCTCGTACTATGTAGATGGACACCTGTCGTCACCAGTCACTGGTGGTCCCGAGTCCCTTTTGTGTGGGACCTGCTCCTTACTGGGCAGGCTCTTGTGGAATTTTGCTGCCCCTGAATTGATGGGAGATAAGAGATTATGTTGTCTGGTGTCCTAGAATTTCATTCCTATGTGGAATTCAAGAAACACGGCAGATGAACATAGGGAAAGGGAAGGAAAAATAAGATAAAAACCGCGAGGGAGGCGAGCAGTTAGACGCTCTTAAATACAGAGAACAAGCTGAGGGTTGCTGGAGGGGACGTGGGTGGAGGGTGGGCTGAGTGGGTGACGGGCATTGAGGAGGGCACTTGTTGGGATGAGCACTGGGTGTCATATGTAAGTGATGAATCACTGAGTTCTACTCCTGAAGCCAAGACTACGCTGTATGTTAACTAACTTAAATTTAAGTTTAAAAAAGAAAGAAAAAAGATTTTGTTGTTTGAGGACCCAGAGAGTCAGACCCGAGAATCTGGCCTCAGGTCTGCTCTGCAGAGGCTGGCGTCTCCCCGCCCCACCCCCACCCCCAGTCCATCGCCGTGGAGTCGGTGTTTCCTGATGCTTGCACATTCGCAGGGGTCGGGGTGTTGCTTTGTGCATTGGGGTTACTCATAAATCCCAGAATTTTGGGATTAAGTTTTTAAGATCTTAAAAACAAATGCAGTGCTTTTGGTACACCTGTAAAACCTTAGTTTAATTAATTGGTTTTGTGTCTATTTAAGTTTATGAAAACCTGTATTTTAAAAATCTTTTTAAAGCATCGTGGCGCCGTTGCTCTCCCGGCAGTGTGGGCCAGTGGCCTCCCCGTGGTGGGCCTATGAGACTGGCTTTGATAAGCAGATAGGAGTCATTATAGAGGTTGCAAAAGTGGAGAATAGGCCGCTGGGCCGCGACAGTCACTTGTGCTAACAGTCAGCTTCGGTTCCAGTTTCCGTAGTAAGTCCCACTCCACAGATGGCACGGAGTTCCAATACAGGTGCCCCTCCCGGGACCCGTGGGCCTTTCCCCCCGGGATCCGGACCCTGGCTCCCCAGCTGCAAACGAAACCTTGTGGTCTAGTGAGAGACAGCAGGACAGGCCCATTCGGGCATCAGCGCAGATGGCGTTTCAGAGTTGACGCGCGGCGTGTCTGAGGTCTGCTCAGGTGTCGCGGTGTGAATGTTACTGATGACCTTTTCTTTCTTCCCTAAGGTGAAAGACATCCCAAAGAGGCCTTTCTCTCAGTGTTTGTCTACAATTATTTCTCCACTGTTTGCAGAGGTAAGATCCCCAGTTGACTTCTGGGGGGACGTGGCGGGGGAAGGCGTGGGGAGGGGCGTCTCTTTCTGTGACACGTTGCCGGGAGCATCCGAGAGGTTGGAAGAAGCTGCCACAAGCAGGAGGGGAGTCCTCACTGTGGCCCCTCCTGGGACGTGTCACTGGGACGTCACCCCGGGTGCTCTGGGCCAGCCCAAGTCCCTGTGTGACCAGGGCAATTGTCAGCCTGCCTTCTACAAAATCTGCTTGGCTGCAGCCTGATGGCTCTGGCGCAGACATGTGTGGCGATGTAAAAAGTAGAATTTTATTTTAAAGGAAGAAACCAGATTCCCCAGTGACTTCAGCTGTCCCCGGGTGACCCGTATTTCACTGGCATCCTCCTGTATTCACATACCTAGCAGGCAGCTGGTATTCGCGATGAGCAGCCCCTGTCCCTCCCGCATTGTGCGACTGACTTCAGCCATGTGCTGGTTCCCCGGTCCCGCCCAGCGGAGCCCCCCACCTCCACCCCCGTCTCTGGTCGGTACCTATATNCCTCCCCGCTCACTCCACTTGGCCCGAACCTCAGTCACGCAGCGACTCCCCCTTTGTCGCCCCCATCCCCACCCCCGTGTCCGTGTAGCTCTGTCCAGCCCCCAGCCCTACCCCTGCCCAGGGTCTGCCCTGCGAGCTCGCCTGAGGGCCCTGCCGGAGCCTGGGGTGTGGAGTTGAAACCACCGAACGCTCGGGGTTCTGACGGACAGCTAAACGACACGGGGCAGGTAGAGGCCCCTCTGTGTCCCTCTCTGGCTCTTGGCCTGGCGGATTGTTCTGGGCGCCTGCGCTCTCCCTCTCCTGTCTGTAAGGCACCCTCTTGCTCATTTTTGTGTTGTTGGGAGAGTTCAGGCTTTCTGGCTGTTCCTGGCCCTCCTTGGAGGCCCCGTTGGCGCCTGACCTGCTCAGGCAGGCAGCTTGAGAAAGTGGCACAGGTACTTCCTGCTTGTCGGAAGCCGGGTATTTTTCGTGGGACATGTGAAGAAACTGTTCTGAAATCATTATTTGGAATTAATGAATTAATCCTAAATGGAATACTGCTTTGATTTTGATGTCCCCCCCCCCCCCCCCCCCC
>NW_027528362.1:2593343-2608826 GCF_008692635.1 Crocuta crocuta | reverse complement strand
TAGGCAGAAGGTAAAGTCACAGGTGTCTCTTTTTATCAGTAGTACTTGATAACCGTATGTTGGAAGTGTTCAGTGTGTACCACTGTACGGAACACTCCCCAAACTCGTTCTCCCCGTGTCTGTGCGTGCACGTCTTCCGGACACCGGTGTGTGCAGGTGGCCCACTCCGGGCAGGGGCGATCGAGCCAGGGAGGACAGCCGTTGTAGGAAACGGGGGAAGGCAGAGGCCGTGCACTCAGGACTTAGAAATTTACTGTTCTCTGTAGTCGTTCAGTGATGGGCGGTCCTAGACGGACACAGGCGGCCACCTCCGGGTGCACGGTCTGTGTCCAGGAGGAGTCCGGAGGGCGAACCCCGGCCCACGGTCCCTCCAGCGCCACGCCTTCCGGTTCCCCCGAGTGACCCTTCAGCCCGGGGGGAGGGGGCCGCACGGTCAGGATGGGGCTGATGCCAGGAGTGACGTGTTCTAGCAGCTTGAAAAGCCAAAGCTAAAAGTGAATGGTTTCCTATGGTGAAATTGAGGAGAGGCCCCTGTTTGGAGAGGCTCAGCCGTGTGCCTGCTGCCTGTGGACGGAACAGCTTTCCTTGTCACGGGGCAGGCCTTGGTGGCATCCATTCCAGAGAGGGACTTAAGAGTCCTCAGCTTCATGTGAGGCTGTGCTGAGGACACCACTGTGATTTCTTGTGGGGGCGGAGGGGCCGAGAGGGACACCAGTGTCCCAGAACTTAGGGGTGCCACTTGGTTGCAGGAAGGCGAGTATTTTGACAGCCCCTGGGACCAGAAAGGCCATCTGTTGGAGCCTTCAGAGGCAGCCCGTTCCCACCGGGAGCTAGGCCAGGGTGCACGCCGCAGCTGCCTTGTGGGACCCGAGCGGAGCTGGCAACTGCATTTCTGATAGAGATTAGGGCTGAAGTGGGAAGAGCAGAGGGGACGGGGCCGCGATCAGATGTGGCAGAGGTGCCCGGGAGGCCGGCTGTCTCTGTTCTTCCCTAGCGGGGTAGTGACTTAGGTCTGACTCCGCCCTCCTGTACAGAGTGCTGTCAGGGAGCTGTTCCTGGGAAGCAATGGTGGCGGGCGGCTGTCTGGGCTCGTGGTGTGTCACCCGTACCGGGAGGCGCTCGCGGTCCCTGTGCCCGCGTGGGTCATGCTGTTCGTGTTCGTTTGTTCCCAGTTGAAGGAGAAGAGCCAGTCGTGCGGCGGGAACACGGGGCCCATAGAGGAACTGCGTGGGGCCATCTACCTGGCGGAAGAGGCCTGCCCCGGGATCTCGGACACCATGGTGGCCCAGCTCGTCCAGCGGCTGCAGAGGTAACTGCGTCCAGGCAGGAGGGCCCTGCTGAGTCTGCCTGTGATGCGCTCAGCCCTCCCAGGGGACTGCTTGTCAGTCCTCTGTCCGGGTGGCACTTGGTCCCCAGTTGGTTGCTGTTAGCTTCCTGGCCACACAGTTGAAGCAGAATCAAATTCCAGAAAGTTCTGAGTTCTAGAAATCAGTCCTGTGAAAGAATAATAGGAATCTGGAAACCACTGGGAAGGACCACAGACATTGTGAGGTGGTAGCTGTTACCTGTAAATGCCCAGTGCCTTTAAAAGGCACCCCCTTGCCCGGCCATCTGTTACTAGTGAGGCAGCCTGACCTCCGCCGCCGGAGAGGCGTGCTCCTTAACCACGTGTTTGGTTTTCTGCGTTCAGAGTCAGGGCCACAGTGCCACGAGTTAGGGCTCCGTGAGTTAGGACGTGGGCGTGTTCGCTTCCTCGGGTGCCTAGGCCACCTCTCCCCTCCCCCTCGTGCCTGGGAGCCCTGCCGAGTGGGTGGTGTGCCCTGCCCTGCCTGTGGCTCGGGGGTGGGGGTGAGGGGGATGGCCTGGGCTTCCCCACCCGCTCTCAGACTTCTGTTAGGGTCCTCCTTGCGGAGGTCACTCCGACCTCCCCCCATGGAGGGGCAGTCATTTGGGGTTGTTGGAGAGAGTGGAGGTGTGCTGTGACCCAGACTCTGCTCTGCACCCCCAAACCTTCACCACCCTCAAAAAGCCAACCATGTCATTGCTTTGAAATTCACCTTCCTTGGGGCCCCTGGGTGCCTCAGTCGCTTAAGTATCTGACTTCGGCTCAGGTCATGATCTCACAGCTTGTGGGTTTGAGCCCCGTGTTAGGCTTTGTGCTGTCTGTACAGGCCCGATTCGGATCATCTGTCTCCCTCTCCCTCCCTCCCTCTCTCTTCCCTCTTTCTCTGCCTCCCTTCCGAGTAATTTCTTTACCTCCCTCCCTCCCTCCGTCTCTCTGTCTCTCAAAAATAGACATTTAAAAAAATTTTTAAAAAAACAACACACAACAAAAAAACACCACCTTCCAGGTGAATTGTGAATTGTCCAGACTCCTGAGCCCCTTCCAGGGCGTGGCCGGGCCTTGGTGAGAGTGAGGAACATTTCAGCTCTTTCCAGAGAGGCTGCCTTGACAACACGTGAAGACGTTGGGGGCCTGTTGGGTTCCTTTTGCCACTTGGAGGTAACGGTCGAAGGGGCTGCCCCCCGGCCGGTGCCGAGCCCTGGCGAAGGGGGACGTGGGGGCCCGGCCTCGTTCCTCCCTGCAGGCTTGTTCCCCGGCCGCAGGCTCTGGGGTCGAAGGTGTCCGGCCTTCCAGCACAGGCCCCAGTGCCGGTGGGCAACCAGGCCTGTTCACTTGGCCACCTTTGTCGTTTGAGGCATTGGAAGGACTCAGTGACATTTCCGGTGTGCCCCCTCCCTGCTGGTGACGGGAACAAAGTACAGGCCTCAGGGAGGAGAGAGCTGCAGTGCGCATGCAGTGACGGCCACACAGCTTGTGAGGGGACCCGCTGACTGTCCCATCCATGAGACAGCCTTCCTCTGCTACCCCCTGCTCCTTAATAATAGCTTAATAATGGCCCACTTTCCTCCTTTCTCACAGCAGCTCGCGCTCCATTCACTCCTCATTCTGGTCACATTTCATTCCTGTTAAAAGGAACCAGGAAACCACACAGAACTCAGCCAGGAGCTGCTGGTTCTGTGCTTGGTTTCGGTTTGTTTCTCTGCTTTCCTGGTGTCACGTTTAGGACTGTTTTCCACGTTGCCCCGAACCGTCTGAGATGCGCATACGTGACCCGATTTCCCCGAGGCGCCAGGGCACAGGTGGTGTGGCCTGTGCGTTTTTGTTNCCCCATGGGTCCGGTGCTCTGTACCCATGTCCTCCAGGAGACCGAGTGAGCCACATACGCAGCTTGCGGTTTCCTAGTAACCTCACGAGAAACCGGTAAAAGTGGAACAAGGAAAATTAGTTGTAATAATAGATTTTTTAACCCACCGCTTCCCACCCGTTTTTCCTTGACACGTGGCCAGCGCGAACTGTTACCGGTCAGGCATTTCGAGTTTGCTTTTCCCCAGGTCTCTGCGGTCCGGTGTGTTTGACACTGGACGGCACGTCTCGGCAGCCGCTGGTGCGAGTGCTGAGCGTGTAGAATTCACACGTGACTGCCGCTGTCCATGTCGTGTTTAAATTTGTGCTCGCCAGTGATGTGTTGCAAACACTGAGTCCACATTCTTTCTTCTTGTCTCCAGACCATTCAGTCTTGTTTTCCTTTCCTTTGTGATGTGCAGACACCCTCCTTCTGCAGCCAGCAGGGGACCCTGGTCCGAGGGGTCCTTAGCGGGTCCCCACAGGCTTATTAGCGGGTGCTGTCCGTTCTCTCCTCTGAGGGTCCCCGAGCTCTTCCTGTGTGTCCCCCACCCAGGTGCCCCCACGCCACAGTGGCCGCTGCCCCCACCTTGTTCCCGTTTAGCTCCATAAAGGCGGGGCCTCAGCGGACCGCCTGAGAAGAAAAATACGATGTTCGTCTAAAGCATTTCAAAGACTTCTCTGTGTTCATTTGAATTGACGTGTGCGTCCTGTTGCGTAGCGTCAACTCCTTCTGTGGCTTTGGCGTGTGTATTTCTTGGAAGAGGAGTTTGAGGATCTGTGGCTGAAGCCTGCTTTTTAAGAGGATCTTGTGTGATCCTCGGTTCTCTGGGCGCCAAGTAGCTTAACTGCCTTACGAGTGGGGCCACAGGTTGGAATGTTGGATGTTACCTCCACTAACACGTCCTCAGCCCTCTCCTGTGACTTGGGGTCAGTTTTGAGGTGGCCATAAGAGGAAACACCTCCCCCTTGTTTTTTGTATTCTAGAGCAAGATAACACTGCAGAATTATCAGAAACTGGAAGAAAGTGCCCATAACCCCACCAGCACTGTCCAGTTAGCATTATCATCAGTTTCGGTTCATTGGCTTCCATTGTTCTATACAAATCATAGATTTATCCAATTCTTTACATGTCTCCAGACTTGTGCACATATCAGTTTTTGATATTCTGTAGTGTTTGCAATAAACTGTGCACGTGAAACTATAAATGTGTACTGCCTATAAAATTTTATGTACACATTAATTTGTATTTCTCATGTTAAATATAGTTTTTTTTTAGTTAAAAAAGGCTTTTTTAATGTTTAATTTTGAGAGAGAGAGAGAGAGAGAGAATATGTGTGTGTGAGAGCAGGGGAGGGGCAGAGAGAGAGGGAGACACAGAATCCAAAGCAGGCTCCAGGCTCTGGGCTGTCAGAGTCTGACATGGGGCCCGAACCCATGAACCATGAGCGAGATAATGACTTGAGCCGAAGTTGGATGCTTAACCGACTGAGCCACCCAGGCGCCCCTGTAATTACAGTTTTTAATTTGTGTAAAAAATGGCTTGGTTGACCTAACCGTTTCTCTGCCATTGGACGTCAGAGTTGTTCCCGAAGTATTACCGTTACAAGAAAGTCTGAGAGGCATCTCTGTGCAAAATGCGTGGCTCTTTCGGATCACGTTTCTCACACAGCCTAGGGAGTTGATACCTTGAACGAGCATCAGTGTATTTGTGGCCACGGGGTTTCCTGTGCCGCCACCTAAGCCAGCCATGTGTACGTGTCCCTGGAATCTTACCATGTCTTCGGGCATTACTGATTCTGTAATTTTTAAAAATGGACTCTAAGCAAAGCCGTGCCATTTATTGTTCTGTTCGTGTCTTCTTTCCCGGAGAGACTGAACGGCTCTCACTTATGTTCCATTGTTTTCAGCCCTTCTGCGGACTGAATTTTACCTGTGGAAAGTTGTGTAGAAATCAGTTTCCTTAATTTCTAGGAATTCTCTGGATGATGAATCACCTGCTCATACCTGCTCTGCTTAATTTTTTTTATGACTTGGGGGTGGTTTGAAGTTTTGCATGGAGGTTACAGAAATGACATTCACTTCTGTTTGTCTCTCTTTTCCCCTTCAGATATTCTCTAAGTGGTGGAGGANAGCCGAAGTTGGATGCTTAACCGACTGAGCCACCCAGGCGCCCCTGTAATTACAGTTTTTAATTTGTGTAAAAAATGGCTTGGTTGACCTAACCGTTTCTCTGCCATTGGACGTCAGAGTTGTTCCCGAAGTATTACCGTTACAAGAAAGTCTGAGAGGCATCTCTGTGCAAAATGCGTGGCTCTTTCGGATCACGTTTCTCACACAGCCTAGGGAGTTGATACCTTGAACGAGCATCAGTGTATTTGTGGCCACGGGGTTTCCTGTGCCGCCACCTAAGCCAGCCATGTGTACGTGTCCCTGGAATCTTACCATGTCTTCGGGCATTACTGATTCTGTAATTTTTAAAAATGGACTCTAAGCAAAGCCGTGCCATTTATTGTTCTGTTCGTGTCTTCTTTCCCGGAGAGACTGAACGGCTCTCACTTATGTTCCATTGTTTTCAGCCCTTCTGCGGACTGAATTTTACCTGTGGAAAGTTGTGTAGAAATCAGTTTCCTTAATTTCTAGGAATTCTCTGGATGATGAATCACCTGCTCATACCTGCTCTGCTTAATTTTTTTTATGACTTGGGGGTGGTTTGAAGTTTTGCATGGAGGTTACAGAAATGACATTCACTTCTGTTTGTCTCTCTCTTTTTTCCCCTTCAGATATTCTCTAAGTGGTGGAGGCAGCTCATCCCACTGAAATTCCTTTGGCATTTGGGGTTTTGTTTTTCTTTTTTCTTCTTCGTCGTCGTCCTCGTACAAAGTCAACGAGAGCCTTTGCCGACCCGGCCATGGCAGTGTGTCACCCGGGGGCCGCCCTCCCCCGCCCGGGCCACACGCCTCGGGTCCCTGCCGGCCTCCGCCACACGAAGCCTCCGCCACGTGAAGCCTCCGGGTGGGGTGGGTCGCTCGGCTCCTTCAAGCAATCATCCGATTTTACTGTTCTTGTTTTTAATTTTAGCCAGTGTGCACATATCAAGGAAAGTGTCTTTAGAAACAAAAACAGACCCTGAAATGTCTGTGTGGGATCATGACAAGGCCACATACGAAATGAAACCTCAGGTATCTTGCTTTAAGTTGCTCACTCCCCTCGGCGGGAGCCGGAGAAGCCTCTGGTGGGTCAGTGTACAGATCTGTATATAGCGTCCTTTTTACGGAAACCCTCTGGCGAGCGTCAGGAATCACTGTGTACAAACGGGCCGAGTGCTTCTGTAGATAATGTCAGTGGAGTAAATATTTGACCGGCCGTAACCTGAGTCTTTTGCCTTGCCTTTATTACATGTAAATTTTGACTTCCGTGACCAGTGATTTGGGTTTTATTTTGTATCTGCAGGGTTTGCCATTNGGGAACTCTCCTCTTTGTCCCCCCGCACAGGCCCAGCCCCTCACGTGTGCCCGCCGGCCCGCCCGGTGCCCGGAGAGGTCGGTTTCCTTTCCTTCGATGGTACTATTTCTTAGTGTTTTAAATCGGAACATATCTTGCCTCATGAAGCTTTAATGATTTTAAGTTGCTCCCCGACGGCGTCGCGCTNGTTGAGACGGAGCTGCCAGTCGCCCACCTGCAAAGTCGCGGTGTCTCCCCGGGGACCTCGATCAGGGGCGGTTTCCGGGCCTGCTCTTCCTCAGCCACACGGGCCGTGGTGGTCTCGGCTCGCGCAGCACCTGGCCTTGCCCAGGGGGCTTCGCCTCGGCGTGTGGGGAGGGCGCGGGGCCCCTCGCCCCTGCGGAGCTGTTCCGCGTCTGTTGACGCAAGTCGTCGTCCTCCCGCCGCGCAGCAGCTCCGGAAGGGAGGGCGCAGGAGCTTGGGAGCAGGGAAGGTGCCGGCTGCGCGCTGCTGCCGACCCAGCGGCCCGGAAGCTTCTGGGAGGACAGAGGCCCCGGGCCGGCACGTGTGCGTGTGCGCTGTGGAGTGCCGGGCTCGGAGCCTACAATTAAGTGGTGCTTTCAGAGCTCGAAGTGGCGTGAGGACGTCCTGTGAGGGCCACGTGACTGGGGGCAACCGCTGGGTGCACGGCTGACCCCTACCCCGTGTGTTCTCCGCCTCAGGAAGATTCACCTGGGTGCTCGAACTTGAGACGGTGCCATTCCGCGTCTCGGCGGAGCCTTGTGCCCGCGCGAACGCTGTGTTTCCCTGCGTGAGGCACAGGCCACAGATCCGTTTTGTCCACGCGGGAGGCCCGCTCAAGGAAGCGAGGCAGTGTTCCCCCAGAGTGTCAGGCAGCCGGTGTAGACAGCAGCTTTCTGATTTGGAGGCCACTCTGCAGGTGGGCGGCGTGCAGGCGAAGCCAGCCTCGGATGCGAGAGGCGGTCGTGCCGACGGGAAGCGGGATTAGGGGCCGCACGTGTTCCGGCCGCTGGACTGTAACGCCCGCCGCCCCCGCTTAAGCCCATTAGTCTTGTAGAGCTGGAGTGAGGGTCTTCTGGCGGGTGAGCTTCCTGCGGGAGGGGTGAGGGGGCCGGGGAGGGCCTGAGACGTGGGTCTCTTGCCCGCAGCCTGGCTTGCTGCTTCCCGGGACACACCCCTGAGGTCTGTGCCTCTAGGGGCACGTGTGACGCGTGCCCTCTCGAGCCTCCAGGCCGGGGCTGGTGGAGCCGCCTAAGTCCTCGTAGGCCGAGGGACCGGAGCTGCAGCGGCCCCCGCTCGGACACCCTCAGCGCTGCCGCCCGTTGGCCCCGCGAGCCCAGCGCCCGGGATGGATTTGCTAGCTGTTGCAGGCCTTTGAGGCCAAGGCCCTGTGGCCACAGCTTGTCCGCTTACAGACTGTAGACGGCGCGCCTAGAGCGGGAGAGGCCTGCGGGGAGCCCGGCTACCGCCTTCTGGAAACGGGGAGGCAGGGGGCTGTGTCGGCCGGGTTTTCTGCATTCCCCGCTGGCCGTGCGAAGCAAGGTGGCCCTGTCCCGATGTAACCGCGTGCCACCCACCTGCATCCAAGTTTTGTCGTCCAGTTAGTCTCGTCAAGTGTCCAGTTCTGTTGGTCGTGTGGCATTTGTACCTTCCTTTTGGGCAAAACGTGGCCCATTTATAAACATTTTTAGATTTCCTTAAAAAACGTGGCTTCTTTATTTCTGCTATAAAATATGGCAATAAACGGGGCGAGGGCTGCGAGGCGTGTTAAGCACAGGTACTGTCTCCTGCAGGGGTCAATAAAGTTCACAGAANGTTAAAGTTCTAACCTCAGGGAGCTGGTATTTGGAGGTGGGGCCTTTGGGAGGGAATTGGGTCACGAAGGTGGAGCCCCCATGATGGGATTGGGGACTTGGTGCAAGAGAGGACCCCCCCCCAGCCCCACCGACCGTCCTCCCTGGCGCAGTGAGGACATGGCGAGAAGACAGCTGGCCGTGAACCAGGCAGCCTCTCTCCAGGCCCCGGGTTGGCCGGCACCCTGATCTTCACTTTCCCGCCTCCAGAAGTGTGAGGTACGTTTGTTTGGTGTGTATTTTTTTTATTTTGAAAGACAAGTGGGGGAGGGGCAGACAGGATCTGAAGCTGACGGCAGCCAGCCTATGGGGCTCGAACTCGTGAAGCGCCAGATTGTGACTTGAGCTGACGGCCGACCTCAGCCGGCCGAGCCACCGGGCACCCCTGCGGCCCTGTGTGAGCCGTCGTGTATTTTTGTCACAGGATGGACTGATCTGCAGGTCGTCTCCGAACCCCCGTGTTCCTGGCAGCTCGGGGCATGCCTCACTTGCCCACGAAATTTGGACCTCACGTTGTCTCTGACGTCACAGGGGAACACCGGTGCGGTACCAGCAGTATCCCGGGAGTGGTTTGGAATCCTCACTTGGTGACCCTGAACTAGACCCCCTCGTCCTCACACTTTGGAGCAGTGACTGGCGATTCCTCCAGAGAGAATTTTCCTAATCCTGCCTCTGCCGCCAGCCGCTTGGTGATGGGCTCACCTTCCCAGGGAGTTGGTGCTACCCCCGGGGCTGTGGGAGTCGCAGGGCAACGGCTGGTCCCCAGGGGCCCCTTTTCACGCAAGAAGTGGAAGGCAGGCCCTTCTCGTCTGCTTTGCTTTCATCCCTCGGGTTTTAGTCCTTCTAGAGCCACCGACCGGCTCCTAGCAAGGTTCTGTTTCTCCGCTGTCACACACCGTGTGTCCCGCACGTGCTGTACGTCTGACGGGCGGCCGAACCCACGCCCACCCCTGGACGGGGCCCTCCCCGCGGCCGGTCCGCGAGAGGCGAAAAGGCAGACCAGACGAGGTTGGTTATGTTTTGCCGTAAAACTGGAGTACGCTGGGTTGTGGCGTGAGGTATTTTTATTCCCTTTTGTTAGTACTTAAAACCACGTGGTACATGTCGTAAGGCAAGTGACGAACACGTCTCAGGCTCCTGGCCCGTTCGCACGCTGCCGCCTCCACACACCCCCGTCACGGCTCCCCCGCGGCGGGCCGGCCTGTTCCCTGCGCCAGGGGCTCTCCCAGCTGTGCCGCAGGCGCTGGGAGGCGCTGGGTCGGTCGCCCCTCTGGACCGTGTCAGAAAGGGTTTAAGAATACTAGGGACTCGCAGCCCCCCGCCCTCCACGGAGCATAGGCAGACGGACTTCGACCAGCNGCTGGGGGGGGGGGGGGTTGGGGAATGAGTATAAAAAGGAGTAAAGAATGTTTTTCGAAGACAGGCACGATATATACTACTATTGAATGTGCAATTCCAAACCACAGTTGCAGGATACAGGTATGACAGGGGCACACCCACCCTCTGGGACGTCACATGTCACAAACGGCCCCGATCACGGACATACAGGTTCTCATGCTTGTGCAACGGCGAACACCACAGCGAGTGTGCGGACAGCGCGCTGGGCCTCTGCCTCTCTGAACAGAATGCCACCCGCTGCAGAGAGCGACCCCCTCGACAATTCGGTCAGCTTGTGCCAGGAACAGCGTTCCCTGGGAGAAGACCCCAGGGTGGAACGTACTTCGTGTGCTGCCAACTGCTTAGCAATCAATCAATCAATCAAAGAAGTAAATCCTACTAACTCGCTACTATTATAAAAGTAGAAAGACTGAAAAAATGAAATCGGAAAATGATCTCATTTGCTTAAGACGGTGCCACAGGTATCACAAATGTTGGAAAATCCGTTTTGTTAAAATGCACCAGCCCCTAAGTCAAAAGTTTTTTTTAAGACAAAGATGGGCACGTGCCCTGTCTCGTTTGGTTGAACAGATGTGGTTGTACTGCTCTGAAGGTGCAGTTTGTGGAAGAAAAACTGTCATTTGGCACTACACTGATGACCACGTTTTAATACTGGCACGAGCTAGAAAGAGCCCTGCCCCCGGAGGATGACACAGAGCCGCCGGCGTCCGCGGTGGCAGCCCGTTGCGCTCCGACGATACACGCACAGCTCGGAAAGACAAGGTTAGAACGGTTTTGCGGAGAGAGAGGGAGTTGCTGTAAAACCAGGGTGCTGGGTCCCCGCCAGGTGTTAGTTTTACGAGGTGTCATTAATACAGAGGAAAAGGAAGTGTCTCCCAGGAAAGCAGCCACCGCTCACGCCACCGGCGTCAGTACACGTGGGATTCTTTGTGACTCAGGACATGGGCGCGGGAAGCCGAACTGGTGGCGCTGCGGATCACCTCCATCCACCTAAGACCGGAAAACGAGAAGACAGGCAAGGGGCACTTAGTCTCGTAAGAGTGTCCCAGCGTCCGCTGTCACGCGACACGCTGGCAGCGGGTGTGTAATGTGCTGCGTTAGCGGCAGAGCTGATCCTCAAGTAACCGAGCGCCAGGCTGAGGGTTCCTTTGGGTGTTCCTGGGGACCAGTTCGAGAACCACTGACTGGGGCACTCATTTTGTAGAGAACCAGGTGTCCAGGATGGGTGACGCGGGGGGAGCTTCCTGCTCCACCTCCCAGTCTGTCTTGGACGGCGATGTGCAGCCCACTGTCTACCTTTGGGTATTGGCGGCTCCCAACAACCCGGGCAGACCATGTCTGGGGGCATTTTTGGTTGTCACAGCAGAAGGTGTGGAAGAGGCCAGGGATGCCTCTGAGGCACAGGACAGGACCCCCCCCACCCCCTCCCCCCGTCCGCCAGAGAACGGGCCCCAAGGTTGGCAGTGCTGATGAGGGGAGGCCCAGCTTCCTGCCTGCAAGGCACTGAGGGCAGAGCTATAGAAACTCGAATCGCTGGTCTTTGGAGGATCAGTCCCCCAGGCTCGGTTCTGGGTCCAGGGTGAGATTTGAGAAGGGTTCTCCCCTGGGCTCACTCTTCAAGCAGTGGACCTTACTGGGAGGCTTTGACTTTGGGTTTCAACCCCTGTGCTGTTGCCACTGAACTAACGCTCGTGGTGGCCGTGGGTACGAAGGACCACGCATGTCCTATCGGCATGGGTGACCCACTGGGTCTGCTCTATGGCCTGATGACCCCACCCCTGCCCAAGCTGCAGGGTGCCATTCCCGGGGGCCCAGAATGCCGACTTGAAATTTTGGGAATAGTCTGAAATCGGTCAGACGTGGTAGCCTGGCTCTTCCCATTCTACTTTGAAGATTAGGGCCCCTGGGCCTCCTCCCACCCGGTATTCGTCTCACTACTAAGGGAGCCCTGAGGCAAATTACGTGTCGTCTTTCCTCAAGTGGCCTTCCGGCCCGGCATGGTCAGGCATAGACTAAACCAACAGGCTTGCTAGGGATTTAAAAGTGCACTGTGGGCGGCATGGACCCAGGACAGGCTAAGGGCTGATGTAGGGCAAAGGAGACCGCCTACCCCGCCCTCAACAAAGGTCAAGGACAGTTTGGAAGGGAGTAAGATGCCCAGGCCTGCGGCAGGCGCCGAGCAGCTGCTACTGTAATTGGCCCACTGAGAAGCCCCGTGCAGGAGGCCGCCCCCTGCGGAGGAGCGTTACCTTTCGAAAGTGTATTCGCTTTCGGCCCTGAAGTAGTACACGTGAGACTTGAAATGCAGCTTGAACACGTAGTCTTTGTGGATGTCCTCGGCCTCTGAGGGGATGGTGAGGGAATAGCCGAGCAGGGGCAGGCTGGCCAGCGGGTGATGGTCCTGGACAGTCAACAGAGGGCGGTGTTGGGGGNGGCCTCGCCGGGCTGCAGCACCTCCAGGACGCGGCCCCCCTGCTCACGCCGCGCCCCCCCGTGCCTGGGCGGGTGGCTCAGGTGCCCAGGCGTGGGTCGTTTCCGAGGAAGGCCGCCCCCCCCCCCAGCCCGCCCCGGCCGGGGCACAGCCGTCACTGGTGCGTACCTGGTGGGACTTGTAGAAGAACAGGCAGAAGTTGGTGAACACCACCCACAGCTTCTGCCACCCGTTGCTGTTCTTGAATTTCCTCAGCAGGTTCCCGGACAGCTGATTCTGAAAGGCAGGGACGCCCATGAGGAGCTCGAGCTGGGGGGCGAGGGGGCGCCTGCACCGGAGGCAGCCTGGGCCCGCGTGTGGCCGCTCCAGCCCGATGTAGCTCTTGGCCCCCGCTCCCCGCTAGAGGTCAGGAGCACGGCTGGCTCCTCCACTGAAAGTCCATCCCCCCAGGCGACGTGCTGGCGGGCCCCGCGCGCCATCTAGTGGCCTTGGCAGGAACGCCCGCCTGCAGCGGAATGTGCCCCGGCCCTGTGACGCCCCGGAGCTGACGGAAGAGGAACCGTGGGTTGAGGGGGGNGAGTTCCCCCCCCCCCGGCTGCAGCAGGAGACAGAGCACAGCTCCACGGCCTGACTCCAGAGCCCCACGGGCCGTGCCAAGACCCAGAAGGCCCGCCGCTCATTACCAGGGACACTAAAAGAAGCAGGAAAGGATGGCGGGGACAGTCCCACAGCTTTGTGTCAAGGGGGCAAATTACTACATTAAAAAAATTTTACAAATATACCTGAGTTTGGGGTATTCTGTCCCTTTGCGACTTTTCCTACAAAGCATCATTAAAGGACCTCTAAAAACAAGGGCCCGTGCCAGCAAGACAGAGAAGTTTAAATGTCTCTCCTCGAGTGGCTCACAGTCTGATGGGGAGACCGTGACGTGGTGGAAAGAGGGGGACACTGCAAGTAGGGTTGCCCCCCACCGCCTGTATCACCCTGTCCGGCTGCCACTCGGCCACGGGCAGAATGACATGAAAACAGGGTACTCGGAGCTGCAAGCAAAACTGGGGAGCATCACACACGATCACAAGTCACCCTGAGGGCAAGGAGGGAGCACCCTCTCCTGCTGACTCCGCTTCCTCCGGCTACGCGGGTCCGCGCTGCCCCATCCGGGCCGCTTCACGGGGAGGCGCTAAGCCCCTGCGGCCACCTTTCTGGAGCGAGCCGTGTTCAAACGCCCCGCTGCCCTCGCGGCCCCGTGGTCACGAACTGCACCCCAACTCCTCTCCCCTGGGCTTCCCTCGGGTACAGTTCTGTCCCCTTCTCAGGTCACAGGGCCCCGAGACGCTGCCACCTCTTCTGTCACTGCTCTCTAGAGGCTGAACCCACCGGGGCGGACGACTCAGGCCTGCCTCCTACCTGGGCCAGTCCCCTCTGCTGCCTTTACCCAGAGCCAGCTGACGCCCCGTTTCCTTGCGCTCGTTCGCGGCGGCCCCCCTCCTGAACTCCCCGACTCCTCAGTGGAGGGAAGGCCTCTGCGCTCTGCCCTCTTCCTGGCTCACACCACTGCTCAGTCTTTATTCTGGACAGGACTGTGTCTCCCACAAAGTTAGGTTCAAGTCCAAAGTCCTGGTACCTGTGGGCGTGACCTGATTTGGAAATAGGGTGTTTGTGGATGTCAAGGTGAAGATGCAGTAACGGGTGCCTCAGTAACACACCAGGGAGACCTCTACNNNNGGGGTGATGTGGCCATAAACCAAGAAACACCAAGGAGTTCTGGCCATGGCCGGGGTGTGGAAGGGAGCCCCCCTCAGCTCCGCGGTGGTAACATATTCCCGCAGCCCGGGAAACTCACAGAGACCCCCCCTCAGTGCCGGCCCTTCCATCCGGGTCCTCCTGCCCACCCCTCCCCAGGCCTCCAGCACCTGCCAGCTCCGCTCTAGGACAGAGAACGCTCCACCGGCCTTCCCCGCACCAGATCCCCGCGTCTACCTTGGGCCCCGCCCCCTAGCTCCTGACCTGCCCCTGACCTTGCGGGTCCCCCCGATTCCACTATGGGGCACGAGTCCTGCAGGAGGCGGAGCGGGAAGAGGATCGGGTGCGGGGCCCAGCAGCCGTCGGGAGGGGAAGGAGCTGCCTGCCCCCGGCCCCCATCACCCAGTGGGGCCCCAGGACCTGGGAGNAGGCCCGCCAGTCCTATGAGGAGTCGCACCTGCGTCACCGCCCCTGAAACCCACACGCGTGGGTCGTGGGCGCCGCCACACCTCCTCAGAGGGTGTGCAGTTCAGGCTCACCCGGCAAAGGGGCAAAATCACACGTGTAGTTGCCATTTAAAAACGTCCAACCCGGGCGCCTCGGTGGCTCAGTCGGTTAAACGTTCGACCTCGGCTCAGGTCACGATCTCACGGTTCGTGGGTTCGAGCCCCGCGTCGGGCTCTGTGCTGACAGCTCAGAGCGTGGAGCTGCTTCAGATTCTGTGTCTCCCTGTCTCTCTCTCTGACTCCCCTCTGCTCACGCTGTCTCTCTCTCTCTCAGAAATAAATAAAACATAAAAAAACAAAACAAAAAAACGTCCAACCCCATTCTTAGATCAAGCGCTGCCACCACCCAAGGGTGGGCGGGGCTGGCCTGAGGGCGGGTTTGCTTCAAACACCAGAACAAAGCGCCGTTTGGCCCACGGCCTCCTGGGACATTTGCTCGGGCCAGGCCCGTTTAGGAATTCAGAACCTTCCAGGTGTAACAGGATAATCCCGCGCCTCCGCTACACGGTGCCCCCAGAAGCGGGTTTGGGGGCGGCAGCCCGGCCTCGAGGGTGACCGTGTGGCCTTGACCCAGCGTTTCTTCCACAAACCGCGCCCAACATGGCCCCGGCTGGCGCCGTGCTTTCCGACCCCACTGCCTCCCTGCGCGCCTGCCTGGGGGGATGGGGGGCCCCCAACACCTGCACCCCGCCGCCCGCACGGGGGCCTCTGTCCACGCGCCGCGAGAGGAGGGCCGGCGGAGAAGGGGCGCCGCCCGGGGGCCGTACCTCCACAGCGACGCTGAAGTCCACCATGGACACGCTGGTGTTGCGGTGCCAGCACACGTGCACCATGGTGTTGCCGCGGTGCGGGGCCTGGCGCTCCAGCGACGTGCGCGACGCGCTCAGGTCGTCCTCCGAC
>NW_027528362.1:2585400-2593215 GCF_008692635.1 Crocuta crocuta | reverse complement strand
TTCAGCCCACAGCAGGGGGCGGAGGGGGGGAAGGGGGAGCAGGGGAGAGGTCAGGAGTTACCTGGCCGCCACGACGATGGACTGTCGCTGGCCCCGCAGGGTCAGGCAGTGCGGGACCCCCCACTCGTCTTCGCTTTCCTCTATCTGTGGGACGAGCGTGCAGAATGTCACTGCCAAGAGGCCGGGCAGACGCGCGGCGCATTTACAAACGTTCACTAAACGGGCTACGGCTCAGAGGAACCGAGTCCGAAAAATCACAAGCAGAAAGCCACAAGCAAAGTCAAGAGCGTTGAAACTTTTTTTTTCTTTTTTTTGGGGGGGGGGGCAGAGCCCATACACTTTCTTCTCTCCAACCACTGAGGGGAGTGAGAGTTTAAGTCAGGGAAACAGTCCTGGGGGGACTGGCATCCTGTCTGCATCTGCCAGCCGGGGTCGCAGGGCATGGAGACCTGTCCACCTGCATAGCTCTGGGGAGAGACGGCTGGCTCCTTAACCTGGGGGTGGGCTCTGCCTTTGCACGTGGATGGGAGGGTGGTCTTTCGGGGCCCCTGGCCCCAGGCAAGAGGAAGTAAAAGACAGATTGAGACCTCATGGCCACATCAGCGCGCTTCCTCACTTGATTCTAGAAGGAATGCACCCACACGTTCCGCATGCAGGACGCACCAGGTCCCGACCCCTCCTGGGGAGCCCGAGTGGAGCCCGAGGTGCCTTCCTCCCGGCGCCCGCTCCCGTTATTGGGCCTGCAGGGTGCAGGCCGCCCACGGGGAGGGGCCCCAATCTCATGCCCACGGCGCATACTCACGGTCATGCCGTAGAGCGGGAGCTGCCCGTGGACTTTAAACTGATTCGAGGCCGTCAGCCCCCTGCTCGTGTACAGCAGGACGTCGTTGAACTGGAGGGGCAAGGACAAGCGCGGATGGGGCGGACGGACTCCACTGAACAACACGCGCCCAAAGCAGGTTTTCGGAACCTCGCGCGGTGGCTCATCGGGCTCGGCAAACCGCAGGCTGAGCAGCGCCGGCTGCTCCCCCCACGCCCACCTTCCGGGGGGCCCCGGGGCTCACCCGTCGCCGTGCAGACCGCCAGCGGCCAGCACACTCACCAGGAAGAACATGCGCTGCTGCAGGCCCTTGCCGGAGAGCTTGCTGAGGCTGCCCAGGCGAATGAATTCCTGCGGACGAAACAGACCCCGGGGGTTGGCTGGGCGCCCGCACACCGCGTCCCCGCAGAGACTGGCTGCCTCGTGCGGGGGTCCCTGTCCCGGCGCAAACTGTAGCGATCGTGGTGACTGTTTGCCGAATGCCATGCTAAGCTCCTGCCCTTCCCAGGAGCCCACCCGGCAGAGACCACGGTCAGTTCCACTCAGAGAGAAAGCAGGGCTCAGTGGGCCCCTCGGGGAGCCTGGGGCTGTGCTTAATCCCCAGGCCCCCAGGCCCCGCGGGTTTCCAGCTGTAAGGGGAGGGGACAGGGGCCGCAGAGTGGCGGCAGGGGGCTGGGGAGACAGCCACAGGAGAGGAAGGGACAGAGAACACGCTCCATGACTCACAGCTCTGGTTCTTAGGAACAAGTGAACTGTGCTCTAGGACCGGTGAGAAGTGGCAAACGTGTCTCAGGAATTTCTCCTCCCAGACTATTAAACCCTGGAGGGCATGTGACATTTGGGGCTCTTAAAACACCCCCAAAACTATCAGGTTTTGTTTTTTAAATTAAAAAAATTTTTTTTCTTAGTTCATTATAAACTTGGTTTAAAACTATCAGTTTTTAAACTGTGATAAAATACACTTAAAATTTACCATTTGTGACCTTTATGCGTTCAGAGAGCACATCTGTGGGGAAATTTTCATCACCCAAAAGGAAACACTGTGCGCATTAAGTGGCCACTGTCCAATTTCCCTGGCACCTGACTCCCGCCGATCGGTTTTCTTTATGGATTTGTCTATTTGGATATTTCATGTGAAGTGAGGCTTGTCGTATGTGCCCTTTTGGGTGTCTGGCTTCATTCACTTCTCCGGTCTTCAAGTTCCGGCCACACGGTAGTACGCGCCAGAACTTCCCTCCTTCTTGGGGCCGTTGCGTCGTATGGATTTATGACGTGTTTACCTGCTCACCGGATGGATGATGGACATTCACGTTCAAGTGTTTGTCTGAACGCCTGTGTGCAGTTCTGGGTGTATACGGAGGGGTGGGAGGGCTGGGTCATGGGGAAGTGCTGTGGCTGCCTTATTAAGGAGGCGCCTGGCTGTTCTCCACAGCGCTGCTTCCAAACCGTGGCTGCAGGTCTGTTAACGTTTTTCACCTCCTCCCACAGAGGCGGGGGCTCCATCCCCTTCTCTTGGGTATGGTGGGCCGGTGACTGATTGGACCAACAGAGCGTGGAACGGACACCACGTGACTTCCAAGACTAGGTCATAAAACCACACGTGGCTTCCGCTTTGTCGCTGGGAACCCCTGAGCCGCACACAGAAGAGACCATGCTGAACGCAGGGTCTGTCTGCAAGGCCTCTCGTGGACGGGCATCCTGGAGCCCGCTGAGCTGCCAGCCATCCCTGCCAGGTATCCGCCTTGGGCCCTCCAGACTAGCCCATCGGGGACCCCATCAGCGCCGCAGGGAGCAGAAGAGTCACGTGGCGGAGCCCTGTCCGATTCCTGACTCACAAAACCATGAGGTGTGCTGAAGAGCTGTTTCTGGCCACCAAGTACTGGAGTGGTTTGTGACGCAGCAGCAGATCCCAGGGCACCTGCCCGCAGGTGTCTCCGCTCGGCCGCTACTCGGCCAAGGACTCCGCCAACTCATGTGGATCCTGCACACTTCTGCACGCCCTGATTCGATGCTGTTATTTTATAAAATGTGAACCAAAGACTGTGCCCACAATTTAATGGATGTGTTTTGGGGACCAACAAAGGAACAGGTAATACCTCCTTGCGGGCCCTCGGGATGGATGCCGTCGGAGATCAACAAGGCGACACAAGGGGGTGATGTCGGGGGGGCCCCCGTCATCACTGAAAGGCGGCGAGGACGGGATGGGGCCCTGAGCTGCCCTCCCGTCGCACATCTGGAACGCGCGCGTCTCCCAACAAATCTGAGGGAGCTCGGCTGTTTTCTGTGTGGGACACAGGGTGGCCTGCGACACTCCCCGCAGAGACGACAAGGGCGCATATTGCACGTGAGGCGGGGCTCGGCGACAGGGAGCTGAAGGGCTGGGGCTTGGCCGTCAGTGTCTGGGGCTGGAGACGGAACAGGTCTCGGGCCTCGGAGTTTAAACCACAGAAGACGGAGGGGAAAAGGTCCCTCGTGTCCTTAAGAGCGAGCTGCTTCCTTCTGGGGGGAAATCCAGTCCGCACCTCTGAGTTTTAACCACACGGAGCTCCCCCCACCCCTCCAGCCCCTGCTGCTCTGACCGGGCAGGCTGCCCACAGGCCCAGGGTCCTGTGGACCAACACCCTGGTGTGGGGGTGGGCGTGGGGGGCTGGCTCGGGGAAAATCCCTGCCCTCCAGGACGGGGTGCGGTCTCAGGCTGACCCGGTGGGAGGGGTGAGCGGGACTAGCCTGGGGACCAAGGTAGGAATGACACCCACGGAGCCCAGGGGGCGGCTCCCAAGTTAGGTGCTCACCTTCAAGTCTCAGTTTTCAAAATTCTGCCCAGAGACAAACCAGAGCGCCCCTCCCACCTGTTAGGTTATTTGAGAATTTAAACGAATGATACTTGGGTAGCTCAGACATATGGGATAGAGCATTCCAGAACTTGTTCCCCTCAAGGCCTGTGACTCCCTCCTTCCCATGTCACTCAGCCTTGACTTGAGGCTGCTGGATGAACAGAGAATATGGACGGTAATAATATATTACTTATAAATTACCTGTATAAGTAATAATGACCTCTCTTTACTTACCTATTAAAAAATCTTTTTGAATGTTTACTTACTTTTGAGAGAAAGAGACAGATGCGAGCAGCAGAGGAGCAGAGAGAGAGGGAGACACGGAATCTGAAGCAGGCTCCAGGCCCTGAGCGGTCAGCACAGAGCCCGATGTGGGGCTCGAACCCATGAATGCGAGATCATGACCTGAGCCGGAGTCGGACGCTTAACCGACGGAGCCCCCCAGGCACCCTGGCTATATATTTTGGCACAAAGTTAAGAGAAAATCATACTGATTCCAGTGGCCTTTACTAAGGCGTCCTTCCCCGAGGGCGGGTAAAAGGGCCTGTTGTGTGCTGACGCCTGGCCCGTCTCACTGGNTTATATACAGAAGATGGCATCTTTTAAAAATTCTTTTCATACGTCTGGAACTTACGTGCTTTCGTGCACGAATTTTCCTCTGCCTTTGTAGCACCATTCTACCCGATTGTTTTAAAAAAGTGTTTTTCCTTGGCTTCCGTTTACATTTGCCTAACTTAAAAAAAATAAAATGAGAGGTCTCTAATCTTCTGAGAATACGGTAGGGAAAACGTAAATTAGCAAATCAACCAGGAAGGAGAAAAAGCAGAATAGGAGGTCAAAGCCTGGCTTTATCTCCTCTAACACAGGACAGTCCACCGTAAGGTTCAAGGCACCGTCCCAGTTGTCTTGCGGCAGGAAGGAAGCCACTTCACTCAGAAGGAGGAGACCTTAAAGTGGAGAGTCCGTATTCAAAAGGTTCAAATTTAAGTCACTTAAAACAACTGCCTTTCTGGCTTCGCCTCTAACAGCCTTACTTACCCTTCCCGGAATCACAAGATTGTCGATGCCAATCAAGTCTTTCTTGAGTTCATGCAGCTTCTGGAAATTCTCCATCTTGATCATCGTACCGTGAAGCTGTACCACCATTTCAGTGATCTCTGCGAGGGCAGCTAACAAAGGGGACAGGACCGGAAACGGCAGCGTTAATGGCCGACGAGGGTCTGTTTTCCCCAGTACCAGCCCTCCAGGGCAGTAGCCGACCTAAGAGAGAGGCCGCCCTCTTAGGGAAAAACACTGCTATTTCTAATAACAATTTCTAACAAATAAAAATTTGCAACACGAATTGATTTGCTTGCATTTCCCCAAAGCATTCTGAGAAAGAAAACGGCCCGTTCGCAGCTACGTGGCGGACGGCTGTCTTCCCGCTGGAATCACTCGTTGTCACGGAGGGAATCACAGTGGAATACGAACTAGAATTTTCTCCTCAGGGCAGAAGTTTCTAGCCCCTTCCTGTTACCTGGAAAGGATGGAGGGCATAGGGAGGCCACAGAGAAATCTGGGGAAGACGGGATCTTTCTGTGAGAGCATCTCCTTGACAAGCGGGACGCTTCTGGGCCACTAACATTCCAGCACATTCCCCAGTCCTTGCTTCTGCAGAAATCACGCTGTTTGCCGAGATGCTTGTGAAGCATGACTGCAGAGGAAGCACGATTTCGCACTCATGGGAGCGTCTTCCCTGCACTGGGGGCATCTGCGATGGGAAAGGGCTCGTGTCCCCTTAGGACGAACTGGGTGACACGTAAATCCACAGTAGCTGAGCATTCGGGGATTTTTGTCAAGAAACACTTGTCCACGGAACGCCGGTCTTCAGAACACTAAACTCCTGCTCGTCCCCAGCACTTGGACTCGGGAAGGGAAGCGAGCCTCACTTTTTCGCTGGGGACGCAAATTAAATTCTTCCTGCTTATCACAGGGTGCCCTGTCCCAGGCTCGGTGACAAAACCCAGGGCTTGCTCAGGCTTCAGGCATTACTGGCCGACTTGGTCCAATAAACAATTACTGGGCACGGAAGGCTTAGCGGGGCGGGACTGAGGCGGCTCTCGGAGGGCAAAGGTGGCACCCCGGTCTCTGGGTGCTCAGGGGAGGCATCTCGGGAACTGGGCACAACCCCATCCCTCATGAGCCGTAAATACGTTTCCCCAGCCTTTTCACGATGACGCCCCTGAGGTCTTCAGCTGGGTAATCAACGCTTTTTCCATTTAGCGGTCAAGGACAGACTTTTTTTTTTTTTTTTTTTTTTACTGGGGACTGTTCAGTAAAATGCCAACCGGGCAAGTCAGCCAAGGACAGCCCATGTGGAATGAAAGACGCCCCCGACCTTTCTGCGTGAACTAGCCGTACAATTCTGAGTCCTCCCGTCCAGGTGTGGCCACCGGGCAAGTGCTACATGATAAGCCAAGGCAGGTGGGTGGAGAGGGTCACCCAAGCTCCAGGGTCAGGCACAGCCTTGAGGCTTCGAGGAGGAGGAGCGCTGTGCGGGGAGCAGTGACGCCAAGCAGAAGGAACGGACTACACGGAGGTGCAGAGGCATGAAGCACCATGGTGTTAAAGACNCCCCCCCCAAATAATTAAAGACATATTTTAAAATTTACCCAATCAAAATAAATTCAGAGTTACAATGTGGTAAAAAAAACAAACAAACAAAAAAAAACGAATGACCTATATGTGACAAACCAAAACCATGTCACCAGCCATTTCTGTCCCCTTCCATGAATGCCAATGTCTTCATTATTTCACCACAACTTCTCCGAGGTTATTTTAAGACACGAACCTGTAAGATTCCTCTACGTGTCCTACGTACCCAAGGGCTGACTTTTCTGCAACAAGCCCGAGTCTCCGCTTCCTTCCTGTCCTCCCTGTGCCCTTGACTGCGGTCTTGTGGCGTTCATGAGACCCTATGGGACCTGGTCTCTGCTCACTTTGGGAGTCTCATTTCCGCTGCCATCCCTCTGAGTTCCACACAGAACTTCTACCTTCTGGGGTGTTCCACAGTCTCTGTCTCTTCTGAGCTCTATAGGTGCTGCTCCCAACTCCATGCTGCACGCCCTCCTTTCAACCAGGACGACTCCTGTTTGTACCTTAGCTCTAAACACACAATATCCTTTCCCTCACGAAGCTCCCCCTTGGCCCCAAAGGCTGGGCCAGATCACAGGGCAGTCAGGGCCCGGGTGTCTTCCCCTCTGTGCCCACCAGCGGGTCCCGCTCGTGGGGGCCACATCTGCGTCGTTCACTTTCACATGCCTAATACACAGCAGGTGCTCAATGCTGGTGGCGGGCCAGATCATGCAGAGTTTTGACGGCAGCCTGAGGGAATCAGGTTTTAAGCCAAACAAGAAGAGGTGCATTTAGAAAAAGAGAACGCAAAGGGGAGGTGTTTATAATACTTAGGTGAGGGTACCAGCGGCCCAGGCACCTCATCTATAACGTGGGGGAAACAATACGTATTGTGGCTGGGGTTGTTGGTTGTTAAAGGAGTCAAGGTGTTAATATTACTAAGATACCTGGCCCAGGGCTGAGCGAGCGACAGTGGGTAACATCATCATGACAGAAGGATAGGATGGTCAGGCCCATGTGCTCTGGGTTTAGGCTCCAAGTCATTTGCTCTCTAGCTGTGTGACTCTGGGGACTTCCTTAACCTCTCTGGTCTCAGTAGCCCCCATATGTAAAATGAGCTCACCTCTGCCTTATAGGTTGGTCATGAAAGTTAAGTCAATACAGGTGAGGTGCTTTTTTTTTTCTTTTTTTGAGAGAGAGAGCGCGAACGCGAGTGCATGTACGAGTGAGCGAGGGACAAGAGAGAGAGGGATCAGGTGAGGTGCTTCTTAACGTGAAGGACTTCTTACGGCCATTTTCTGTAGCTGATCCAAGGAGGGTCAAAGGTTTCCATCACGCAGGGACACTTCCTAGTGGGGGTCGGGGAGCTGAGGCTAAATGGAACTTCTCCAGGGTTCTTTGCACTAAACCACTAAACTACTCAGGAGCAAAGGAGGAGATCCTAATGACTGTTATCACTTTCATTACGGAAAGACCAAGAGGTAACAGAAGCACTGCGCGCCAGGCTAAAATACGTCATGCGCCCCCCCACCCCCAGGCTCTCAGGCA
>NW_027528362.1:2546476-2585372 GCF_008692635.1 Crocuta crocuta | reverse complement strand
GGCTCTCAGGCAGCCCCCCTCCCTCACTCCCGCAGGCCCTGCCCCCTGCTCACCCCTGCAGTCCCTGAAGTCGGCGTGGCTGGGCGGGTGGTGCTTGCACAGGCGCTCCAGGACCTGCTTGTAGTGCATGAGCCGGTGCAGCGGGCGCAGGAGGAAGGTGTTGAGCGGCAGGTAGCACACTTTCTGCAGCTCGAAGTCTCGGCACAGGCTCTCCAGCCGCCGCGAGGTCCTGATGCCCGTCTCCAGCGCCTCCAGAGCTTCGCTGTGCTTCCACAGGTGAGCCGCCAGTTGCTGTGGGGGCGACACACAGGACGCACGCGTTCCACCCAGCCCGGCTCTCAGAAATGCACCTCACCGTGGCCTTTCGTGGCTTCCTTTCATCGCACTTCTAGCTTATCCATTCGCTATTTATTTCATTATTTCGGTTACGTTCTCAGAATGAAAGACAAAGCTCTAGGAAAGCATTATGCGGTTTAAGCGGCATTGGAGACGTAGATGTACTAGAGGTGAGGCTGGCAAAACCGAGGGGAACAAACAGGAGCTCCTTCGTGCGGGCTGTGCTTTTCTTCTACACGTCAGAAGGGCCCAGAGCCAACTCGATAAGTGTCATATAGTTAGTGCTGTGCGCTTCTGTTACACTCACCCCTTCTGCTTTTCAGTAAGGGAGTATCCGCCGTGAGCCACCTGCTCTGCTCACTGGGTGAGGGTTACCCACGGAGCCTACTCTACGGGGGTCTGACACAGAAGCTTCCCTTGACCAACCTTTCTTCCGGCTCCTGAGCCTTCTCCTTGACCGGTCTGTGAACCTCCTTATGAAAAGCCAGTTTTAGCAAATACCCTACTCAGTCAGCCTAACTGGAACCCCCCACCCTAGATGTCTGGTCACCCTTGACACTCGGTTGCTCATGTCTTACCATCCCCAGGTGATGTCAGGTCACCCTGCCTTCAGCAAAGCATCCTGTCCGGCTGGTTCGGCCACAACCTGATTCCTCCCCTCCATTTCCTCTTTGTACATTCCCATCCGTGACCCCCACCCCGCCCCCGGCTAGAAACCCCCACTTGCCCACGCTGTATTCAGAGTTGAGCCCAGTCTCTGTCCCCCACTGAAAACCACACAGCAGCGGGCCCTACCCCAGCCACCACGGTCCTGAATAAAGTCTGCGTTACCATACTTAACACTTGCTGTTGAATATTCCTGTCCTGCAATGGCTCGTGGTAGAGACTAATGACGGTAAGATGTCTGCGGACAGAGCATTAGAGGAATTCCTCACGGGAGGTGGAGAAGAAGCGCAAGGGAAGGACATTTCCAGACATATAAGGGCAACGAGATGGGCACAAGGACACGCGGCACGAGAGAAGAGCGGCTGTCCTCAAGACGCCCTTCCCGGGAGCGGGCCCGCCGTGCGTGTGCCGCCCACCCTCACACCTACGTTTCCACGCTCCACGAAGGCTTTGTCAAGAGTCAGGATCCGGTGAGCGCAAACCCAACAGCGCCTGCCTCAACCGGGGCCGCCGCCCGAGTCTCCAAGCTCAGGATGGATGCCGCCACCAGCCAGTTGTCCAGGTCAGAAAAATCAGGAGAACATTCCGGATTCCCCCATTTTTCTGAATCCTTCACCAAGTCCTTCTAATTAATTCTACCTCCTAAAAATGTCAAGCCTGTTCCCGTCTTTCTCCACACAGTCACTGCCCTGGTTCTGGCTTCGTGTCACCCACCACTGTGGTGGGGTCTCCATCGGGACCTCCACCTCCACGCCTCACCCCTCCACGCCTCCAGAGTCCTGCAGGGCACACGGGGCCTTTGATCCTCATCCGCCTCCACTGTGCTTCTTACCACCTCACCTCAGGTGAACAGCCTGCTGAACAACCTGCTCTTGAACGTGCCCGGCTCACACCCAGAGCCTCTGCACCATCAGGACCCCTGCCCGGCTTCGGCAACCCCCTCAACACCCGCCTCTGCCAGTTAGGGACTTCTCTGCCTTCTTCTGTACTTAGGCCGTATTGGTCCATCTCAGCCCTCATCACTTAGTGGCCCCTGCTGGGTTTAGTGACTATTTTTATTTTGAAATATGGATTGATAGGAGCTTGCACAGAAATGTACAGGGAGGTCCTTCACCCAGCCTCCCAGGGCTAACATCTCGTGTAACTACAGCAAATCAAAAGGACACTGGTACAATCTGGAGTTGACTCGGCTTCTAACAGTTACATACGCCCTCGTGCGTGTGTGGACACGTGCGGCTCCAGGCAGTGTTATCCCACGAGCTGTTCCTGATCTGATCACGTTCCTGTATCCTCGGGGCCTGATACACACAGTAGGTACTCCATAAATGTCTGTTGCCTGCATGCCTTAATGAGCAAATGAGGGGCGCCTGGCTGGCATGGTTGGCAGACAGCATGTAACCCTCGATCTTGGGGTTGTGAGCTGGAGCCCCATGTTGGGAGTAGGGAGGTTACTTCAATAAAAAAAAAAAAAAAAAATGAACCCATGCACACACCCAGCCAAGGCAGGAATCTTGCAAAAACCTGAGTGCCTGGAGAGGCAAGTTCATGGTCAAGCACATAGCAGAATGTGAAGGACACAGGGAAGGGCCTAGAAAGATCATCCAGGGCTAGAACATGAAGGTCTTTGTCAGGTTTGGGTTTGGACTGTATTCTCCCGATGGGAGAGACGTGCGTAGGGCTGTGAGCCTCGGAAGTCTGGCTGGAGTGTGAATGCTGATGGGGGGCGGCTCGCTGGGAGGCAGGGCAGCGCCAGGAAGCTGGGCGGGTCCTCCAGCGCAGAGCCACCTGCGAGCCAGAAGGAGTGGGGGGGGAGCAGTTGAAGGAGACGGGGCAGGAGGGGGACACTGAGGCGACGACGGGCCGAGTGGACGTCCCGGGCTGGATGAGAGGTGGAGCTTGGGCGGGTTTGGAAGAACCTCTGAGCATCTGGGCAGATGTCTCCAGTCAGAAGTTTGCAGCATGAACTAGAGACCATAATTCAGGTTATCTGACTTTCAGGTGGGGACTGGAGCCGCTGGCCCAGCTCCCTCGGTCATGGTCAAGAGTGGAGGGTCTGGGGACCACCCCAGTCTGCTAAGCCCCTGCCAATGGCAGTGANGTCTGGGGACCACCCCAGTCTGCTAAGCCCCTGCCAATGCCGTGTGTGTGTGTGTGTGTGTGTGTGTGGTGTGTGGTGTGTGTGTGGTGTGTGTTGGACATTTGGGACCAAAGTGCTCTCCTGGGCTTCTAATCTCTGGAACCTTCTGCTGGCTCTCCTTCATACTTCATAAAATTTCTTTAAAACCAACTCTAACCACCACAAGAAAAAGCAACCCAAACAAATGCTAAAAAAGGCAGCCAGTGGCTCTCTGAGCCTCTCCCCGTTTTTACGTGGCTGGCACGGGGCGCCATGCTGCGAATGCTCACAGCACCCACACATGGACTCCAGCGCCAGTACCGCCAACTCACCAGCCCAAGGAGAAAGAACGGCTCTGAGGGAAAATGACGTATGTCACAGGAGGTCTCGGGCGCTAGGTGAGCAGAGGGGAGGGTGGACGCCCGCTTCCGCTCAGCTCTCCGCGGACGAGGCACCAAGGACAGCCGGTAAGCAGGAGAACGCTGGGGACTGTCCCCAAGGGGGCAGGGAACGGGCTGGCAGGTCTCCAGCAGCTGGCCCTGGCGGCCCACGGCGGAGTCCAAGCCTCCTTGAAGGGAGTCTGTGCAGGCGGGGCCCTCCCTGGGCAGGNCACTACTAATAATAGCCTGGTGTTGGCTGGAAGCCATATCGTTAACACAAAGAGCTGACTGATGTATGGTGTTACACGTACTATCACAAGCAAGAGAGAAACATTCTGCGTGTAAATGGACCCACGCAGTTCAGACCCGCGTCGTCCCCGAGCCAGCTGCCATCTCCGGTGACGGGAGCGCTGGGGGCAGAGGGGAAGGAAAGAGGCCGGACGCGGGAAGGTAACGGGGAAGTCCGACAGTAACAAACACGTGGTACAGAAGAGAGAGAGAAAGGGCAGCTTTCACAAGTGTTACAGAGGCTCGAGGCTGCCGCTGCCCGCTGTGTGATTCCACGTCTTCTGGAAAAGACACAACTATGCAGGCAGGAAAGGATCGGGGGTGGCCAGGCGGTGGGGGAGGGGAGGGATGAAAAGGCAGAGCCGGGAGGACTTTTAGGCCGGTGACTCTGGCCCGTGGCAGGTACGTGGCATTCTGCATCTGGCAGAACCTCACAGAATGTCCCACTCCAAGAGTGAACCGTAACGGAGACTACGGATTTAGTTAATAATAATGCACATCGGTCATAACAAATATCCCACACCCATGCAAGATGTTAGTACCAGGGGACTGTGTATGTGTGTATGTGTGTGCGTGCGTGTGCAAATGTGCATGTGGGACCTTCCCCCCCCATGGGCTTTCTGCTCAGTTTTTCTGTAAACCTACTTTAAGACATTAATAAAAAATACTATGGAAAGCACAAGGATGTCTATTACTGTTACATCTGAGTTTTGTGGATCAGCCTTACTTAAAGCATTAAAAACAAGAGGCGCCTGGGTGGTTCAGTGGTTAAGTCCGACTTCGGCTCAGGTCATGATCAGGTGGTTCGTGGGTTCGAGCCCTACGTTGGTCTCTGTGCTGATGGCTAGCTCAGAGCCTGGAGCCTGTTTTAGATTCTATATCTCCCTCTCTTTCTGACTCTCCCCTGCTCACGTTGTCTCTCTCTCTCAGAAATAAATAAAACATTAAAAAAAAATTTAAAAACACCATGGCTGTAGAACATCTTAGATGATTCTTGGTGATTATTTCAAGGGATTCTGCAAACCTGACAGCGTTCATGGTGCCTCTCTGGTCTTACCCAGAGGGCCATGTTGCTTTCTGAACATTGTAAACAAGTGAGCTCAAGGCCTGTTAAGCAGTATCTTGATTTGTTAAGAGAAACAGGAAATCTCTGGAGTGGCTTTAGATCTTATCTTTTCTGTGTACCTCCCCCCCCCCCCATCCCTTTGTCCTACCTCATGAGATGGATCATTCTAAGGGGGGAAAATAAAGCCTTAAACAACTTAGCAAGATCTTTGGGAATTAATTCAAACTCCAACAGTAACTTTTATTACAAAAATGTCTTATGCATTGTGGCTGCTCAGCTAGTACTAGAGGGATGGATGGAGGGATGGATGGATGCGGGGTTGGATGGGAGGCAGTGGTGGCAGAAGTGACCTGCCTTCTTTAGGGGTTGCTCTGAGTTATCAGTTAAGGTATTAGAGAGGCTTTTTTTTGCCAGTTGAGATGTAGGAAGATTGCTTTAAAATGTAAACAGAGAGGTATTTGTATTTAAAAAGGTAAACTGCGTGAATTAAAACATTCTGTATTGAAGGCATTGATAGATGAAGATGAAGACATAAAAATGAAAATTACAGATCTAAGCGATGGGGCAGATTTCAAAAATGGGGTAGAATATTGGTTTAGTATGTCTGGCGGCGCACCCTTACGCTTGTATCATTGCAGGTTTCGCTGGCTGGTTAGAAATCTTGCCTGGTACACTGACTTCAAGTCATAGGGATGGATTGGAATTCCTACTGGGCTCTAAATCCAGTATTTTCGTCACACTTACAAGAAGCCAGAACAAGTGATGAAAAGAGCAACGTTCAGTCAACCAAACCATGTTTTGTCTGCATAGCTTCTTAAAAATGAGTGCTGCATGATTTATTCACAGATAATACCTGTTGTTTTGATTACAGCACAGAGCTTTTAAGGAGGAAAAGTACTAAAAGCACTGCCTCCAAAGTGGCTGCATTTTCCTTCCAAATACGATTGTCTGGAAAGACAGAGGAGTTCACCCTGAGCTGTGCTGCCTGGATGTCGTCAAACGAAGTCACGTGTGGTTATGGATGGGGATGGAAGCCCAGGCCTTCCCTTCCCCAGGGAGCCTGTCCCACCCGAGTCCCATCCTGAGGCAGCTCACCTTCATACCCTGAATGTTCCTCAGCAGGACATCTCCGATTCTTTGGTAATCCCCTCTGATGTGGGCGTTCGAGCGGCCTTCCCTGAAAGCAAAGGCAAAGGGGTTGGAAACAAAAGCATCAGCAGTGGAAACATAACCTGAAAACGTCCCGGCCTCACATCACAGAATAGCAAGTTATGCCTTCCTTTCCAATCCCCTATTATTTACACCTCTCCCTTCTCCGGGCGCCACACAGCGTTAGCCCTGGAAGGAGCCTCTGAAATCGCCCTGGTCATTCTGCAGACAAAGAAGTCCCTGTGTACTTTGAAAGAGACGGGGAAGAACCATTTTGCCATCATTTTAATTTGGTCTCATTCTGTATTTTCCCCCATCCACACTTGGGTGACGTGGGTGTCCCTACAAGAGCTTGAACACCACCAACGGACAGCGTTTCTGCTCCCGAGAGCCCGAGCCTGAAGCAGACGGAGGGCCGCGTGGGAAGCCCGGGGGAAAAGAAAAACACGACTGAGGAGGTGCAGGAGACCGCGTGGGGGGTGAGGGTGCGGGCAGAGGCGGGCAGGATGGGTATCCCAGGTACAGGGAGGGCCAGGGAAGGGAGGTTCCAGACTCCCCCCAGCCCCAGACGCTGGGCGGAAAATGACAAGAGGCGGGCACTTTGAGCAGAGTTTTGGGTCTACTGTATTCATGTTTCCAACGGCTCTGGGCTGTAGCCAGTTGATAGGCCAAGAGCCTAAGCTGCAGAGAGGAAAGGAATATCCACCACGGTAGGTAGTTACTGAGCACGGTCCACAGGGTTGAGCACATTATAAGCACTAGTTCATTTACCCCTCATGATGGCCTTATGAGGGGGGTGCCATCATCACCGCCATTAAACAGCTGAAGAAACCGAGGCACAGACCACGCAGCTTGCCTAACGTCAGCTATCGAGAGACCGAGAGCCTGAACTTGAGCCTGGGGGGTCCAGCTCACACCCCTCCAACCATGGCCCTGATGCAGATCTGTGAAATTACCCACTGACGAGAAAGAGAATTTTCCAGAGACCATTAAAACACCATTTTCAACGAGTCTGGCTAATATCTTCAGACCAACTGTTCAGGATAGCTAGAAGCTGACTTAAACGAAAGGGATGCATGTAAAAGAAAAACGGTAAAAACTGCGGGCAGGGGGCTTCAAGTCGGAAGGGAGAGCCCCGGCCCAGGGCTTCCGGCAACAGGCAGTGAATGACGGTTTCCACTGGCTCTAAGCGGATACACGGGTTACATCAGGGGAGAGACGGCACCCAGACCCACTGGGTAGTTACAGCTGTCCGGGAATAGAGGGACAGAGAGCATACGCGATGCCCCCAGCCTGGGTCGTCACCGGCTTCTGGGCGCTCTCTTTATTATCTTCCCGTCCCCTTCGCCCCGACACAGAATTCCTCAATCCTTCCGCTTCCTCTTAGCGGCCCAAAGGGCGGTGGCCCATCGCCTTAATTACCACTCCTCTTCCAACCGTGTTGGGATTCTGTCCTCACCACTCCCTGAAGCGCTTCTGTGAAGGAACACCACCAACCTCCCAATTGCCTGAGCCCTGCCCCTGTGCAGCTTCTCGGGACAAGCACCCCAAACCTCGGCGCTCGGCTCTCCGGCTTCGGGAGGCCTTTCTCTCCAGACTCCTCTCGAGGTCGGTGCTCAGTCCCTGGGGGCCGCCGCCTCCTCTTCAGGCTACACGGAAGAGGTCTGTGTTCTCTGGGGACGCATGGGTGGTTCTGTGCTCCCTTCGCTTCCTGCTTCTTCCTGTAGAATCCCTGCATTCCCCACGGTTTCTATGCTTGATGCCAGATCTGTACCCAAATGTCCTCGTAGGGACCCAGGGGATGTATTTCTTATACCCACCAGAGGGTTCTACACGAATGACCCTGCAAGTATCTCAAACTCAAGAGGTTCCAGAGTTAATTATCTTACTGCCCAAACTCACCCCCCTTGGNCCTCAGGTATTTTCCCTCCTGTCTGTCTCTCCTACCACCCAGTGGATCAAATTCCCCCCAAAGGGTCATCGGAGAATGTTTCAGCGACAGTGGGAGACCCAGGCTCTGCTCTGGGAGAGTCTCCTCTATTGCCAATCACTGCATGTTATTCTGCCCCGTCAGCCGCAGGGTGGAGGCATCTCTGGAATTTTAGCCAATGGTTATTAATCCAGTCCCTATTGAGAAGTTTATCGTTTGGCCCTTCCATTGATCCTGATGTGTGCCTGCTTTTAGCTGAGAGTTTACGGGTGGTTCTTTTCCTTAAACGCTCGGAGAAGGGAGCTCCGGCCTCACATGGAGGCTTTCTGCTTTATAGAACCCCCTCCTCCAACCCTGCACCTTCCCCATCACGCGAAGCTCTTGTAGGAGCTGGAAAGCTCCCACTCCCTTCCCCTGCTGCCCCCCAAGACCTGAACAAAAAAAAGCTACTGAGCCAGAATGTCCTAATTTTGACTAAATGCCACACATTAATAAGAGGAGGCAAGGCATGTGAAACTTGATCTGTGGGTATGTAGATATGACCTGAAACTTCCAAAACTTTCCAGTGGGCGTGCCATTTGACAAATGCAGCTAAGGAAGGCCTTTAGTTAGTTCAAAGGACATAATTTAGATATTTTAGCCAGANCTTCATTAATAACAAAGCAATTTCCTCCTTCTCACACATAGTGCCCAAGGGAAAATGAAGTGCTGGGGAGAGGACATGGGGGGAGGGGCAGAGTATGGTGTGGAAGCCAGATTTTATTGACTTCCTTCCTTCTTCTGCCCACTATTAAAAGAAAATGTACTGATGTTAAAGCCCCAAACTCAAGGGGACAGTTTCCTGCATTAGCTGGCTAGCCGAGTCCTGTTTCTCGGTCTTTGGCATCTTTACTTTCATTTTAGAAATAGCTCTGAGTTCATGGGGCGCCTGGGTGGCTTAGTCGGTTAAGCGTCCGACTTTCGCTTAGGTCATGATCTCCCGGTTCGTGGGTTCGAGCCCCGCGTCGGGCTCTGTGCTGACTGCCAGCTCAGAGCCTGGAGCCTATTTCAGAGTCTGTGTCTCCCTCTCTCTCTGACCCTCCCCTGCTCACGCTGTCTCTCTCTCTCCTAGAAATAAAAAAAATAAAAAAATAAATAGCTCTGCATTCCCATCACCAATGTCCTGTGCCCCGGGGAAGGCAGTCATGTGGATAAATCCAACCGGGTCAGCTCTAGGTGGTGTGGAGGCAGCAGGCCGGGGCCCCGGAGGTCAATGCATCCAGTCCGGGCAGCCGCCCGCCTCTGGAGCCCTCCACCCCATCTGCAGCACGCACGGCCAGTCCTGACCCCCGAGTGTTCCAGAACATGGCGCCAGTCCATGGGAACAGGACAAACCCAAAACTCCTGCTGCTCCTATAGAAATACGGTCATGTTTGTACCTCCTTTACGTGTTAATCCCACCAAATCTGCAAGTTCAAACCATCTGCTTTATGATTTAGAACTGAAAGGTCATTTTATTATTAAGAACATGGAAAAAGTAATTATAATTCTTACAGAACATCCTCCGGATGTTAACCTCACAAGAAAAGGGTCCTTGTTTAGGAAACAGGGCTGCATAGTTGTCTGTGTAATTACCGCGCGGCCGCAAAGCTGAAAATTCTTCTGACAATTTCAGATGGGAAAGCCATGTAGTCTGAAGCCTCCCGGATGCTCAATTCTGCCCCGCGCACCGTGACGAATACACTCCCCGGAGCACACCGCAACGTCAGCTCCGCACAGGGTTGAACACACACCCACACACCCACCGTACGTCTCCAAGTCTTCCTGTCCCTCTGCAGACACTTCATTCGCCCTATGTGAGCCGGTCACTAACTCCGCAGCCGACAGACCACGGAGAGAGAAAACGACAGAAGGGCCAGTGCCCTGTGGGAGAGACCAGGACCGGGGCTGTCTGCAAGGGGCAGGAGGAGCCCTTGCACCTGAGGGCTTGGACTCTGACCGCCAGGAAATACAACACCGGCAGTAGGTGGCGGTGGGCAAGGCCAGTGGGAGACATCACCCTTCTGCTCCCCCACTTCCCACCCCCAACGTCAACATAGAATCTATGTGCAGCCCTACGGCAGTTTACAGTGTGTCCACGGCCTCACTGGGGACACAACAGCCAGCTATCCCACATGGTACTACGCACCCCAGGACGCCGTCTCCCACTGTGAGTGTTTTCTGGGGAGCGGGACATGAGGCTCGGCTTCAGCCAAGTGTCAGAGGAGATTCTTTACCATGGAAAGCAGGTAGTGACTGACCCACTGGGCTTTTCAAGTAGCCCAGTATTAACGCAAGCATGTTCGCCAAGCACTGGGCCTTTCCCTTCTGCTCCCGACAGATGAAGCATCATCTCGTTAGACTGAAACACAAAGCCAACTGCCGATCAGAGCTGGGGGGCGGCCTTTCTACCTCGCTCCGGGTCTGGGCGCGCCCTGACCCCGCGCAATGGACTGAACTTTGTGAGCCTCGTTTTTAGGCCTCATTTGCAAATCAAACATCACATCTTTGCTCTTACTAGTCCCTGTGGTTCCTATGATTTTAAATGAAAACAGTCTGTGATCGTATGTATTTGTGTATACGTGTAAGTAGAAAGATGATGTATAAATAAGGAAATGAATAAAGACACATCTTCCATGAATGTGTGGGGATGGAGGGTGGCTGGGTTCAAAGCAAACAATTTAGCCAGAGTAATAGATTATGTTTATATTTATCTATATCATATACTTACTATTTAGATATATTTTTATCTATTATGTTTATATACTATATGTACTACACACATCTAACATATATAAACATATTAGCCCCATGTAATTTATGTTGATTTCAATATTCTTTGATGGATTTCAATATCCTTTGAGATCCCTGGAGAAGAAAATCCAAATCATTTGAATTTTAATTCACATCCCCCCTTGTGGGAAAGATGTTCGGGCCAGAGGCGTCCTCACTGGGCATGGGGCACTTGGGTTTCCCTTTGGTCGCTCCAAGTAAGGGACCCACTCTCTGGGCAGTGCCTTCAGACGGCAGATGCTCCCTGTTCTGGGCAGCGTCATGCCCGTCAGTTGCAATGCCAGGATGCTTCAGGCTACAGCTTTTCTTCTGAGGTTTAATGCCAGGTCCCCTTTAATAAGAGAAGCATTAAGTCACAGCCCCGCTCGCAGACAGGATCAACGGTGCCCAGAGAAGACTTGACGTGGTCCCCTGGGTTCAGTCCTGTTCGTAAGCCACACGTTAAAGTGCAGGGGGACAGAAAAGCCATTTTAAACTCCAGTGACCCAGAGAGCACTCGCTCTCAAGTGTTTTCCAGTGGAAGCTCCCCTGTGGTTCAGGCAATTGGAAAAATTGTCTTCTTTTTTCTAGGAAAAGCAGCTTGGTCTCGAAGCCCAGTGGGCTGTCCCCTCAGGAACAAGGCAGATAATCCATGGAAAACCAGCTCCCACATGTGACTGAGGACATGTCATTTTACTCCTGGGTTAAAAGGAAATAATTACCAACATCACTGTCCCTGAAACCCTGGGGGACAGTGTGGAAAGCCGGCTGGGGCAGAATATATTAAATTCAGTGTCCTTGCGGTGTCTTTCTGGGCTTTGAAACAAACATGAAATTTTCAATTTACACAGGTAAGTGTCCAAGCAGATGTCTCCCCCCCCNACTGATATACCCCACAAATTCTTTTCCACCGTTTGTGCTAATTTTTTGAATCTTTCTTCCATTGCTCGCGCTTCCCAGGTGATTTCTAGGTGGACCCCACTGCCTTGTCTCCGAGGAGTTTCACTGCCGCTTACCTTGAGAGCAATGATTTTAAACCCTTTTTGCACAGCCTTATTTTTTTAAACCAATAAAAAGTGTCAAACTAAAGCTTTGAGACACAAGAAGTCGCCCGATCTGGCTGAAGGTGGTGGGGGTGGGGGGGCGCACTAAGAGATACCCCCCCTCCCCCAGAGTCTTGCTTTTTGACAACTGCCTCACAGATTCTGAATTCCAGGGAAGTGGATGGTGAGGAGCGTCAGGTGCTGTGACATTCAGGCCTGAAGGGAAAGGAAGGCTGCATTCTTCTGTCTTCCACTCCGGAGTTCCTTCCTCTAAAAGCTTCTAAAGTTGTGCGTCCACCATGGACCCACATATGGCTGCTTACATTTTAACTCTACTTAAAAGGAAATGTTAAAATTCAGCTCCTCAGCCACAGCAGCCCAACGTGAAGTGCTGAACAGTCCCATGTGGCCAGTGGCTATTACTGAACAAGGCAGACACAGAACGTTCCCATCACTGCCGGAAGTTCTATCTGACAGCATTACTCTGGACAGAAACAGAGAATACGTTTACAGCTCCCTCCCCTGCCCCCAGGTTCATGGGCTGCAGAGAAAGCAAAAAATGGGGTGTAGTCCTACCTGGTCTTATGCCGACCCACTTTCAGAGCCTCATTTTCCATGGTGGGGAGGGGGAGGTGGGCATAATGCCATGGGATTGTTTTGTTAAGTGAGACAATTTAAGAGAAAATGTTTTGTAAGGTGTTGCAGAAGCACAAGCTGCTTTCCCATAGCAACGCTGCCAGTCTTAAAGCTGTCGTCGTTTTTAATGCCTCTAGAATACAACCGGGATTTCTGTTCTGAGAAAAGGGTCCGAGGCCCCCTGATCTCTTGGCTCGGCCTGAGGAGGAAAGAGAGCAGGCCCTCTTGAGCTCCCCGACCACGGACACCCCTTTCCGATCTTATCCGGCTGTGCTCCCTGCCTCCTTGACACAGAACAGGGCGAAGGAGGAAACGAGCTTTCAGAGAGTGATAATCATGCCGTGTTTTGTCCACTGAACATTGAGGAGAGCGACTGACTGATGCTAACAGGGACGCAATACACATTTGTCGAATCGACGAAGGCTGATCCTGAGCAAGTCTGTGGACACAGGGGCTCACGCACACACAGCTCAAGGTTCTGAGGTGGATGGATGGCCCTGCCGCCAGAGCCCCAAGTGTGTGACTGGGAAGGAAAAGGGTGTGTCACATCTTCACCCCATCACACATCTGTGTGCCTGTGTGTCTGTGTGTGTGGCCGGGAACGGCCTGGAGTAGCAGGCAGGGGCTATTTCAGATCACGCTTGGGGCTGGGGTTTCCCAGAGGCTAGAAGTTGTCCTCACGTTAGTTACAAGTGAATAGCAATGAACCTGATTCTTTGGAGTTCTTTCCTTCTAAACGTTAGGGCTAAAACTTCTGGCGCTAAAGGTGTAGGGACAGTCAGACCGGCTGGTTTCAAAAACCAGTTGTGCCCTTAAACAGCTATGTGACATCTGCCAAGTAACTCACCCTTTCTGTGCATTTCCTCACCTGTGACGTCAGGAAATAACAGCAGCATCTACCTACTGATGTTCTTGTAAATATTAAATGACACGGATACACGAAAAGCATTGAACAGTGTCTGGAACATGGGGAATGTTCAGTTCACCTTAGCCAGAACTCTCACCAACAAAATTGGCAAGCAACCTCTATTCTTCTTTTTTTTTTTTTTAATCAAAGGGATAAGACAAAGTCCTCCTCACAGTAACAAAGAAAAGGAGCCTTGTCTACACAGACTGCAATGGTCTCAGCATCTCTGTTGAGCTAAGCCAGAGCGAAGCAGATACCAGACGATGCTCTCTGCCCTAGGGTCCCACAGCTGTGCGCCCACCTGTGTCCAATTCGGCCAGAGCCAAAGACACCACGGCTCCAGATCTCCCAGACACCACGGGGAGTAAAGAAGAGAGACATGAAACACGGGTCCTCAAAAATTCCTAGCACGTCGCGTGTGTTAACAAGCAAGCAAGTACAAAAGCTTCCCTGAGACCCGAACAGTAAAGGGGGCAGTTAGCAGTTTACACCGGAAGAGAACACAGCCCAACAGCCCACGTGGCTTGAGAAAAGTTAGCGTGTGGAGGGAGGTGTGCTCTCCTTCCTCCTCGTGCTCCCTCAGCAAATGGTCAGCACATCTGGTGTGAAACTACGGCCCCTGAGAAATTCCACAGGCAGAGGGCAGAAAGCCGCATCAGCGAATCCAACGGCAAGGTTAAGAGGCTGTAGAGCAAGATATGAAGGGCAAGACTCGGAAGCCATGCTGCCTGGGTTCAAGTCCGGCGTTACTTCCTACCTGGGCAGGCTGTCCGTCCATCCTACTGACCGAGGCTGAGGCCCCTCATCCGAACCCCTTTGTGCCGTGAGGACGGAACGGTGTGTAAGGGCTCGGAAGTGTGCCTGGTGGGTGTGTTACTGTCACTGCTGTCTCTGTTACACTCCCTTGGGGGCGCACTGAGAGGCTCCGAGGGTGTGCGGCAAGGCTGAATTGCACAGGAGTCACCTGATACTACCGTCCGGGCGGCGCCCGCTTCACCATCATGCAGTCTCTTGGTAGATTAGAAAAAAATCCAAATCCCTTCTCTCAGATTTGAGACCTACAGGCGATCTTCCTGCAGACAAAGCCATCACAGGGCCAGTGCTGGCCAGAGGCCACGTACTTCCTGCCACTTTTGAGAGAACAGCACAGGAGAACAGGTCCTGACCTCCCAAAGCCAGGAGCAGGAAGGAAGGATGTGGGGGTTGGGGGGCGCAGGTGCTGGCTGGGGCCCTGCCGGGTTCCTGCTGTGTGGCCCAGGGCAAGCCACCCTCTCCTTTTCTCCTCTGAAGAATGAGGAATCCGGGGCACCTGGGTGGCTCAGTTGGGTAAGCGACTGACTCTTGATTACAGCTCAGGTCGTAATCTCACAGTTTGTGAGATCAAGCCCCGCGTCAGGCTCCGGGCTGACAGCGCAGAGCCTGCTCAGGATTCTCTCCCTCTCTCTCTCTGCCCCGCCCCCTGCTCATGTGCACACATTCTCTCTCTAAATAAATAAACATAAAAAAAAGAGAGAGAATGAGGAATCCAGGGCAGATGCACTCCTAGCCTCTCGCTCTCCAGGTATAAAGCCTCGAGCCTCAACAACACAGCTGCAAGGCCACGAGCTGAGGATCAGATCAGACCCAAGTTCAAGTTGTCCCTCTGTCGCTTCTGGGCTGTATGTGAGGGGTCTCACCTCTCTGGGCCTTGTGTTCCCAGTCATACGACGGGAGTAACACCTATACGTGGAGAAGTGTTTTTCAACAAGGACCAGCAAGGCTTTTCGGTAAAGGGCAGAGAGGAAGGATCTCAGGCTTCGCAGGCCACGCAGTGTGCGACTAGTACGCACCTGGGAAAGGCAGCAGTGGCAATGGGTACAAGAACGGGCATGGCTGTGTTCCAAAAAAAAAATTTATTAGCAAGAACGGGGAGCTGGCCCGCTGTGGCCAAGGGTCACAGTTCCTCACCTGGTTTTGAAGATCAAGTGGGAACAGCCGAGTGGTCATTTTAATTTTTATCGAGAACGCCAACCTCACAGCAGTACAAGGTGCCTAAAGAGTCTACACACGGTAAATGCTCATTAATGGCGGTTTATTATTAATGCCACAACTTTACCCGAGCATCAGACTGTATAAAGCACTGTCCATCCACATTTGCCAGGCGCCCTTCTGCTTTATAAAAGATCAATCCTGGACCCTTCGAAACATGACCTGAGCGAACTTATTACTCCTCAAGGTTTACCATGAACAAAACCAAGACGTTTTTATGCCTCTGTTTTGTAGGTACTTTGAGCAACTCATGTCCAAGGCCCTGTGTTTGCTGTAGTAATGAGTACTATTTCTTCATTTTTAGACTGACAGATCTTTTTCTGTGATCTTATATCTGCTATCCAATATGGAAGCTGCATGTGGCTAATGAGCCCTCGAAATGTGGCCAGTGTTACTGAGAAAATGAATTTTTAATTTATTAGATTCACATCTATTTATTTGCAAAGCTTATTTATTTTGAGAGAGAGAGAGAGAGAGAGAGAGAGAAAGTGAGCGGGGGTGGGGGATAGGTAGAGCAGCGAGAGAGGGAGAGAGAATCCCAAGCAGGCTCTGTGCTCTCAGCAATGAATGCGGGCCTCAAACTCATGAACTGTGAGATCACCACCTGAGCTGAAATCAAGAGTGGGAGGGACACTTAACTGACTGAGCCACCCTGGCGCCCCTAGGTTATTTTAAATTTAGATTGCTGGGTAAGTGGCTAGTAGCTGCCATATTGGAGAGTCTTTATCCTTTATAGGTCTTTATCCTTTTCTGTGTTTGTATTTTGAGCAACTCATGTCCAAGGCCCTGTGTTTGTTGTAAACCACGAGGGCCTGGCTGCCAGCGCTCGCTGGCTCAGCACGAAGGCAACCGTGCACCTGCCCCCTGCTGGAGGTTCAAACAGGGGGATGCAGGGATGCACCCAGGCGGCCCACAGAGCGACGATGCAGGCACAGTCCCTTGTGTGCAGGACGCCATTTTGAAGCTTCCTATTTTATCCTACACTGGACTCCTGAGGATTTTTGTTTTTGCTATTTTTAAAAAACTGTGGTAAAACGTACATGCAAGTTACCATCTTAACCATTCTTTAAGTGTGCAGTTAGTTCAGTTCACACTGTTGTGCAACCTTCATCCATTCCCACGTTTCTTCTTTTTTTTTTAAATCTTTTTTTTTTTGAGAGCGAGGGAGCACAGGGGAGGGGCAGAGAGAGAGAGAGGGAGACACAGAATCCGAAGCAGGCTCTAGGCTCTGGGCTGTTAGCACAGAGGCTGACGCGGGGCTCGAACTCATAAACCATGAGATCAAGACCTGAGCTGAAGTCGGCCGCTCAACTGACTGAGCCCCCCAGGCGCTGCCGTCCCCCCATTTCATCTTACCCAACTAAAACTCTGTACAGTTAGTTGAACACTGTTTCCCCAACTCCAGGTGTCAGCAACCACCGTTTTATTCTGTCTCTTTGAACCTGTTTACTCCAGGTAGCTCATGAGTGGTATTGTCTTTAAGGTTCGTCTGTATTGTAGCATGTATCAGAATATCCTTCCTTTTTAAGTTTATTTAGTGTGAGGGAGAAAGAGGGAAAGGGGGGTGGGTAGTGAGAAAATCCCAAGCAGGTTCTGTGTTGTCAGCTTGGAGCCTGACACGGGGCTCAAACTCACAAACCTCGAGATCATGACCGGAGCCGAAACTAAGAGTCGGATGCTCAACTGACTGAGCCACCCAGGCGCCCCTAGAATGGCCTTCCTCTTTAAGGACGATATTCTGTTGTATGATGCACGACACTTTGTTTATCCATTAATGATTCACGTGTCGGTGGGCACAGGGCTGCTTCCAAACCAAACCTTTTGGCTCCGTGAATAAGGACGCTATGACTGTGGGTGTAGAAGTATCGGTCTGGGTCCTTTTCTCTCAGTTCTTTTGAATATGTAGCTAGGAGGGGAACCGTTGGGTGCTGTGGTAATTCTAGATTTAATTTTTTGAGGAATTCCTAGGATTTTCTTTTAATGATGCCCAGCTTCAAAGCACAGGTAGGATGAGAAGATTTATTACTCTTTTTTGTTTCATGATTGCTCACCGTGAGGCTACTATGAAGACCAATCACTGAGGCTACCAGTCNCCTTGCGGGCAAAATCCCTGATCACAGTCTCCCTGTGCGAGGAGCTTCCTTTCTGCTCCAATGGACACCCTCCTGGTCTCTCAACTCCCTAGGGTCTGAGCCTGCTCCTGCCCCCCCACCCCAGGGACCCCTCAATCTGCCCTGCACGCCCAGCCTCTCTTCTCGGACACTCCAGGCCTGCTCACCCTCCAGTGGCTTCGTCCGTTTCCTGTGCTGGCTCTGGCTCTGCCAGGAGCGACACGTTTATGGGATGTTGCCAGAAAGGTGTGTTCGGGACGATTCTGACCCCGGCTCTCCTCTGCCTCGCTGTTCTCGCTTCCAGGAGGAGATTCTCCCTGTGGATAATTCCCATATGTGCACCGCTGCACCTGCTTTCGTTGCCAAGCCTGAGACCTGCGTTTCCAACCTCCGTCCTCTGCCCTCTTGAAACTGACGTGACACAGAACAAACTCCTCTTCCCTCCATTGTGTTTCTGCTGCTTTTCTTCTTTCAGTTTCCTGATTTTGCGAGCAGCCTCCCAGCAAACCAGGGTCTAAGTTCTTGGGGCTTCCCCTTGGCCTTTTCCCATGGGCCCTACGTGTCTGCTCGGCCACCTCGACCTCCGCTGTCCCCACCCCTGCCGGCTAGACTTCTGCACCCCTTCCTAGTGAATCTGCTGCCAGCTTTCCTCTAACGAATGCGGCGGCCCCCTTGAGACCGCGTGTGCCCACGGCCGATCCCAAGGCCCTCTCTGCGGGACTCCTGCCCAGACCTCAGCTCCCTGCACGCTGACTTTGTGCAGCGTACAAGCTGCTGGCGCCCGGGGCCGGAGCAGGTCTCCGTCCATGCCTGGGGCGTGAGGTGGCCAGTGTGTGCTCTGTGCCCGCCAGGCCTCTCGGGGCTGCAACGTGGGACTCTGCTCTGCAAGCCAAAGGCCGTAAGGGGCTTCTCTGAGTGCATGTGAGCAGCGGGGCAGAACATCCTGGCTTTCAAAACGAAAAGCGTTCTTCTTGTTTTCACAAGTCACCAAACCCATTTCCTGGGTTTTGAAGAAACAGGGTCAGCGGGGCTTTGGCCAGGCTGAAAAGCCCATCCCCTCGTCAGGCGGGTGTACTCAGGAGAACGCGACATTTGGATGCGGGCAGGTGTGCTTCCCGAGCAGCGGTTTTCCTCATCATCATTCAGGGAAATTCCTGGTAATTTTTCTCCCATAAGACTTCCCACTGCTGATGGAAGCAAGGCACCGCCTCACGTAAAACCACAGTGGCCGTGTCATCTAGGTACCAAATTTGGGGGAATTTTAGGGGCACGGTAAACTTTAGATTTCTTCCTATTAACAGCAGTAATTTAAAGAGTATCACCGAATAAAGTCTGGGGAGTTTAGCTGAGGTAACTTAGCATTAGCGTCCTGGCTGACACGCGTGCGCAGTGAGGGGAGAGGCCGACCTGAGGCCGGGCGTGAAGGGTGTGCAGTATTGTCGTGGCAACTTTTTCCTAAATCTAAAATTATTTCAAAATAAAGTTAACATAAAAAATGATCGGCTCCCCTGCCCCCTTCTGCGAACGGGGCAGAACACGATCCCTTCACAAATATGGTCTCATTTCGTCCAGGCAACAGCCCCAGGAGATATACATATTACAGATGACGCCACGCAGCTCTACAATGACCAGAGGCCGCTAGACAGAGGTGTCCGGGGCTGGCGCGGCCGTGAGTGTGGACGCGGCCAGAATGCGGCCCACCCCATGTGCACGGGCCAGCCCGGGTTTCCCACGCCCCAGACCAAACACACGCATACAGACGTGCACACCTACTTCTATCTGGCCTGTCGGCCCAGCACTCGGGGTGATCTCCTTTCTTCATAAACCTCCCTGTGTTCCATTCTTCTCCTTAAATCTACTCGCTCACGGGCTGCCTGAGCTGCACAGGCACCAATGGCCCAAATGTCCTTCAAGGCAGAACTGGCCATGGATGCCCGGTGCCCACACCGGACACGGCCCGGCCCTCCTCCTTTTCCATGCCTTTCTGCTCCTGAGACTACAAGCCCCCAGCGGGCAAAGCCTAACACTTGAACTAGCTCGCTCACTGCACCCCCCCCAACCTGTGCCCGCCTTCCCTGCTTGTAGAAGAGACGGAAGTTATGACCAAAATGCAAGTCAAAGAACCACAGAATCTTAGGTTTGTCAGAGGAACTCCGTATCCGTTGTTCCAGAAAAGGTATTCGTCCCAGTCACCTCAAGAAGCACTCTAGAAACACACACTTCTGGGACGCCTCCTAGTGCTCCGATTCAGGAGGGCGGGATGGGGCCTGGAAATCTGTATTTTTTCAAAACTTCCCCATCCCCAATCCCAGGTGGCCCTGTTGCAGTGCCAGGTCTGGGGTTTCACCCAACAAATAAGCACCTTCTAGAAACAGTCAACCTCTGCTCAAGAAACGCAAGGTGGAGGAGCTCCTTACCTCATAAGGCAGCCTCTCATCGCTAAGTGTCAGCATCAGGAAATCCGTCTTTATATTTAGACACGACGTGCCTCTTAGGAAACTCACTGTTTAGATTCTGTTCTCGGGTTCGACTAAGACGACACTTAACTCCCTGTTTACATGACCAGACTTTTCCCTTTTCACATAAACAGAGCCATCAGATTTTCTAGAATCTTCTCTCTTCTAGGACAAATGCCCATGGCTCCAACAACTTTTTTTTTTTTTTAATGAAATGCATTCTCTTATTATTCCATTTAAAAGTGGAATCCTTGGGCCCCAGTGTTCTAAAGGAGCTCTGAGCATTTTTCATGCTCTGGCCGTATCTGGGAGGGAGTCGAGGACAAGTGTTCTTGATCTTGGCTGCACACTGGACTCAACCGGAATGCTCTAGGAACTATTGGTGCTTAGGTCCAACCTCTCCGAGATTCTGATATGACTGGTTTGGGGTTCTGCCTGGCTGTCAGGATGCTTTAAAGGTTCCAGGTGATTCTGATGAGCAGTGATGTTGCGAGCCACAGGTACAGGCACAGAGGCCTCTCCGCGTTATTCTGTTGACTCACACTTACACTCATTCACTCAGCCTTTTTGCCTTGAATCCCTGCCAATTCCTCATCAGGCACTTGAGGAAGTGATTAGTGAAACTTAAGCACAGACTTTTACGTTTATTCTTGACAAACGTCATCAATTTGGTTTGGGTCCTTTGTTTCAAGGTCATGTCATGTCCTTGAGCTTCATATTGACTGCTCTGTCTCTAGCTTTGCATCTTTTCCATGCTTCTGGTTTTGTCATGTAAAACACGAATAAAATTTTAGATATTTGAAAGCGCTACTGAAAATCCTCTGGGAAATAAAGGGCAGCAACTGCTTTTAAGGCAATTGGATGTTCTTTCACAGTGAAGGACCAGCTGTGAAAGATTTATGGTCGCAGATAAATCAAGAGTGTGGCATTTACTCCTAGTATGAAATGTCCCCTACAGCTCCCTGAAGCTCCCTCCGGCGGCCGGAGCTAGCTGACGCCACCATGCTGAGCTGCCAAGGTACAGCTGATGACATTTCCTATGGGTGGCCTCCCCAACGTTATTTAGGTCAACTGCCACGTGGACCGAAGCTGCCATAGTGACACCTGCTCAGGACGCCTGAGGCTACAGGAAAATTTAAGACTATCTTCACACACATCTCACTGGCCCAAAAACAAACAGATTTCTCGACACTTGTAAGTTCTCTGACTCCACTATGAAAGCATCATCTTACTCTGTACGAATGAGGAGGCAACAGAACATGCCAGAACACAACGGAGCGTTTCCAGGTAGACTCTGGGAGGTCAAATAAGATGTTAGATCCTGTGGAATCTTTTTTGAAATTTTGAAAAGTGGCCTTTCTCTTACATTCACAGTGCCAACCTAGAGTGTGGCTCTAAAGTGGGGTTTCCAACCTCTCCCCATTTCCATTGAGGAGGTTTCTCAATCCTGGCTCTGCTCTCCTCCCTGGAGGGGGGTCTTGTAACGCCCCTCACCTCCTTCTATGGCAGGACGAGAACTGCACGTGAATTATCCTAAAGCACGCACACGTCGCCATGTTGGAGAGCAGCCCCGTGAACCTCTTCAACGGACACTTGAGTCCCATGGTCTGGGGTCACCTGGGGCGAGACCACCTCATCTGCAGCTCCTTCAGGGCTCTCCCTCCCATTAAATGCCCCGAGACCACTTTAAAGCCAATCCTCAGCTACGGTGAGGATACAGTATACAACGACTTCCACTCCTACCGAAAGCACAGAAAGCTTTTGCTATTTTCTCCTGGAATTTTTCAAATGCATGTTTAGGAGACAATCAACTCCCTAAGAGTCAGCATATAAGGGTCTTAAAAAAAAACAACTTAAGAACTTTCTAGAAAGGTTCTACTCTACGGAAGGGTACACTGGATTTTGCATCCTACAGCATATGAGGTATTTCTTGATTTCTTGCACCGCCCTCTACCTTCTCCCAGATTATCGTTTTACTCAGTATTAAATGGACTTAACAGGGGTGCCTGGGTGGCTCAGTCGGTTAAGTGTCCGGCTTCAGCTCAGGTCATGATCTCACGGTTCGTGGGTTTGAGCCCCACATCGGGCTCTGGGCTGACAGCTGGCTCAGAGCCTGGAGCCTGCTTCAGATTCTGTATCTCCCTCTCTCTGACCCTCCCCTGCTCATGTTCTCTCTCAGAAATAAATAAAACATTAAAAAAAATTAAATGGACTTAACAGTATTTTGAACCAATCTGTTCATGGACATTTAGATCAATCTTTCCAATCTAACATGGTTATCTCTGTCAGACATCATTTCAGATTATAAAGGTATCCTTAAGATACATTCCTAGATGCAGGATTCGAGGACAAGTATGTGAGTGGTGCACAGGGTTCTACATTTTTCCAGCACTTCCTCAACTCAGTGCAACAGAATACTGAAAACTGCAGGGACGTACAGACACCTAACAAACCACTATAAAGCAAGTGCCAGTGAACTACTGTCAAACCCCTGGGAGTCCCTCAGTTTACCTCTGTTCTTTAAAACCCTCACTGGCTTTTCAGACGTTCCCGCTATCTTTATTTTGTGATATTCACTGAATTATAAGAAAACATGCATTTTGAAGAATTGTAAACCAAAGGGGAGGAAATCCACGATGAGATCTAAGTACACATAGAATTTAACTGGAAAATCTTTTTTTTTTAAAGTTTATTTATTTTTGAGAGAGACAGAGAGAGCAAGCGAGCAAGCACACAAGCGGGGGAGGGGCAGAGAGGGAGACACAGAATCTGAAGCGGGCTCCAGGCTCTGAGCTGTCAGCGTAGAACCTGGTGAGGGGCTTGAACTCACCAGTGGTGAGATCGTGACCTGAGTTGAAGTCGGACGCTTAACTGACTGTGCCACCCAGGTGCTCATAACTGGGAAATCATGTTATGATTCCCCAGTTGGGTTGGCTTATCTCAAGCCAGTTTCACGCCTTTACCTTTGGTTGTGATAGCTGCTTAGAAGGTGCGACACAAAAATAACATTAGGGAGAGAGAGAAAGAGGAGAGTGTGGGCACAAAATGTAGTATTTTTTAAGGTTATTTATTTGAAGAAAAACATTTTACTGCTTATTTATTTTAGAGAAAGAAAGAGAGACAGCATGAGCTGGGTAGGGGCAGAGAGAGGCAGAGACACAGAAGCCGAAGCAGGCTCCAGGCTCCGAGCTATCAGCCCAGAGCCCGACGTGGGGCTTGATCCCACAAACTGTTAGATCATGACCTGAGCCGAAACCAAGAGTCGGACCCTTAACTGACTGAGCCACCCAGGCGCCCCCCAAAATATAACTGTTACACGTAATTGTTGTACTCACCACAGGGCTAGTCGTTGTTCAGTCTCCTTGAGAAAGCTTGTGTGAAACTTGTGCAAAGGTTCAAAATTCGGGAATATGAGACTTTTCAAGGCTTCGGGCATGGCGTCCTCTTTGCTGACTGTGCTCTGAAACCACTGGAATAACAGGAAGGCACCCTGAGAGGCTTAAAGATGAATGACCGCAATCCTTGAGAAGGAATGTGGGGGCCCAGCGTGCCCGAGCACACAGGCCTTCACTGCTCTGTGCGTGGCGCTCAGGAGCCGCAGGGGCTTCTGGGCCAATAGCTTTTCTGGTCTTCAATTACACAGGGTGCAAGGCACCCATCTCTTTATTACTGCTTCCTGCAGTTTGTTACCAATCATTGGCTGTCGAGGCCAGGAGAAAAGTCTGAAATGGGCAGCTACTTCCACCAAAACTTCCACTTTGGCTATCTCACTGGGTAACCACAGATTTAGACTCCTGCACCTGCTCTGCCTCAGTCCTTCTAGAACATCCGTCTTTGTTCCTTTGTGAAAATGCTGAGTGCCAATGAGGCTGCACCAGAGAGGGAAAGCCACGGCCTGTACACACACGGTTGCTCGTGAGGTGGGGCTGTCCCACAACATTTACTGAGCACCTGCTGGGGGGGTGGGGCAGCGGCACCATTCACGCCCGGGAGGCGCAGAAGCCCACCGATTCCTACTGGCCTCCAACGTCTAGTTCTTCCCCAGAATCCAGGCGCCATGAAGACATCTGCAATGCTTTGAACATGTTTCCAAGCCTGAACAGGACTGATCAAAATAGTAAGAGGTAGTTCCCTGTCAGGTTGGCTGACATGGCTCGATTTATTATCAAATATAAAAAATGAGGCTTCTATTCACCTCTAGGGTCCTCCTCAAGCAGAAGTAGCTACCTTGGCATGACGGACAAACCGCTCTGCTCTGGTGCGCGCATGCAGTAAAATGCTTAATTTTCATTTTCTCCACTTTAGAAACTTCCTTTCTTTGCATTTAAAAATCACGATGATGCAACTTTCTATAGAGCGTGTTCCAAATTAAATATACTCTTACCGTCTAATTTCTATAACCCAGAGAACCAAATCCTTTTAATTGGAGTCAGAGAACCTGACATTTAATTAGATCCAGCTTCTCTCTGAAAGCTGCATATGAGTGGAGGTAAATCATGTAATCAGATGCTTTAGGGGAAATGCTACACATACCGAAGTGATGACCTCAAGATCCTTCAGATATGTTCTCTCGGTGGTGGAGACTTCCTTAGCGATGAAGTATGCCTTGTCAGTCGGGAATCTCTGCAAAATCCACGGGAGAAACAAGACAAGACGGAATGATAATCTTTGAGTGGAAGTCTCTAAGAATGTCCTGATTAAAGCGATACATTGCTAATTTACGATATTTCATTAACTGGGTTAAAGGCTAAATAAACTCTTACTTGTCCTTTTTGTGTGAGGAACTAGCAGAAGAAAATGGGTTTCCACGAGGAAAGAGCCTGGGAGAATTTCCTTCCACATAAACATTACCCTCAGTAAAAGGCCGCCAACGAGCATGTTAGCCACCGCAGAGAACTACCCATTCAAACTTGGGCATCCAAAAATCGAATCAACGAGTAAAATATCAGAGCAATGCAGTCTTCCAGGAACTAAAAGAAACAGAAACTGCAGCGGACTTTGTCCTGGGTGCTGGAGCTGGTGGTGTCTGCGTTCATGAAACAGAAGCTACAGTGTTTGTAACAGTATGTAGGGGGGGCGATCTGAGGGGACGAAGTGAAAGCAGCTGCTGACACCACTGGGACTCGATTCCCCAGAGTCCGTCGCTCGGGTGAGCAGGCACCTCTCGACAGTGGGCTAGCTATGGGTTTTGCTTTCCCTTTTAACAGTAAGAAGGAACGTGGAGACTCGAACGGACCCGTGTGCCCACGTTTCCAGCAGCAGGATTTTGGTGAACCACCCAACCATCCATCAGCAGAGGTACGTGAGCACAAAGCAGTCTGCCCCTGTGATGGGGGAGAATTCTACCTTAAAAAGGAAACTGACACGTGCCGCAACATGGATGAATTTCTCCAAGTGAAAGAAGCCAGACACAGAAGGACACATATTGTACGATTCCCCCTGTATCAGATACTCAAGTGGTTGAATCCATAGGTGCAAAAAGTAGAAAGGAGGTTGCCAAGGGGCTGGGGAAGAGAGGGATGGAGATTTAGTGTTTAATGGGGGCGGTTTCGGTCTGGAACAACAGCAAAGCTCTGGGAATGGACAGCGATGATGGTTATACAGCACTGCGAATGTACCCAACGTCACTGAGCAGGACGCTTAAAAATGGTTAAAACGGCAAATGCTGTTTACTATGGGAATAAAAAAAAAAAGCAACACGCGTGGGCACGCAGGTCCCCGCACCTTTCTGCGGCCTTCCTCCTCATCGTCGGTGCGTGGGCACGCCTGGTCGTTCAGCAGCGGGCTGACCAAGGGAGAGGCCTGCTTGGTGTCGGGGCTCAGGTTGGGAGACAAGATGGCGTTGGCGGGCACAGCTCCTCCCTGCGAGTTGATGGATAGCTCTGAAAGGTGAGGGCTGCCAGTCAGGGAGCCTATTTGGGGAGGAGAAGTATTAAAGAAAAAAAAAAAAGTAATTCCTTCTGGGACCTGATTTCTCCTTATAATTTTCCCCCATATCAAATCTTTAGATCCTAACGTGCTTCGCTATTTTCTAGATTTTCTGTAAGGTGCAGCTGCCTTAATGCTAAAGATACCACAGTATGAAATGATATAGTGGAGCCAGAGTCATGTAATTAACGGTGAGATAGAGAACTCTGCTTACGGAGGCGTTATAGTAGTTGAGAAGCATAGTGTATGCTCCCCAAATACGATCTTCATCTCCTAACTACTGCCTTAGCTTCTAAGAATTGCTCGAGAATAGATAGTGTCTATACCACCAGGAGGCGTGAGAAAGGACTAGAGAACAGAGCTATAATGCTAACAGGAAACTAAGTGGCCGATGCACCCAGGGCGGACTGCACTTTGGAACAACCGTGTGGCTAAGTAAAGGAGACAAGCAGCTAACTCCCCCTTCTACAGAGAACAGAAGCAAGCTTATTATACCTGGTGACGGCCTTCCATGTCTCTCTCACTGCTTGGGACAGAAACACTAGCATCACATTTACATGCAAAGGTGATCATTTACAAATGCAAAGCCGGAGGTCAGTACAATATCACGGTTCCCCTTTAAGAGTCAAAAAGTGACAGGTAAGTAATGATTCCTCTGAGAAGGACACATTAAATCATATGAAAGTGTAGAATTACCCGTTGTAAGTCAAAGGATGTGGTGTGTGCACGAAACTCTTTGCCAACAGAATTTTGCAAGGATCCAAACCTCAACCCGCTGAAGCTAAATGGGACGTGTCAAAATATACTTCGACCTAAGAGCCTGCACCTAACACATTTATAATTCAAATGCAGGTTTGTCAGGACTAGCGCTAGGCTAAACAAAGTTAAAGCAGCCTGCGGTCCCGGCTGTTACCAGTATGAGGGAAGACGATGGAAAAGCTTTCTCATTTTCCAACATGCGGTTTCAGCTCATGGCTATTCCGAAACTCGACAAGGATCTGGGAGAGAAAGGTGAATTTTCTGGGGCATCGCCCGTTTTCTTGACATCTATCCTCTCCCGCTGAACTCCTTCACTTTGAAACTACAAGATGGGATGGCCTCAAATGGAGGGTAGTGAACTTGATCACAGTATGAATGAGCCAACCATGAAAGACCACCAGCCCCCACCCCGTCTCAGCTGGACCAGCCAGCCGAGTTGCTAACACAGGCATGAAAAGCCACCACACCCAGAAAAATACAGCAAAAAGCAGACATCCTGCTACTGACTACTGGTCAGGACAACGATCCTTGAGGAACGAGATTAGAAATCGTGAGGAAGAGACAGATTCAAGAAGTTTGCGCTTTACAAATCCCTCCATTGAAATCCTTGCATTTTTATACACATCACTGAAATGAAGTCCTGGTGTTAGGCAAAGACCCATTCACCCCACACACCACCAGCCCCAGCGAAACCCGGAGAAAAAGGCCAGAAATTGCTTCACAAATGTCAATTTTATTGACACCAGTGCACAACTGAATACAATAATTTGGAAAGAATTGGAACTTGTCAAATAGAAATAGTGACAACAATGAGAATCGCAAGTGTTTCAAGGTACTACACTATTCTCTTCTTTAAAAGAAAAAATCACAAAAAGGCAAATGTCATCACTACAAATAGGAAATTAGAAAAGAGAAATTCTGGCAGTCTGTCTAGAGATCAAAACATTTCATGCATTTGTGAGTCACTGTATCAGAATCACTTTTTATTTGTCCACCATAATCTGGCAAAATTTGGGGCTTACCTTCAGCTCTCACGCTGTGCGTGAGGTCAGGTGAGGCGGTTATTAAGTGAGCACATGCGGGGCCTTGACTTTGCAGTGACGTGGAACAGAAAAAGCACTCACTTCATCAGTGAGCGTTGGAGTCAAGAATAAAGAAGCGGTTAGAAGGCTGGCTCGCAGGAGGCATGGCGAGTGGGGAAACAGGACCAATTGGGCCCTTGGACAGCATCCAGGAGCAGATGAAAAACCAACCACCTCGCTGCGGGGGAGAAAACCCATGCGCGAACACCCTCAGGTGCAACCACTTCTACCCTTCAAGGTCAAAAGCTATTGCCCTGGTGAATCCCCCGGGGAACGTGTCTACAGAACACAGAGCAGGGCTCCAGGAGAGGTCTGTCCTCCCAAGAAGGCAGGACAGGTTTTCAGAGAAAACAGCCATCTAGAAGAGTGCACACTGAACCTCATCACAGAAAGGACTGAGAAAACGGGGCACTGGGAGTGAACTTCATGACAACCCGTGTTCTTCCCGGTTGGAGGAAGGGACAGCCCTGGGGCGGCTACAGGTTGCTGGGTGACAACCTGCTGGATTCAACTCATGTCGCCCAACGATGTGCGTGACCAGCAACGTTGCATGTGCAACACACAGACTCGGGGAACGACCAAGGTTAGGTCCCCGGTTCTGTTTCCAGAGCGGCTACTTCAGCTGGCTGTGTGTCTACTCTAAGGACCTAAGAAAGGAAGGCTGATGGGTGTATTTAACAGTAGGACCAATAAATCAATAAATACCGAGCAGCCTGGTCTAGAAACCTGTCAGCAATTCTACGGAGGGGAAAGGTCCAAACTCTGAAGTTCAAGTTTGCTCATTTGAGCTGCGTTCACGGAGAAGAGCCCCCTTTCTCCCTTTGCAAGAGAAACAATTCCAGACTTTGAAAATTTATAGGAGACGTGGTCCAAACAAAAGTATGCAGCTCATTTACCATTCGGCAATCAAAGAAATATGCTGATAAGGGTAATCAGTAGAATTTGGCAGCTTGATGAGAAATTAAAATTCTCTTTTTGACTCTGAGCCAGAGTGCCGTCACAACTGTCTGTACAGAGTGGTGTCCTCGGTAAGTTCCACCCTCTGGCAAGTGAGGAGCTGGGTCTTAAAGTCAGTGTCTCAGGTTACAGTTATCGGAACTACGTGTAACCAATTTTCAGTGTAGTCCATTTTGCAAAAACAAACAAACACGGTTGCTCTGTAAGATAAAACGAGGCCGCTTATCACTCCAGCCTCAGTGAGCCTGTCCAAACCATGCAGCTGGTCACTGGCTTTGAAGGCGCAGCCGCAGGAGACGAGGAGAGGAAATGGTGACCCATCTTCACGGCTACTCCGTGAACTCATTAACGCCTGGGTAGTTTTATCATGTTTTTTTTCTTTTTTTAAAATCTGTGGTAAACTGACACAAAGTCACTTCTTTCAGCAACAGGTTCTAGGTGAATAATTTGGGGGGATCTTTTGAGAAAGCACCTGGATATTAAGGCAATAATGTGGAAAGAATTTTAAAGAGACTAGAAAAAGATCAGTTACACTCCAAAAGTCTGGAAGCTTTGGAGTTTTTAAAAATTATTTTTCCTATTTCCAGAAAAATTGCCCTGCATTTTTAAACGCATGCAGTTNCCCCCCCCCCGGCTCCCTGGCCACCATTAATCTGTATCAAGAGGGCTGAACTTATGTCCCCCTCCTCCCAGTGGAGTGGAAATGCCATCATCAATACTGCTCTCAAGGGAGGCATTTCTGGTAATTGCTTTCAAAAATCCTTTTAAGTATGCACATTCTCATGGCACAATTACAGAACTTCAAATTAGCATGGTCGTATTTATGGATTCAATTTATCACCCAGCTGAGAAATTTGCTTACCTTCTCTCTTTAATGTAAAATACATTTCATAATTCTTTCCTCCTCTGCAGCATCGCCCAGACAGTGGCGTCTCCTGACCACCCCTTGTCACAGGTACAGATGTAGCAGGAATGTGGTCTATGACCAACAAGGCAAACTCGAGGCCTGACACCCCCCCCCACCATTTTTTGGCATCAGGCACTGCTGTACCTCCTCTGATTGTTTCATAGCTTAAGGACAAACTCACATAAGTGTGAGAAAACAGAATTTTCTATTCTATTTTTCAAGCAATGTAAAATGGCATTTCGAATACGTGGTTGTACCTGTCCTGTTTTTTAAATTGGCCAATCCTCTGGTAGTCTCCTTTTTTAAAGAAGTTCTTTGTCCTATAAGGTGTTTGGGAAACCTGATAATCGTGTTAAAAATAGTAATCCACAGCAGGATTGTTACTTAAATATTTGAGAATACCGATTGCTTTCTCAATTCCTCTTTTCCAAATTTTAAGAACGTTAAAAGTCTCTATGCTGAGTCTTCCACATTACCCCCAAAGAAAGTTACCTGGCGAGCTTCTACATGCCACTCACCTATCATGATTTGTCTCCTGGTATTTGGTTCTAAAATATAGATTTTCTCTCTGCATACCCAGAATATGTTCCAAAGGCACATGTAGGAAATACATTATAGATGTAGGTTTTCATGGATCTTTAAAAAGGCTCTTTTTAATTCCATCATCTCTCTCTAAAAAAAGAATACAATGAATTCTCTCTGGAGGTTGCCTGCATCTGAAAGCCAGTTATCAAAAAAGGTCGGTAATGAGTTGGAAAACAGATTGTCTCCTGCATGGACAGGATTTGCTCTATGAGAACTCAGCTGGGGCCCGCGCCAGGGGAGCAGGTGAAAGCAGCTGACCAGGCTTTATGACAATCACAAGGTCCCAAAAGGAAAGCTAGTTTATAGGATTACCAACCACAGCGGTGCTGTCCTTCTTGATCACGGAGGGTGTTGAGGGCAATGTGTGTCTATGCTGCTTATTCTCAGACCAAGGTCCTTTAAATAAGGCTTTACAAGCAGCTAAGCACCCACCTCAACGTTCATCATCCAGCAACTCAGAAACGCAACAGCAATGCAACTTGCAGAGAAATAAAGATAGAAATGCTACCAATGGTGGAATGACAGAATGTTCTAGCGTGCTCTTCCTTATGGGAAAAAGAGAAAGGAGAATTTCCCTTTGTTCAAACATGGTGGCGGAGGCAGTGGCAGTGTCGGGCTGGGGAACATGGTGCTTCGTACCAATGAAAGATACCATCTCGTACTCGGGACAGAGCTTCGGCCATCAGGGGGAAAGAACAGTTACAATTGACAGTTTTTACAGCAAGATACCTGTTAGGACAAGTAAAAGCCTCTTCAGTTCAGATTAACAAGCGATATTAATATCGTGCATACACCGTTACAGGAGTTTGGCCTTCCATGCTGAAAGACCCCCCCAAGCTCATTGTTATTGGAGAAGCCAGAACCCTTCCCGGTGGTATAAATTCATGCTTTATTGAGATGCTGCGCTCTTAGGCCGTGGAGAGAAGATGAAACCAGGCAGTATCTGTGAGAGCCTACATTTTGGGGACACCTCAAAACCAAAAACAGCTTATCGGCAATGAGTAGCCAATGGGAATGGGGCGGGGTCTTCTCTACATGCTCCCTCACCCCCACGCCCACCCAAACAAGTGCATTCTGGTGCCCGTGTCAGGTGATGTTCCCAGTCCAAAGGTGAGGCCAATCCTGTGGTTGGGTGTTGGAGCTCCCCTGTGTAAGCTACTGCCACAGATGCTCTCTGTTTCCATGAGACCTCTCCCCCCAACTACAGTGATCCTGTTGGCTTCCAAAGACCTCCCTGCCCCCAGGTACCCGCAGTGCAAAGTGCAGACTGGTTAGAAGGTGCAATGAGAGAGATCAAGTCTTCCATTCACCGTCTAGTCCCCACCCTCAGTGGACTAGGGTAGAACCCGGCATGGTTCCGTGCTAAAGCTTGCTTATAGCGACCAGGATCACTGTATTCCGGAGGAGATGGGTATTCCAGGTACAAACTGGTCTTCAGCAGTGTTAAAAAAAAAAAAAAAAAAAGACATCAGACAGTGCTCCAACAATGCAGGGAACAGAAGGCACACCATGCTCTGAGGATCAAGACAGACCGTTGGGGGAAAAAGCTTTCTCTCCTAGAAAGGTACATGCTGACAAAACAGTGCATACAATGGAACAACAGAAAAATGTCTTCTCGAATTTATTAAACAAATGACAAAAATGAGAATGAAATCCCCAGCCTTTTCTGTTTTAAAATTTGGTGTATTAGAAATTTTTAAGGAAGTGTTTTATCTATAGTATTAAATATACACACAGCAAGAGCAGAAGGGAACTGGATTAATAATCTAGGCCAAGCTGGTGAAATCTGGTTAGTTAGGTTTCACGGCAACTTTCCAGGCAGAAAGGGGGTTGAGCGTGAGGGACTGGATTTAGGTGCGGGCTGGGAGAAGAGCGGCAGGCGTGTGTTCTTCACTAGGGAAGGCCCGTCTTCAGTCTGTCTATCCGTCACTGCAGGCAGAGTGGCAAATGCTTGCTTTCTTCACAAAGGAACTTCGAGGGCTGGGAAAAGGAGTTGTTAGCCTAGTTTCGTGGGCCGAAAAGCTTGTCCGTGAGTTAGCGACATGCTAGTCACACCACTGGACTTTCTCCTATTTCCTATTTGAGAGCCAGTTAACAACGCAAATTCACAAAAAAGCAGAACTCTGCCTGCAGACTCCGCATACCGCTTACTACCTCTACCTCTTACTCAAAAGTAGAATGAATCGCTGTTTGATGCTTTTTGCTAAACACACACACACAGGTGCACAAACACACACGCAGGCCTCACTCCATCCTCCATGCCCTTGGTGTGTGTTGCGTTTTGCAGTGATCTGTACTTACTTTCCAATATTCTGAGACTGCTGCTGCGCCTGGCCCAGTAGCAAGTTCAAGTACCTTCCAGCGCCATTTCCATGATGGCATTAATGGCACTAGCCTTGCAGTCAGCCTTTCACACGGGCTCTCTGCTCCACGTGTAGATCATATGTGTCATGTCAACAGCTGGGTTTTGATCCTCCCTACTCTCAAAGATAAAGGCACCCAAGATATTCCAGAGGAACTGATCTAGAGCCCACACAAAGATGCAAAGGAGATGCCTTCCCCCAGAAGCTGCTATCAAACACCAAGGCCAATGAGATGCCAAAGGCTGTTTCTGGGCTCAGTTGTGGTGTCTGCAATCCACACTGAAAGGATCCTGAACCAATCAGCCTATTCCATTTTGAAGGCTTTCAGGAAATGATTTCCTGCTTCTTTCCCAGCTTCCACAAGGGGAATATTTAATTGCTTGCCCGGGAAAAGAAGAAAAAAATTCCTTGTGCCAGAAGCGTCAATTATGTTTTTTGGTATGATGTACTAAATTTTTTTGTGTGTGGCCAAAACAAGACTCCACCCACCAGTTCCCAAACATATGTACAGCATACAAATCAGCACGTGTGACTTTTGTTCATAAGGGAATTATTTGAAAATCTCTAGGTGATTCAAGGGAGTAAATAAGTAGCCCTCTTCAAGGATGGCTCTAAATAAATGGCAAACAGACCACTCTGAATCTTGGATACCTACAACACAAGGCCAAATCAGAGTGCAATTTTTTTTTTCTTTTCATTATTATTATTAACAAAAAGAGAACTGCTACACTAAGGGGCATGCTTGCTTCGATCTAAGAGTCCCGGCTTCATTTTAAAAACCGGCAAACAGTGTCAGAGGTCCGCACAAGTATGCACGACAGACCCCATGTCCCTGTACTGAATTTTGCTCAGCTCCACAGAAACAGACAGAATTAAACTAACAAGGAAAAAGCAGTGCCAGTAAATTCCCTAATGTCGCCGCCAGAGTCAAGTGTGTTAATCACTTTCTGCTCTAGAGGTTTCTGATCCCCACTTCCAGACGCTCCTGTAGGTTTGGCTAATGTGGTTGAAGGTACAGCTCCTCAGAGAGCCACCAGCAGCGGGTGATTCTGAGACGCTCACTTCTTGCAGTTTCAAAAGAAACTCGCTCTACGTTGCAGGGATTGCGGAGAAAGATTCTTTGGCAGTTTGATCTGTAAAGTGTGCAGCAATGATGTGGACTCATCCCATGAAACCAGAGGAAGGCCAGCCGGTCTTGGAGGAACTAAGCTCCTATCACTTGGAGTAACTAAGCTCCTATCAGAGAAGGAAGGTTTCCAGACTACTAGAGAGAAGATCCAGAAAAGCAAGTCTTTCTTAGGAATGCAACTCTGAGATCTCTTTAAATTCTAATAAGAATAAGGGCCTAAGAAAAGAGTGATTAAAATAGAATAAACTCAGAATAAGCCCAGTGGTGAAGGGGGCCCCCATATTTCTTAATTTAAGGCTGGGCCAATTGTTGACTCACAACAACTGTACCAGACCCATTCTGTGCCGAATATGGGATAACATTTCAAGTGGAAAAAGTAGACCGAGAGCATGTGAACACTGAGTACAGACACAAAAAGGAAGCTGTATGCACATTCACAAGCTGTAACAAAATCTGAAAGGAATTTCATCTTACTAATTTTTCCTTCTTTTGGATACCTCTTCACAATACAAGCGAAAGGATTCCAGGGTTAATGTGCAGGCTGAGTTTCTGATTCAACTGAGGACAGAACAGATTTTGTAAACTTAGTGCAAATCTCCAGTCTCAGGCTGTGTTTTAGTTTCGTGGGCCTGGCTTTTTTAGCATCGCTTGGTTTGAATCTTCCAAGAAGTTCTTGAGAATAAAATCAGAACAATTTGCATTGTACGTGCAGGCCACGTGGCACAATGTGGCGATAAATCTGTGAGAAATTCCCAAATAGGAGTCACATATGTGGGGAAGAATCTGGCCCACAGACTTCCTTTCATTAAATGCCTACCTAATAAAATATCGACAATGGCATACAGATGCCTGTTGAAGGAGGGGTGGTAGTTCACTTTAAGTTCCGAAACTCATTAAATGCATTTCTTCATGCTTAAAGAATTTCTTGCATTTTTTATTCTGCCCTGAATCAGCAGCAACAAAAATCAACCACAAAGGGGGCTACAATTTACATACTTTGAAATACCATCTAACAAAAGATATTAATGCAAGGAGGCCCCGAGTAGGTCTGGGGTGGCTTGGAGATTTGTTTCTATATATGATTTGTCTTCTATCCAAGGCCTTCGGTATCATTTCACAGAGCAGCTCTTGCCTGCCTAAGTCCCAGAGGGACCTCCTGATTGACTTAGAGGAGACCTCTACGCTCTCATCTTAGAGATACAGATGGACAGGTCTTGGGAAACCCTCTGGAACCTGCAATGAATTCTTTACACCCAACTGCACTGCTAGTCTCGTTGCACTCTCAGTTCAACTCTGTGTACACGTGCCCTTCTCTGACACAGAGGGAGACCCCGGGCACCAGGTAAAGACATGGGGAACCAGAGTCTGACAACAGGCAGGCGGGTGTGGAAGGTGGGAGGCTGCAGGCTTTCCCTAACCACATCACACCTCTGGCTCCACCGGGCTCAAAGAATGCTTCTATTTGCTCCCCCACCCATACTGGGAATCTTTTAGTTCAGGGCAAACTGGCCCAGAGGCAACTGGTGAATATTCTCAGCACTTTCCGCTCTGTGGCTTTTGAACAAACCACACCCCTTCCCCTTTAAGCACCATTAATCACATGGGGATTGCTGCTTTCATAAATACTGGCCAAGCAGCAGAAATGGAGTTGCCTGGCTGGTATAAAACCAACCAGAGAAAAAGTTTATGAGCAACCCTCAAAGTGGAAAGTTTGTCAATACAGAACTGAGTGAGTACATGATCATTGATCAGCTGGTTTTAAAATACTTCAGATAAAAAAAAAATCACTCCTTTAGCAAAAAGCAAAACAAAGTAATGACTGGAGCATGTTTGCTTTGGGGGTTTGCGTGTGACAGTTCACACTGTATGCTGGGGATGCTCACACCCACCGCTTGTTCATCCTTCGTCAGACTGCGGTGCAATTAGAAGTAAAGAGAAAACTCATTTGAACAAATCACCTTCACAAATAAACCACAGGATTCCAAATGTGACTCTGCCTCACTCACATTTGACTAAATATTTATATAGCAAATTGACATCTTTTTCTAAGTCCAGAACAAAATACGCAAAAGACATGTTTTAAGTGCAAAACCCCACGCTAGAAAAAGTGGTTCTTCCTACGTTTTAGGTAAGGAGTGTAAGTGCCTACGTCTGCATGGTCCCTGGTCTCATCTGATTTTAATTCTTAATCTGTACAAGCGTCTCCAAAATTAAAGTACTGAATCCAAAGGCTTCTATTGCACCAAGATGTCACACAGACTAAAGCTGAAGACCAGAGGTCAAAGTTCCAGTGTTAGCTTTGTCATGCAGGAGCTGTAGGGCCACGTGAAGTCATTGACAGAACAAGGTTTGTCATCCCTAAAAACAAAGGTTTACCCTAGATGGTCTCGAAGGTCCCTTCTAGTTTTAAAATTCTGTGACTCTGTTAAATACATAAATCTAAAGTACGACATCAATAGGCTACTTCAATGAACATCTTTCAAACTATCCAATACTCAGTTTGATTCATCAATCATGCACTGAATCAAATGAGCAGGAAAAAAAAAACCCAAAACCCCCAAAAAGTTTGTAGAGAAATGGATTAAGTTTTGAGTCTTTAAAATCGACTTGTCAACATTCATGTGGACCGATAATCACTGGTGAGCCACAAAGCATCAGTCAATACTTCCGTTTGTTGCATATGGCTGCCAAATTCTACCCCGCTTCCTAAGTGTGTGTACTAGCTCCTCCCTATGACAACATCACACAATGGTTTAGTAAGGCCGTTGGTGTGGTGGCACGCCAGGGATGGGTCACAGTTAAAACTCTTTCCAATAATTTGGTAGTGACACAGGATCTAAAAATTTGATTCTGCAATTCTTCTTGAAAAAAAAGTACCAAAGACCGAAAAGTACCAAAGAACAGGCACTAATTATTCAAAGTATTTCATGTGTGATGCTTTCCTTACTCTGCAAGGAAGCCAGAAGCTTATTCTACTAGATTCCAGAACAGTGACCCTGACTGCCCAGCACAACCGTCTGGGGAACTCAGTGGCACCCCAGGCCAATTAGATAAAAATTTCTAAGGTCAGGGCCCAGGCATCACTGATTTTTAAAATGTCCCCGGTGATTCCCACGTGCAGCTGAGACCCTTTGATCTTTGAATTCAGGAATGCTGAGTGAAAGGCACGGGCAGAGGTGGGCAAGATTTAAAAAGAAATCAAACCTCTCACTACGTACACTTTTTTCCTGCACATAGAAACATCTAGAAGTCACTATTCCCAAGAGAAGACCCTGTTCACACAAGTGCAAATGTTAAGAATGTACACAATTAACCAACCAAGGGGAAGCAATTCTAGAAAAACGATTCTTCTCTCTGCTGCCCATGATTCAAAGGAGGGCCTTTTGTTTGCGAGCCTGGGGACTACAGTGCCTTTTGTGGGGTCTTACGTTGCCCTGAATCACCACTCAACAGCATTTCTGTGTTTCAATTAGAAGTTCTGACATCCAGAGTTACAGCTTCTTAAAACATAGCTAACGGTCTGACCCACGGATGCAAACCCAAAACACACCAGCGATCCCTTGTAAATTACAGTTTCACTTCACATCTTTTACATCGTTTCATATGAAATCTGGAAAGAAGAAATAACTCCACATTCTTCCTATTAAAATATCCATGATTCCTGACTAAGATTTCACCGACACTTAATCTCAACCAGCAATCAACTTACATTTGGTCTTGAATTTTGTCAATCCCTCATTTTCTGAGGCTCAGAAAAGCAGCACCTCCTTTTAAAGATGGGGGGGGGAGGGGGGAGTAAAACCGACACCTTTCCTGGGATCTCAGCGACACTTCAGTCCAAACATTCAATCGATAGAAGCGTGGTCTGCACGCAAACTCAACATACACAATTTCTGCATAAATATGACACACTATACACATGATCAGATCCATAATCAAGTATTTCTTCCCTAGCCTTCAATCAGAGAGAGAAACAAGCTCTTGATTACCTGTCTTACTGTTTCTCTTGTTCACCTTTTTTGGAAAGCAAGCCACTGTGCGACGTTTCATTTTTTCTTAAGGATGAGAGAGTCGGGCACACCCTATCCAAACATGTCTGTCCAAAGCTTCCTCTAACAAGCGTTGATTAAAGATTAACGAGCCACTAGCACGGATAACCTGGACTCAAGACTCCACATTCCCAACACGTGAAGCCCGCCCTCCTTCACTCATCCTCCTCTTCCTCTTCACTCACATGAAGGCCACCCAGGGGCTTCTTACTTCTCAGCGCGGAAGGGGAGCTCAGCACGGCTGGGTTGCCAAATGTGAGCGGCTGGCTCAAGTGGGCCACCATCTCGGAGTCTGAATCGCTGGATTCAGATCCGCTGCTGGTGGAGCCCTCGGTCACCTGCAGGGGCGCCCGCTGGTCTGCCAGGCCGCTGGCACCCACTGACCGCACAACAGGGATCTTTGAGGGGGGACCCACCTGAGGCGCACCGTTAGCAAGCATTCTACCTTCTGAAGCACCCAGGCTGGCCAGTCCTCCCTTTCCACGGCCACCAAGCCCATCCATTGCCTCTGGGGTCGATGCCACCTGGCTAAGGATGAGTGGATCGGTCTCTGATTTATTGTATCGACTGGGAAGACTCCGTAAGTACGGCCTTGGCTGGACGGGGGACGAGCTTTCATGAGGAGGACCCTGGCTTGGGAGAGGATCTTCTCCCGTGCTCTCCTCTCTTGGGTCAGGCCCGTTTTCGGAAACATAGCCCTGAGACCCAGTCCTGTCCCAACTCCTACTTGGACTCGACCGTCGGCTACAGGGAGACAGAGGGGTGGCCGGGGGGCTGCGACCGCCCGAGCCCCTGAACAGCTCATCTATGAGGGAGCTATGCCTCGGGAGTCGGGGGCTCCCGCTCACGTCAAAGGTTAGGTCTGCGGAATCATCATCCAGGAACTCTCTGGAAGGAGGCCGGGAGGACTTCACGGAGGGAGGGGAAGCCCTGCGCCTAGCCTCTGTCCGCCTCTCATCCCCGGACAGCAGATACACCCCACTGGTCAAATCACCCTCATAATTGTCATTTGTTTGGGACTGGGACGCTTGCTCCCTGAGCAGGTCGGATTCACTATCTACGTCACTGCAGTCAATGAAAGGAATGGAAGTGCTGCTGCCTCTGGCAGCCCTGGATGCTGGACCTGTGCTCGGCTGCGGGGGCTGAGCTTTACTCTGCTGGGTCCTATCCTTAACGACCTCCTCCTCTTCGTCGGCCGGCGCCCGCGGGGCTCCGTCCCCCTCCCCGCCGCCCGC
>NW_027528362.1:2508896-2546383 GCF_008692635.1 Crocuta crocuta | reverse complement strand
GGTACCCACAAGCCCCACCCCCGCCCCGCCCCCCAAGGCTGCCCTCCCCAGGGCTCCAGCGGAGCACCGCCAGAGAGCAGGCACTGCCGAGTGCGTTTGGTCAGCGTCCAGAAAGTTCTCTGACCATGCAGGGTCCCTAGCGGCCCAAGTGCGCCGCAGCCTCTGCTCTCGAGGACCCCCGGGCTCCTTCCTACTGGGGTTCTGGGTGTCCGTGGAGCAGCAGAAAACACACCGCGGATCCCCGGATCCCCGAAAGGCAAGTTGACATGGATTTCAGACAAATGACAAAAACTGCCTTTGTCTATACTTCCAAGGGAGGTACAGGCAGGTCAGGCGCACAAAGGAAATCTTCATGTTCTGCCCCAACAAAGTTCTTATTCTCTTGTAGAGAAAACCCTGAAAACACACGCAGGGGCCAAGCCGAGAGGGAAAACGAGCTCTCATCACCCTTGGGGCAAGAGTGATAATGTCTCTTGGTGCCAGTTGTGTTCACTGCCCTGTAACAGGAGCCCTGGGAACTCACCACCCAGTCTTCTGCCAATAAAGGGATCTGCCGTTGGCCCTGAAAATGGGAGCTACACCCATCAGGTGCAAAGGAGGTCCCAATCTCTCCACACCCCTTTGGCTGGCGCTGAGCTCCTCTCTGTAGACTCCCATGGATGGTTCTACGCCTAAGCTGGTTAGGGCCAACAGAGCAAACTTCTCCGGGCCAAAGCATGGGATGCAGGACAGGAAATCCCGCTCCAGGGCCGGCTGAGCCCAGGCTGGGGTGCACAGACCACAGAGCCCGTGTGTGCTCAAAGCCAGGGCACACGACTACACTCTTTTCTACAAAAAGAAACCCTGAAGGTGAAGGGCAGATAACGCAGAAGCATACTATAAAACACAGTACTCAGCAGAGAAAGTCTGGTAAAAAACCAAACCAAACAAAAAACACAGCCGTAGTAGTTGATCGGCGTTACTGACCTGTCTTGGCACTTCTGAATTCAGCTCTGTAGGCTGTGTGGCAAGGCTTCTGATGGACTGGATCTTGCTATGTTTCCTGGGAGAAATCACATTAGATACGTAAGTTGTTCTCTTAAATGAAAAATAACAGTCTTATGCCCTTCCTCAATACGAAGACACCTCAAGCAGGGTGTATGGATGCTTCCTGGAAACAGCCATCCATTTCTTAATACTTACAGGGTTCAGGGGTTACTTAAACCCTGAAAACATTCTCAGCAACCCTCTGCTCCTGGTCAAATGGTACAGCTGGTCAGGAATGCTAGGCATTGCGCATTACCTTTCTAGGTATAGGAAAGGGAGGGAGGGGGAGGTGGCTGGGGCCTGAGGACGCTCTGAATTGCAAGTTCTGGTCTGACAATATGAAAACAGTTCATGTATTCTGGGAAACGATTTTCTAGATCAGTTCTGTAAGAGAGGTGACTACCGCTCATCAGCAAACTCTTTCCCAGTGTTGAGTTCAGAGAACGGCTGCCCCATGAATGAACTTACAGACACACAGGAAAAGGAACTGGCTTTAATGCCACTAACTCCTTAATCCGTTCCCTTCCTTTGTCAGTGCCCTCCTCTTCCTCAGCGAACAGGCCTTAGAAACTTTTCAGGCACTCAAATGATGCAACGATAAACACAGAGGGATTAAATGCTAATGTACATTCAGCTTTTCTTCAAAATACTCCAAATATACAAGGGTGGTCACAGCGGCAAGTTTGTTTCGGCCAAAGTGAAACAAAATACCAAGCAGCCTGAATGTTTATCAATAGAGAATCAGATAAATATAATGAAAAACTTTCACAATCGGAAGAACACCAACAGAGATCTTCAAATCAGGGCAGGGTTTAAAAAGCAGGATGCTGGGGGGCTCAGTTTGGTTAAGCGTTCGACTTCAGATCAGATCATGACCTCGCGGTCCCTGAGTTTGAGCCCCGCGTCTGGCTCTTTGCTGACAGCTCAGAACCTGGAGCCTTCTTTGGATTCTGTCTCTCTCTCTCTCTCTCAATCTCTCTGTCCCTCCCCTACTCATGCTCTCTCTCTAAAATAATTGAAAAAAAACAAGATGCAGAATTATGTACAGTGTGAGATTAAATCAATGAAAAAGCACACCCCAGAGAAATCCTGAATATTCTTTAAAAAAATTTTTTTAATGTTTATTTTTGAGAGAGAGAGAGCGAGAGAGACAGACAGACACAGAGCCTAAGTTGGCAGTTGTTGCCTTTGGGAAGGGGAGAAGGGAAATAACACAGGCGGCTGTTGGTTAAGGGGGTTTAGCCACATCTGGCACAACAGTAATTACACACAAAAAGGAAAAAAACACCCAGAAACAGAAAGAAATATGGACGATTACTGTGTTCTCTGTACTTCACTGTAATTTTAAGATGTATTAAAATATAAAAAAGAAAAATGTTTTTAAACAACATGCACGCACCAAACAGCCCTCAGTGCAGCGCAGCCACAGCCTTTTACCCTTTTATCTTAATCTCTGGATTCTCTGCTTCTCCCTCTCCAGGTAGCAAAGCCTTCTCTGCGCAGGGGGCTTTGATGCTGGTTGACCAGGGCCCACTTGCCAGCTCTGGGACCTGAGTTCTTTGAGCTGCGGTGTCTCCATCTTTATAAAGGGACCAGGAGACAGGCACCTGGGTGGCTCAGTCGGCTAAGCATCTGACTCTTAGTTTCAGCTCAGGTTACGATCTCATGGTTTGGGAGTTTGAGCCCCGCACTGGGCTGCGCACTGACACTCTGGAGGCTGCTTTGGATTCTGTCTTCCTTTCTCTCTCTGCCCCTCCCCTGCTCACCATCTCTGTCTCTCAAAAATAAATAAACATTAAAAAAAAAAAGGGACTAGGAGAGCACTGACCTCACAGAGCTGGTATGAAAGCTCTCTGAGTTATTGTACACAAAGTGCATGGAACATAGCAAGAGCTGTAAGCGTTTGCTCACAGCAGCAATAAATCCTGCTTCTTCTCATCCAAGCTGTATTCAAGTTAAAAGTTTACAGAAATACTTTTGATTCAAATCCCAAGATACTTATGGACAAAGAGAGGATTAATTTTTTAATTTTTTTTTTTAACATCTATTCATTTTTGAGAGATGGAGAGAGACAGAGCACGAGTGGGGAGGGGCAGAGAGAGAGAGAGAGGAAGACAGAATCCAGAGAAGGCTCCAGGCTCTGAGCTTCAGTTGGACGCTTAACCGACTGAGCCACCCCGATGCCCCACAAAGACTAAGTTTTTACCGCGCTTTATCCCCACTGCCATCTCCTGTTCCTCTTCCCTCCTGCCCTCTGGGGGCTTCCTCTTCTCCCTCCCTCGGCCCCGCCTGTCTGTCCCCGTCTCATCTCACCCTTGAGGAAGCGCCCCAGCCCTCGAACGTTCCTAACACTAAACTGGCCCAGGTTGACTGTGAAGCACGAATTCGGGAATTCACCAGGCCCGGGAGAAGGAGGTTTACGAGCAAAGCTCGGTCACCTGGAGAGAATGACTCTTGTCAAGTCGAAGTAACATCGAAGTTTCTCTTACCTTTCAAACTGCACTTTCTTATGTCCTCCTTCTTTAACATGGTCGAGAACCTGCTTCTGAGTCCGACCGCTAAAGGGAAGATGGCGAGAGGGAAGAATAGGAGACGGCAAGGGATTCCTATTTGAACACGCAACACCCCGTCTCTGCCTCCCCTCCTTCCATAACTGGGAGATGGGTGGGCTTTCTCAGCTGCCGGGAATAAAAGCGGTTCTAAGAGAAACTTGTGTTTCTCTAAGAAAAATGTGGGTCCATTCCATTTCTTGGCATTTCCCTTATAAATTTTTCTGTTTGATTATTAAGCCACCGCCCCAAGCAAGAGTCTATATGCCTCGGGAACACAGGGATAATTCTGTTCACTGTCCCCAGTGCCCAGAACAGGACTGGATAGGCAGGAGACACTCCAGTGTTTGCGGAAAGATGGAGAAAGTGAAGCAATCCTGGGCAAGTGTACACAACATTCCAGGAGGCCACACCAAATGTTAACAAGACACTTGCTTCTCCAGGGAAAGGAAATCCTTTCTGAATTAGAGGGTCCTGTTTGGAGTTTGCTGTGATGGGGTGAATGGCCTCTGGGCCAAGGTTCGAGGAGAACTCAGCGAGGAGACGCCAGGAGTCGGCCGGAATGACCGAGCAATCACCCCATCAGCAGTAGCTCCCGGAGGCTAACTTTCCACTTATCTCCTTGCTGAACCGAGGACAGCCTTGGGACAGACGTTCCCATGGCAGATGCGACAGGTGTGCAGTAGAATCCTTACCTGAACCGGAATGACGACCCTCGACTAAAGAGAACGGGCTTTGGCTTTGGTTTGGGCTCTTCAAAAAGTCTAAAAAAGGCATGATGTTCAACACAGATTTTCCAGAACGACTTGCAAAAATCCCGACTGGCCATTAGAAATTCCAAGGTATCCTGGTACGAGCTCTAAAAAGAGAAAATACCACTTTTTTTTCCCCCAGGACCCACAGACAATAGGCTGACACATGAGAAAAGGGCCAGAAAAGAAGTATGTCCAAGAAAATTTCAGTTGTGCATTTTATTATAGCATGACCACAAATTCACATAGTTAGTAAAATAGAGTTGTTCCGAATGACAATGTATTGTCATCATTTAACCATTTTCCCCTCACAGAATTTCCTAGAGGAGCTAACAGAAAAGAGGGGTGATTCACAGAACTCCTGACATTTCTTGTGACAGAATTCATACACAAATTTTATGTGGCTTATATTTCCTTTTTTTTTTTTTTATGTTTATTTATTTACTTTGAGAGAGAAAACAGGGAGCACAAGCTGAGGAGGGACCGAGAGAAAGAGAATCCCAAGCACGCTCCATACTGTCAGTGCAGAGCCCGATGCGGGGCTCCATCCCACAAACTGTGAGATCACGACCTGAGCCGAAACCAAGAGTCGGACGCTCAACTGACTGAGCCTCCCCAGGCGCCCCTATATTTCCTTCTTAAGAAAAAAAAAATCCACGTACTGAAATTCCTATTTTGCCTCCTTAAAATAACTGAAACACACTCTTCTTTCTGTTTTCTCCCTCATGGCTCATGCCAACTTCGCATACTGGTCCTAAGTCTTTTCTCTGTCAAGCAGCATATGGTTCAAACCTCCAGGTGGCCCCACGGACCACACAGGAAATGAAAAAAATTTTTTTTTTTTTCTGGAACACAAAAGATCACTCAAGGCTGAAAAACATGTCCTTTGATTCTGGAAAGGGGATAGTGTAATTTTGTGCTCCCAGGTTGAAGGCTCTCACTGTAAGCTGCTCTAGTATATGAACAGGGGTTACTACAGCCCTTAACAGCTTCCAGCAATTCCAACTATTTCGGGGAGATCTCACAGCTCCGGGCAGACCCAACTTCCAAACAAGCTGAGACCATTCTGCATTTGCAAGTAGCCTTCTAGAACTCCAAAAGCACTTTCCCATAGCAAACAACTTATAATGGGTGATTGCTTCCTAGGTCAGGCCCTAAATGCTGATTTAATCCATTCTGTAGCTGAACAATAAGGCTAGACTGCCGTTTCTCCTGTTTTTTCAAACCATGGGAACAAAACTCTCCCAAGTTCTGGTTGGGGATACCAGGAATGAAGCATCTGTCTCTGCCATCGGCCATTTCCAGACATTTAAGGAGATGCTCCTTTCTCTGACCTGGTCCTGGGGTGAGCGACATCCTCAGGGGTTCTCCAGAAAACAGGGTGGACCTGCTTAGCTTCTGAGAATGTGCTGTCGGAGGTTTGGGGACAAGGGCAGCAAGGGCTGGGGACATTTGGAGGCTCATACACCCCGAATACTGCGGATGCTGAAAGGAGTCTTGAAGGGATGGCCTGGAGGCTGGAGCCCCAGCAAGTGCATGGGTGTGGGGGGGGGGGGCTGAGCCCTTTGCCCTGCCTGTGTCTAGCCAGGTGAGAGTGTGGTGACCGAGGGTCTGCCTCCCCCTCCCCCCCATCCACTTACATTCGCATCTGGGCGGAGCTTGATGAGAAAGCGCTTCCTCTTGAAGCTCAGCTTGCGCACCTTTGCCCAGTTGAAGGCATTGATCTTCGTGAAACCCTGAGAAGAAAGGGATCAGCCAGTGAGCCAGGAAACGCCCTAATAAGCAACACAGAACATGGTTTGCCTTGCGTGGGGGGGAGCCGCTGTTCGCCTGCTCGGTAAGAATGCCTTTTGCTAGGGAACTTGCTAGGATTTGCGGCTGTGGATGATTCCTGTTCCTGGAACATTATTTTTCACTAATTATCCACTTTGGTATTCAAACTAAGTTTGCCTCCAGGGAGAGAAGCGGGCCTGGCCAAAGGAAGGATAAAAAGAAAGATAAATAACAATAAAATCCATGGCAACCAGAATAATTAGTGATCATCACTTTCTGAGTGCCTCGGGAAGGACTTTACAGACCTTATCTTATCAAACCTTATAGCAAACCCAGTGAGATGGGTTTATCATCTCTCTTTTACAGCTGTGGAAACTGCTACATGGATTTATTTTAATTTGCCCCAAATCACACAGTTCACGTGACAGAATGAGGATCCCCAGCATGTGCCTTAACCAGCAGCGACTGTTAAATTTCCATAAAAGCGACGCAGCAGGTTGATCAACCCCCATCATGCACGCTGGTCTGGCTCCCATCAGCACAAGCAGGATGGGGAAGGGAGCGCCGGCCTGTGGTGCATCTTCTAGACCAGAGCACCGTCTCTGGGAAGGACCCACACATCCTTGTCTCTCAAAGTCAGGCGTGCAGGGATAGGGTGACGGAGAAGCAAGACGAAAGCTGCCAGATACCAGCTCCCATCTGTCCTGTCATCTCAACTAAAATCCGAATCCCCCTGAGCCTGCTGGGACACCCGGACCATTTATTTAAATTGGTAAGAATGAAACAATTAGGCACTGGCGAGAAGATTAATTCCAAGATACAGCCCTTGTACATGATTAAATTACTGCGCGATTCTCAATATTTAGATTGTATCAAACATAATCAAAGCACATTAATTCAATTGTGAGGCTCTTCTTCTTCCCCCTATGATTTTAAAAAACCTTTAAGGGTTCTGATTTTAAAATTTAACAGTAGGACTGAAAACTTTAACACTTGGTTTACTGTCGTTTCGCTCAAGTACTCCTAGATCATCTTGGCAGGTCAAAAACTGTTGAGAGCAGTCACCTCAAATACGTACACCGCTTTCAAACCTTCCCTTCTTACTCTCTCATATGAAACCCAACCTCGACTCCTCCTGGGACAGGGTCCTGTGATAATCAGCGTCTGTTGTAAACATCGGATACAAGAGCAGAGAAGCACTGGGACTATTTTGGTAAAATACGAAGGGAAAAAATAACCAAAACCAAATATAAATCAAAGTGTTTTAGGTTGTGTATGTATCTACACCTTAAAAACTGGTGAAGATTACCCCCACGTCTCTATACCCCTACGAAACCAAAGCACGGATCACTCGCTTTGTTTAAAAGAAAAGCACTGAGGACACTTTTGAGGCTGATGAATATGTTCATTGTCTTGATTTCATTGATGGCTTCAGGATTTACATATATAAGAACACATGAAATATGTTTTTAAATATGTGTATTTTATTCTATGTCAATAACACCTCAATGAAGCTGTTAAGAAACAAAAAGAAGCACTGATCAGAATACAATAGCAATGCAATCAAGACAGCACACATTGCATGGGGCGCCTGGGTGGCTCAAGAGGTTAAGCGTTGGATTCTGGATCAGGTCATGATCTTGCAGCTCGTGGGTTTGAGCCCCGCATCGGGCTCTGCGCCGACAGCTCAGAGCCTGGAGCCTGCTTCGAATTCTGTGTCTCCCTTTCTCTCTGCTCCCCCCTGCCCCCACTGTGCTCTCTCTCTTTCTCTCAAGAATAAAAATTTAAAAAATATTTTAAAAAATTAAGAAAAAAGAGTATACATTTCAGAGTACAGAAAACTATGTCCTTAAGTAAAACACAGGTAAGAATTCAAGTGCAGTGTTTTGCTTCAAAATTGCTACATTACGTGCCTTTTAGAAATTTATAAAACTGCTGTCTCTTAAAAGTACATGTTACCCTTTTCAAGTTATGTATATGTGAAGCCACAAATAAGCAAACTTGGGTAAAAATCCCAAATTAGGTTTTAAAATCCCTAAATTTGATTAAAAAAAATCTCAACAGGTAAAAAGAGGGGACACATCAGGATCACGTGCCAGTGTGAAGGAAGTGTTTATTTTGGGGGGGTCTGAAGTCCTGCTTCTATGACGCTGTGTTTTGAGCACAAATCCCCTGATAGGGATTCCCATGGTCCTGCAAGGTCAATAAAAACAGGCAAATCTTTTACTGTGCGTTCCTCAGCCAGAGCAAGGGCAAATGAAATAGAATCTGGAAGCTGAGGGCCTAGAAAGAAATGGAAATCCTAAGGTGAGGTTAGTTTCTCCCTGTTCACCTAAAATTAACCATCAGAGGTCTTAACTTCACCCACCCAACATGCAATCAGAACCAAAGGGCCAACTCTTATCTCTCCAACACCAGGGGAACGGAGCTGTGTTCTCAATGCTCTTACCTGAAACACGAGAATTCCCGTGTTGGCAACAGCCAGGTTGATCTTCGTACCTTCCCTGTCCTTAGCCGGGTGCAGCCGGATCCCATACATCTCCAGCCTACGGGCAATCTCCAGAAGCTGGAAATCTGATTCTGCTGGTGTTTGTCCACTGACCAAACAAAAATTAAAGAGAAAGGCCAGGTGATATGAATTGCCTGTGTCTATTAATTTGAGACTCGGCAACTTCTCTTGGGAAATAAAAAGGCATTTCATCCCCAACAATGGAGCTACTTCATCAGATGACACCCAGCCTCCCATTCACTGCAACCCAAGGTCGAGCAGCTAGGACAAAAGCATCATTGCCTGTGTAACACAACACCCCAAAAGTCCGTCTCACGTTTGTCTAGTTGTTTTTTGGAATCTCAAAGAGTTTCCTTTAAGGTCATATAAAAGGAAAATACCATCGTGTTCAAACACATTTTTAGTCGCTTACAATGGGCCTAAACTTGTAAGCAAAGTTCAAGGCAACACCCTGGCATACTATCCCCAGGGCTCAAGTACCCTCCTTAAAAACAGCAACAAAAACAAGAGACACAGAGCATCTTTTGAAAATATTTTACTGATCAAAACAAAACTAAACGAAACAAAAATGAAGAGGATACCAAGATGCTAGAGTTTCGTGACATTGCTACTTTGCCTCTAGTTGACCGTGTCCCTTTCCTGATTTCCTGTTCACTCATCTTATGCTCTCCATTTAATTCCACGGAATGGGTTTCCTCAATTCCAGACCGACCCCAGTAGCACAGAAAATCAAGCAAGGATCTTAGAGCTTTGGTCACCAGCGAGGAACCTGCATTTGAGAATCCAAGGTGAGGAACAACGGCCCCCAGCAACCTCTGTGCTCTTCTCCCTCACACCTTGTATATTTCTTCCCAATAGCTACTATGTGTGCATGTGTGCGCGCGTGCGCATCTACACCCACCTATGCTGGAAGGACAGGGAGAAACCGCTCAAGGGAAACACTAAGTGACCCGTGGGACTTACATGTGGTTATGGTGATACTCCACGATTTTGTCTTCTAGCGCATCTTGCTGAGGTATGTACTTGTTTTTTGCTAAATGCTCTCTGTCTGACGCTTCGTCAAAATCCCCAATCTCGGCTACCAAGAAACAGAGAGAGAAAACCCAGTCACGTACGATTAATAATACTTCACAGTCCATTACATTCCTCGGGCAGCATTCTCCGGCTAGCAAACCAGACAGCAATGGACAAGGCGGTCCCAGCCTGTGGGCATCCTAAGGGGCTGGCTCCCAGAAGGTACCTTGTGAGGATGGAATTAACAGCTGTGCCCAATTAAGAGGCTGGTCTCCACTCTCGTCCTTACCAGTTAGAAAGAAAACTTCTGCATTACCATCTTCATCCATCCACATTCCTGATTTGTTAGCCCCCGCCCCGCGCTCCCAACTAGAACCATTTCTGTTCTAGGTAGTCAATTCTAGACATGTGGACCTTGACCTTATGACTTCTAAATAAGCCCCAGAATTTGGGGACTCAAAAAAATCTACTTTGAAACTCTTATAGATAATAATTACTACTGCAAACCCCAAAGGCTTTACCATGTAGAGAAAAGCCAACGGTAAATAGATATAAACATACGCAATGTAATTTGGTAAAGTAAAACAACTAAAGTTTATGAGGCTTCTTATAGTCCTGGTGCCAGAAATGACTGATCAGATGGCAGCTTCTTACAAATTTTTCATTTAGAAGGAATAGGAGGCCCGTTTTTCTCATGTAACCTCTACATAGTCCCCAAATTGCTGTGATCTGGAAATCTAAAGGAAAGACCTTTAAGGTAATAATTGTACCTTAACAACACTAGCTCCAGCTCAGTTTGTATCAACTTAATACCTCTGGGACAGCAAGTCGTTTTCTTTGAATCATATGGACTCTGTAACAAGCTTAATAAAAAGTAGCCTAATGACCAAAGCCCAGCTGTTGTGAGTAAAAGCCAGTGAATGGTTGCCATGATACGTCCCTTTCATTTTGTCATGTGAAGCAGCCCGTCACACTTTGGGCAATACACCTCCACTCATTGTGCGGGATGTGGCCCACAGGTTGCTATAAATCACAAGCCCCGTGAATATTTGCTCTGCACAAAAGAGCACCAATTCATCTGATTCCAGCTGGGCCAGCAGGGCAATCACTCTAGTTTCCTGCTGCCATGGCGAATCAATAACATGACTTTCTAAGTCCAGTAAGTCTGCAGTAAGGCCCATGTATAAAAAATAAGATAAGCATGATCCCTAGAAAACACCCGATCCCATTAGGCTCAGTAATGTATTGACCACTAGGGGCAACACTTCCTACGAACCTTTGGAAATAGTGTTAAGTGGGTGGTTATCCGAACGGGATAATTAAACGGGACTACTCTGGATACAACGGAAATTGTAAAATGATATACGATAGCACATTTTTTTTATACTAGTGCTAATATATGGGACATAATCATCTTCCTGAAACATAATGTGTATATTCCATTTCAAGTAACTCCTGTCTTGTCCAAGAAGGAAAAAAAAAATGCCCAGCTGGGTTGTCAATATGCTTTAGAATGAGTACAATCTAAGTGATCCTTTGCCTAGATTAAGAAAGCAAAATATCTAGTTTCAAGCATCACTAGGATTCGGGCCAGCTTCATACATCTTGGGGTTTACTGAACTTGGGAGAGCAGAAGACAAGAAGTGTCATCTTTGACAGTTTTACTTCTTAAGGCTAATGTGCCATGTTCAATAATGAATGTTAAATCCGAGAACAGGACCGATCGAGTTTAGTTTACTTGGCCACCATCTGTCCAAGCTTCTCCTCTGCATCAACAGAAGTATCAACAGAAGCATACTCGTCCTGAAAAGGACACAAAATTCACAGGCCAGTATTTGGGGGCTACACTTATTAAATGATATTTTAGGAGTATTGTTTGCAATCCATGGGCACTCATGCTAACAGCAAAATAACACAAAGACATAATTACTGTTTTTAGTGGATGTGATTATTTTCCCCCATCGACCAGATCACTGTTATTTCCAACACGACCTCATAAAGAAACCATCAGAACTTACATTGTACGATGTGGGAGATCAAGAGAGCCGCGCTGGTATCATTGCACGTCAGCCTGCCTTGAGCCAGGTCCTGCTTCACCTGCAGCGCAAACAGGTACCTGTGAACGCAAACACAGAGGACGCGTCACACACCTAGAGGCTGGCGTCATGTGAAGAGGGCGGAAGATTTGGTGTCAAAGTCAGGTTCATTCTGGCAACTCGTCCACACGGAGAGGGACTAGAGAAAGGCATACAAACGAAGGAAAAGAAAGTCTGCGCTGGCTGGAATGAGTTCCCGGCACCACTGGCTGCAGCGTAAATACTCCTCCCTCATTAAAAGGACCAGGAGACACACTGTAATCTTTTCACATGATGAATAACACATTTTGTTCTATGGCTGTATCTCTCCATGTCAAAACCTAGGATGGGGCGCCTGGGTGGCTCAGTCGGTTAAGTCTCCAACTCGTAGTTTTGGCTCAGGTCATGATCTCACAGTCTGCAAGTTTGAGCCCCACGTCGGGCTCTGTGCTGACAGCGTGGAGTCTGCTTGGGATTCCCTCGCTCCCTCTCTCACTGCCCCTCCCCCACTCACTCTTTAAACTATTAAAAAACAAAACAAAAAAACCCCCAAGACTGTATCTTACTACTCTGTCTATAATTTTTGCAGGGCATAATAAACATCACATTTTTTTTTTTGCAGATCAAGTATACTAAAAAATAACTTGAAGGCTCAGCTAATAATAATAGCTATAATGGTTAGGGAGAGTTTTTTTTTGCCAATGGAATTGGAAAGACAAGAGTGTCCTTTTTTGTGTGGTGTAATTAATATTCACTTAGGTTCTTTCAAAAGCCTCAGTTGCAGGATCTATAAAAATTAATTTAAAGTTATTTTCTCCATATTGCAGAATAAAGCAAGTAAACTTTTTTTGGTGAAAGAGAAGAGGCACTTATTTATTTTGAGGGAGAGAAAAGGAGACAGAGAGCATGCACGAATGGGGGAGGAGTAGAGAGAGAAAGAATCCCACGTAGGCTCCAGGCTTAGCACAGAGCCCTATGTAAGGCTCAATCCCATGACCCTGGGATCATGACTTGAGCCGAAATCAAGAGTCAGACGCTCAACCAACTGAGCCCAGGTGCCCCAAGAGATGATGTATTTATAAATAAAAGGAATTAAATAGAAACTAGTGCAATGTAGAAATTTGATTTGAAAACAAAAATCAGTATGAATGCCTAAATTTTCTCCATAGAGAAACAGGAGATTTCAAGTATGAGGTAAGGCAAGGTACAAAGTGAGCTTGTAATATCTAGTGATGCCAGGAAGCAAGACAGGTTTGAAATATAAATGGGTTGTATTAAAAAGCAAAAGAAACATCTGGAAGGGATGTCCACTCGCCAATGCTGGGGCACCTTGAGTAGCAACAAGAATAATTAAAGTGAATCAAAACACACAGAATTGATGAAAAGTCATGAGGCCATTTCAATACTCAACCAGAAAGTCAGAAAATGTTATCACCAGTGGAGAAGACTCCCAAAGCATTTCTTTATTCAAAACTTGGTAACCAAATCAAAAAATTGAGGATGGGCTCTGCTTCTCCAGTAGAAGGGGTATTTCAGGATATACAGAAAAATGAGGCAAAGTTCTTTCGGGAAGTACGCCAACTAATGACAGCAAGAATCCTCATTCCACAACATTGAAGAAAATGATGGACTCTGGCAAGCACTGTTAATTGCTGTAAGAACCATTTTGGAGACTGGACATTTGCATAAAGACAAAGGAACATGACTTTGCCTCACAATGACAAGATCAGAACATCGCCACCCCAGTTTATGATGAATCTTAGCACCATTAATGAAATGGGAAGCACACGTCACTTCTGGTGGATTCTGGCCCAAAGCATTCAGCTTGGATCCATCAAGCCTATAGAACTAAATTCCGGTTTTCTGGAAATGCAGAGAATAGAGGAAGAAACTAAGTGGCACCACAAGGAAGACATTTGACAAATTCAGGAGGTAGGATATTTTATAGATAACTGGTCCATCAACAAGATGGTATTATGAAAAAAAAATAGGGTGGGCCTCTGCTAGATTAAATGAGATCCAAGGACATAACCAAGTGCAGTTATGGTCCTATAGTGAATCTCATTTTATTTTTTAATGTTTATTTTTATTTAAAAAAATTTTAATGTTTATTTTTGAGAGAGGTAGAGAGAGGACGAGCAGGGGAGGGGAAGAGAGAGGGGGAGACACAGAATCTGAAGCAGGCTCCAGGCCTCAAGCTATCAAAATAAAGCCTGATGCAGAGCTTGAACTGTGAATCAGGAGACCAAGACTTGAGCCACAGTGGACACTTAACCGACTCAGCCACCTAGTTGCCCCTAACGTTTATTTATTCTTCAAAGAGAGATAGAGCACATGAGAGCTGGGAGAGCAAAGAGAGAGATAGAGGGTCATAGGATCCAAAGCGAGATCTATGCTGATAGCGGTGAGCCTGCGACTCCAACTCATGAACTGTGAGATCATGACCTGAGCCAAAGTTGGACGCTTAACCAACTGAGCCACCCAGGCGCCCTGTGAATCTTACTTTAGATGAGCAGATACAAACGACATATATGGGACAGATTTGAGTATGGCCAAGATATTATATGAAAAGTACGTATTTATGCGTAGAAAAAAATCAGGATATCACAGTAATGAATTAACAATGATCACCCCTGGGGAACAGGAATACAGTATTTTATCTTCTTATACTTGTTTATCTGTATATTCTAACTTTGCATAGTATACATTTGCTATTTTTATAAAAATGAAAGGTTATTTTTAATTTTAAAAAAGGGGGGGCTTTTTAGAAGACCAACCACAGAGGGTTCTATAAAAATTAAATGAAGTAATACATGGAAAGTACAGTGACTAGAATAAAAACATTCAGTAAATGTTAGCAAATTTTCTCCTATAAAAGAAAAACTAGGGGCGCCTGGCTGGATCAGCTGGTAGAGCATGGGGCTCTTGATCTCAGGGTTGTGAGTTCAAGCTCCATGTTGGGTATAGAGCTTATTTAATAAGAAAGAAAGAGAGAAGAGAGGGAGGAAGGGAGGGAGAAAAGGAGAGAGAGAGAGAGAGAGAGAGAGAAAGAGAGAGAGAGGAAGGGAGGAAGGGAGGAAGGAAGGAAGGAAGGAAGGAAGGAAGGAAAGAAGGAAGGAAGAGGGGCGCCTGGGTGGCTCAGTCGGTAAAGCATCCAACTTCAGTTCAAGTCATGATCTCGCGATTCATATGGTCAAGCCCCGCATCGGGCTCTGTGCTGACAGCTCAGAGCCTGGAGCCTGCTTGGGATTCTGTGTCTTCCTCTCTCTCTGCCCCTCCCCAACTTGTGCTCTGTCTCTGTCTCTCTCAAAAATAAATATTTTTTAAAAAAAGGGAAAAAAAGATATGAATTATCTTTGTTACTTAAGAAACTCCATTATTAAGAACTAAAAAAAATAAAAATAAACTAAAAAACTACAGAGGCAATTCTGTAACCAGGCCCCCAAAAAACCCAAAACAAAAATCACCCACAGATCCACTTGTTGATAAGTTGGTCTTTACCCAGCCCCCTGATATTTATTCTTGCTCTCATGCTCTCTGTCTCTGGAAAGTCAAAGGGAAGAAAGTCAGAGAATATAAAAGAACCAAAACACCAACATATGGGTTTACAAGGGAAAAGGCTGTATCTGCCATCTTTCTGGATTCGGCAGGGGGAACTATTTTTTTGAGCTGAACACTTAGAGCTACAGGCTTTAATCTTCCACCTGGTTAATTTTTGAGTAGAGGGCATAAAAGCATTACACTGTGAATATTTTACCATCTACCAGTTCAAACACAGGGTCTTGTGTCCGAGGAGAAACGTTCAGGGACGGATCAACGGTCAGAATCTGATTGGCTCTGGGGACGTTGGCTGATGGGCTCACGTAGCCTTCGAGTCAGCAGGGGTTCAGAAAGCTCACACATTTAGGCACAGGGCAAGGGCCCTTCTGAAGACTGTGGTGAACCTGTCACTCCCTAATCACGCTGAGTCTCCCTGTTCAGAGGCCCCTGTAATACGAGAATGATCTTCCTGGGTACTAACTGTTGACTTCCTAATGACAGCCATAAATCTTGAGCAAGCTGGCTGCCATGCTAACTTTAGAGACTCAGCAACACCTTTCACATTATAAACAGAAACAGTCCCAATCAAACACCGGGGGGCTAAATCAGGTGAGGCTGAACTCAGCAGGCACTAAATACAATTCAAGGAGTGAACGCTCAAAGTACAAAGCGCTCGGAGCAGAGTCAGTCCCTGGTGGAAGGGTGGGTATCAGGAGAAGGGCATGACCGTGCCCAGGCTAATGAAGACGGCTTCTGGCGTCCAGGGATGGTCAAGGTTACAGATCACATCGACCATCCTCACTTTAAACCTGACACCTCACTTTAAACGGGTCTATTTTGATGTTTCCACCTGGGAGGTCTGAGTCTCCTTTCTTCTCCAGTGGAAAGTAACTGACAAGTTCTCTGCCAGCCTGAGGAAGCACCCGAGGCCTTGTCGAATGCTGCAAGTTCTCAGGGGTCTCTCCGCCCCCACGGAGAGCAGCGCCAAGGAGAAGTGGGATCCTCTCGGAGACCGCAGGCCCAGGACAAAGTGTGCGGAAGCCCTACAGCCCAGCGGGAGTGACTCGGAACTCTGCGATGAGAAGACCCGGCGAGTCCTTTCCCGAAGACCCCTCCCCTAGCTATTTCAAACCTGCGCCTCTGAGTCACTGCGTTTCTCTCTCCTTCTAGAGGCTTGGGGCCCTGGCAGCAATAGGACACAACGGTCGCCGAAAGCGCAGTTCGGCCTCTCGGTTAACAGCAAAGTGCAATTCAATCTGCTCTGTCCACAACTGGGAAGCTGAAAGCTGTGCGTGAGAAGTAACGGAATGAACCAGAGAGCTAGAGTCCCTTATAGTCTGCTGAACTGCAGGCCCACCCCTGTTCTGCTCTTGTCCCCATGTCCCTTGCCCAAAGTGCTGTCCACACAGAGCTTCTCCCCAACGCTCCCCCCCGCCCCCCAGCACTCCCCATCTGCTATAGGAAAGTGCCAGAACCTCAAGGGTCACATGGTTCAATTTCTGCTTACACGGGAATGTGAGAATGAGGGAGGCAGCACACTGGATCTGGAAGGTCCCCTTCCTGCCACACCTTATGACAAAGTCAAAAGTGACAAGGAGCTTCTAAGTTTCATACCAGTTTCGCTCGCCCTGGCACAAAAGGATTCTCTTCTTGGAAAAGATGATTAAAATGTCAGTTAACACCGGAAGCCAGAAAGCAAAGACAGCAGCCCCAAATCTGCTCCATCCAGCTGAGCCTGTGTTCGCTGAGGAATTTAGATTCCAGAGCAGCTGGCGACATCCTGGGCACACGTGGCTCGATGGTCACAGTTACATGCAATTTTAGAAGAAAAACCAGAATGGTTGAAAACCAGGGGCGCCTGGGTGGTTCTGTCTATTTAGGGTCCGACTTTGGCTCAGGTCATGATCTTGCAGTTCGTGAGTTCGAGCCCCGTGTCGGGCTCTGTGCTGACTGCCAGCTCAGAGCCTGGAGCCTGTTTCAGAGTCTGTGACTCCCTCTCTCTCTGCCCCTCTCCTGCTCTCTCTCTCAAAAATAAACATTAAAAAAAAAAAAAAAAAGAGAGAAAACTATAAGCCTCTGGAGACAATGATTCACAAGAATTGAAAAGGTGCAAAACTCAAAGCAAAGTGGAATAGCGATGGGGAAGAAAAGGATTTATGCCAACTTCATAAGCCGGACAGAGTCCCAGTGACAAGCAGGAGGCAAAGGCAGGCTCCTGCCCAAGAGCTGGACTTGCCTTTAGATTCACATCCTAGTCGGAGCTTCAAGCAAAGCACATTCCAACGAGAAGGAACCCAGCACAGAAACAGAGACACAGTGGCCCCAGCAAGGACCCCCCAGAAGAGCCTACTGTCACGGGCTTGTCTCGTGCCTCCTGGAGTCCCAGCCTAGTGGTGTCACCTCTATGTGAACCATTCTTAGGCCACTGTGCACGCCTCCCAAAAGGCTGCCGGCTCCCGCAATTGCTGGCCACTGCGTGGATTTGAGGATTGCAAGCAGAGGGAGACAATCAGCAACTCGTTCAGAAAACTCAAAGCCACGCGAAGAGTCACGACCTTCGCTTCTTCCTGGAACTCCACATCTGTGTTCCCGGTGCCCTTCCGGACCTGCCCGCGATGTCTGGCTGGCATCTCAGACGTAAGCCGGCAGAACCAAACTCCTGACGCTCCAGCCCTCCGTCACCCCCTCCTTCCGTCTGCCCTTTCCCATTTTAGTTATCGCCAGCTGCTTAAGTCAAATCTAAGCATCCCTCTGTCCCCTCAGCCTCCACCGCCAGCCCATCACCAGGATGCAGGAAGCCCATCCCCAGCCACAGGCCAGCATCTGCGGCCACCCTTTTCCACTTCCACGCCTGCCAACTCCTTTGCTGCCGCCACTGTGTGCGGACAACAGCAATGGCCTCCTCACTGGACTCCCAGCTGTCACTGTCCCCCAGCACCCACACGCAGCTAGACTTTTAACCGCACCAACCATCCGACCTCCGTCTCACCTCACTGCACTTCGCCCTCTCTGTTCCTGCCATGCCAGCCTTCTCTTAGGTACAGCTGAGCCTTGAACATCACAGAGATTAGTGCTCCAACCCCGTGCACAAAAATCTGCATGTAACTTTAAAAAAAATTTTTTTTAATGTTTTATTTATTTCTGAGAGAGAAAGAGAGAGACAGCATGAGCAGGGGAGGGTGCAGAGAGAGAGGGAGACACAGAATCTGAAGCAGGCTCCAGGCTCTAAGCTGGCAGTCAGCACAGAGGCCGACGCGGGGCTCGAACCCACGAACCGCGAGATCATGACCTGAGCCGAAGCTGGAGGCATAACTGACTGAGTCACCCAGGCGCCCCTGCATGTAACTTTTGACGTCCCCAAAACTTACCTACTGTTAACCAGAAGGTTTGCCAATAACAAACATGATTAACACGTATTTTGTAAATTATATGTATCGTACGCTGTGTTCTTACAAAACAGTAGGTTATAGAAAAGAAATGTGATGAAGAAAACCCTACGGAAGGCAAAACACATTTACAGTCCTGTGCTGGATTTGTACAAAAAAATGTGCATATCAGTGGATGCGTGCAGTGCAAAGCTGTGTTGTTCAAGGTCCACTGTACTTGAACATCTAGAACTTGTTCCTGCCTCGGATGCTGCCCAGCTCTTCTTTCCACTTAGAAAGCTCTTCCTCCAAAAAGGAGGGACAGAGTCCCACAAATTCCTCAAAGGCACCACAGACTGACCCATCGCAAGTGGTTCACTTGGTCACCTTCTACCATCTTCTCCTCCTTCAGTTACCTACCTCCTACCTTCAATCACACACCTGCTCCTTCAATTACCTCTCACTGTGACCTGATCCTTTTTGCTTCATCAGTCATTCTGTCTGCTCCCCTGCGCAGTCAGGCTGGTCTTTTCCCAATTCTGTTCCCAGTGCCTGGAGCCATGCTTGCACAGAGCGTCCACGTCAGAAGTACTGCTGACTTTGCGTCGTCATCCCTTTGCTAAATGACGGTCAACCACCCACAGTATCCAGGACCCTGTGCTCCGTACCAAGGGTGAGGAGAAAGATGTGATAGGCTTGGTCTAATCAGCTGCAAGACTGAAAGCCACGGGCGGCAGGACTCTGGCTGGTCAGACTCGTGTACCGCTCGTAAGAGAGAGCACGCCCGGACGGGAGGCAGTGTGCCTTCACACACTCCTACCAGGCCCTGTTCTCCTTCAGCATCCGGGCGCCTTGTGCAAATTAGAAAATGAGGAATAGCGAGGGTGGTGAGGGTTATCACTCAGAGCATCCCTACCGGCGCCAGCCACTTTAAGTCTCCTACTGCTCATCCTCAAAATAACTGCGGCCAAGCAACCAGCGTGGTGGCGGCGACACGGGAGTTAGCAGAGGCACAGAGGGAACAAGTAGACCAGCCAGTCACAGGGGGACCCACGGCAGGCATGACGCCGTGCTCACGCTTCTCCCACTTGGGCCAGCTCGCAAAGCAGTCCATCTTCAGCTCAGGCCCACCCACCCAGGGCAGCAACAGAGAGACACAGAGCTAACCCTTTCACAGGGTCTGATTTCCCCAAACTGTCCCGTGATGTGACAGATGTAAGAAGTCAAATATGACAGCAAGAGGTTATAAGATCAGTTCACAGCCCAGCTTTGCAGAAACCCAGGACTCAAGGAAAACGTGGCACCTCCTTTCCCCCCACGTTGGTCAGCACCGCTGGGGGCACAGGGCAGATGGGGGCCGGGTAAGTGCTGGGAACATGTTGAATCAGTTGGCTGAGAACATTAACTTTCTCTTCTCCTCGGCACCCCGTGGCAATAAATAGCAAGTTGCTAAACCACTAACCTTGTGAGTTCTTCTTGGAGTTGTGTATGGTCAGGTGGAAAGAATTTCACCACGAACTTCACAACAACATGCTTTGGCCCTAAAAGGGGGGAAAAACAGTAAAGCATGTTTGAATCGTTTCAAACGCAATTAAAGAAAAAGACTTTAGAAGGTATATTATACATCAAATAATGGAGCTCATTCCAAGTTGCCAAGAATTCATCTGCTGACATCCAGGTTGCTGAACGAGGTGGTTCAGTTCGTAATCCGTACTTCCATATTGCAGGGAGGCAGAGAGCCCTTATAAAATAATGATCTGACAAGAGTATTTCATTCGGGTATTAATTTTTTTTTCTCCGAAGACTTAAACTGTACCCAGATTTTAAAAACAGCCATTCATCTGCTTTGAATTCTGTGACTTCCTCTCTGTTCCTCCCCTGCTCATACTCTGTCTCTCAAAAATAAATAAATGTTAAAACATTTTTAAAACAACAGGCATTTAGCTTAAAAAAATTTATCTAATTGGCCCTTTCAGTCAAAATATGGGCTTTAGATAATGAGGAAATAATGAAAATGTAAATCAGTTATACAATTTGGTATTTTAAATGATCTACAAGGTAGATTCCACTGTGTTCATCAAATACGTATGGGCATCTGTGTGTCAGGTGCTTCCCGAGCTCTGGAGAGAAAACATAAAGAAGACAGGACCCTGCCCTCGTCAGCCAGCTACAGCCCTTATGTGTGTCTTATAAACCACCTTACGGAGGCGTTCAGGCAAAATCAGGAAGCAGATCTGGGGTGGGTGAAGGATCAAGGAGATGGGTCACCTGTCAGAATTAAAACATCAAATAATAATTTGTAACCTGAATCAGAGCTTGTTTTGAGGTATGAATCAAATTTTATACATGTATCTATATATGTACCTATATACATATCTATGTCTGTATCTATATCTATATATATTTATGCTCAATATAAGAGCAGTCTTCTGGGTTCTATCATTTGGAATGACAGCAGTGAATTTATGTTCTATGAAATATAAGGCACTATAATGAAATCCAAATTTTAACAGCAGTTGCATAAAAGCAGAAAATATCTCTTTGCTCCACCTTTTGCTGTCACAAAAAAACAGATGTTATATTATCATTTCTGTGATCACATATTTAAGTTTAGGAAAAAAACCCAAGAGCAATAGAAGATGACGATGTAGGCAATATATCCAAAATGAGGAGAAAAACAAGGCACGGAAATAACAAAGCCCAGAGACACTGGGCCCCCTTGTCCCGACCACTCACTCTAACAGTGAATAGAAACCCTCGCTCGGATCATAAAGTAACAATAGCAAAATGGGGAAGGTCAGGAAAAGCCATGCCGTCTCCTCCCCACAGGGATCCCATGAGGCTACGGCAGATCCTTAGAAAACCGGAAAGTAGGAAGGTGCTACCCCTCAATGCACAATGACAGCTTTGTCTCACACACAACTAGTCACAGCACACGGAGATGGAGACCGAAGGAGAATCCTCACTCGGTGTGGACCCAGCAGTGACAGACGCGGTCTTCCGTCTGCATTTGGCAATGGGCTAAAAGACACCTTGCCACAGTTAGCATTTCCCAGGAGGTAACACAGGGACACATGTCATCACTCTGGATGCTTCGCCACCTCCACCCGTCAGGACTGGGGGCTTCTCTCAGCAATGTGTCCCCCTCCCCCACATGCAGGTTGCAGGCCAGCCACCCCGGTAAATGTTAAACACACAATGGCAGTTTCATTTTCAGCATCGATAACTGCTTAATTTAAATGACAGAAGCTCAACATCAATTTCAAATGCACAAGGACCACCCAGACAGTGTGCCTGTTCAGTACACCCACCTAACCTGCTAGAAGTGGCCCAGTGGGATTTCTTAACCAGACATTAAAACAATCCCAGCAAAGTAGTGGGGAGCCTGGAGCTCAACTAATGCAATGCAATTTTGTTACTATCCTCAGACTTTTGCTCTGGCTGCAGGGAAGGAGCATTTGGGATGACTTGTCTCACTCTGAGCTTGACCTCAAAGCCAAGAGGAGGGCAATGGTCCTGGTCCTGAGGCACAATGAGAAGGCAGAGAGAAAGCAAGCCGCCTTCCCTCACTCCTCCCCTAAATCTTCCCCAAAACACGGTATAAATGCAAGCCAGACTCCCTTCAGTTCTGCCTGCCATTCAGACACAGACACACACACACACACACACACACACACACACACACAATTTTCAGGGACTTTATTTTTCCTAGCAACACCTGCACTCTGATCTCACAGGCTTTGAAGAGGCTGGACAGAAAACCTAACACCAGTTTTATGAATCCGTGGCTCCACATTCCTCTTCGAAAGTGACAGTAACGACACCAGGCCGAGACCAGGCAAGCTCAATTAGTCCAGAATTAATAGCATGCTTTCGTCGTTAATCAAAATGAGATCTGATTTTCCAAGCAAGGTTCTGATTGCCAAATTGTTAAATATTAAAATTGCAGAAGAGACATTTTAATGGCATGTGGATTCGTGAATGAAAGGAAATTATGGAGAAAAAAAAAGAATCTGCTTCACCAGTGCTGGATGCCACAGAGCAAAGGACGTCCAGAGGAGGAAAATGTCTGCCTTGATAGTTAACATCACTGTGAAACACACGGTATATACTTACTTCTAATCTGCTTGACAATAGGTTTTAAGAGATCCAGCCACACCTACAAAGGAAAAAACAGATTGAGACAAATTCTCAATGAAAGAATGCACGTGTTTGGAGGCTTGACTTGGAGCTGTTTAAAATCAAAATACTTTCGAGTATTCGAGGCCATCTGTGCCTATTTTCTGCAGGGCGGTGTATCTGACATCATCGACCGATTTTATAGCACAGATCCAAACTGGCTGACGTTATCTCTGAGCTTCAAAGTTACAATGTCTCCCAGACTCCAATGGTTAACTAAGAATGTGTCTCCTGTCATTTGTACTGTTGTATTCAGAGTTAGCTACTCAGCAAATACGGGTGTATGATTGCATGGCTGGCTACCAGCTGGGTGAAATATGCATGCTCCTCAATGAAACGAAATACGTGAACATATATGCATTTACAGAACAGCACGTCTCTGAGGGATATGGGATGGGAATGAATATGTTTAGAATATTACCTCTGCATTGGGCACTCTCCATAAGCTTTTACCCCTTTCCTTAATTTTTTTAATGCTTATTTATTTTTGAGAGAGAGAGAGAGAGAGAGAGAGAGAGAGCGAGGAGGGGCAGAGAGAGAGAGAGATAGACACAGAATCTGAAGCAGGCTGAAAGCTCAGAGCCTGACCTGTAGCTCGAACTCACAGACCACAAGATCATGACGTGAACCAAAGTCGGCAGCTCAACCGACTGAGCCACCCAGGCTCCCCGGTCTTTACCTCTTTAAACAAGTCCGAAGGATTCCTGCTACCCAGGAGAGTAACCTGAGACTTTTGGGACCAATAATTTGTCCCAGGCTGGCAGACGCAGGACCGAGACAAGGTCTATCCAGCTTCAAAGGTCAGACTCTTCACACACGTGCAGTTTTGGGAGAAAGATTCAAAGAGAGAGGAAAACCAGCTGCCCTTATTCAAAAAACATAATTTAGCTGTATTATCCCATTTCACACATGCTTTTCTCTAAATACCTGGTCATTTGAAAAGGGTTCTACTGAAGCTCATACTTGGATGTATGACAAGAAGGTTAATGTGCCTAATATAAAGAGGATTTACAATATACAACATAAAGAGGTTTGGAAAAAGCAAACACTCACAAACTATGCAAAGAATAACAGGTAATTGACAGAGAAAAAAAGAACAATGGCTAACAGGGAAATGTTCTAATTCAGGAGTGAGTTGCACTGCAAGTCTGAATAATCAAATACCACTTCCACCCATTAAATGTGCATCTAGCTATGCCTCTGTGTACGCACGTATTTGTATTATACAATTCCCAGATTTAGCAAAGGGAGCGGGAAATGTACACTGTCTTACCTCTATTGGCGAATACACGAATTGATACGTTTCTGGAGACTAGTTAAGGAATAACTAAAGCTTAAAAAAACAGCTCCTATACATACTCCTTCATCCAGTAATGCAACTTTGGTAAATCATACATTGATGCACAAAGATTTATGTAAAATAAAAATGTTGTGATTAGCATTCTTAACAGCGAAAAATTTTACAATAACAGTAAATAAAATAAGTCTACATTTATAGGCCACATTATTACACAGGCATTAAAAATTATGTTCTTGGTGAATATTTACGTATGCGGGAAAATGTGTTTGGGAGGTTGGAAGATGGGTGATTTCCAGTCCTCCGCCTTTCTCCATTATCCAAATTAACCTTAAGTTGAGCAGTAAGAATTCTTATAATGCAAAATCTAAAAAATGTTAAGTCTCTACTTATTTAGTTTACTCTTCCCCCATCACCTTTTCAAATCAGTAAGATTTGTTTTAATTTTTTAAAAAAACATTTATTTTTGAGAGAGGGAGAGAATGCACGCGCACACACAAGCAAGGAAGGGGGGCTTGGGGATAAAGAGAAAATCCAAGGCAGGCTCTGCACTGTCAGCGCAGAGCCCTGCATGGGGCTCGAACTCACAAACCATGAGATCATGACCAGAGCGAAAACAGAGGCAGGATGCTCAACTGACTGAGCCACCCAGTTGCCCCCAGTCAGTAAGTAAGAATTTATAAGGAAATTCTCATTTCTGTATTTTGCAGCCCTTCCTGCTCTCCTGCTTCCCGGAGCTTATGGTCTAGTGAGGAAGCGACAGGAATCACCCGACCTGCACAGAAGTGAAGACGTGTCTGACCCAAAGGGAATGAAGGCAGAAGCAGAGGGCTCCCAGGGTCTGGGACAGAGAGGTCTGGCCCAGGCACGGGGGGAGCGGATGGGAGACCTGATACGAACAGGACACTGTGGAGGGAACATGTCCCTGAAGATGATGTCGTGTGGAGATGTGAAGGGGAACAGACGAGCACATGGCGACGCACACATAAAACCTTTGTCCGGGTGCCAGAGGTGCGAGGGGGCAGCTGCAGAGCAGCGCGGGCGGGTCGGGAAGGGGTCCGACTCCCCGGAAGCCATGCTGAGCTTCTTCATCCTTCCCCTAAGAGCAACGTGAAGGACGGAGGCCCAGGGCGAATGCAGTCGGATGCGCACTATCAAAACACGGGGCTGGCAGTGTGGGAACAGGCGGAGGCGCCGGGTACACGCGGGCGGCCGCAGAAATCGTGCAGGCGGGAGGGGGCGGCATTTTGGACCAGGAGAGCAGAAGGAGAGCTGGGGGGAGCGGGTGCATGCAAGAGTTAAGAGGGGGGCGCCTGGGTGGCTTAGTCGGTTAAGCGTCCGACTTTCGCTTAGGTCATGATCTCGCAGTTCGTGGGTTCGAGCCCCGCGTCGGGCTCTGTGCTGACTGCCAGCTCAGAGCCTGGAGCCTGTTTCAGAGTCTGTGACTCCCTCTCTCTCTGACCTTCCCCTGCTCACGCTGTCTCTCTCTCTCTCTCTCCTAGAAATAAATAAAACATTAAAAAAAAAAAAGATTTAAGAGGTAAGGTCCCAAGGGTTTTACTGACGGATTGGATGTGGTGGCTGAGAGAGAAGACAACGGCCAGCAGGACGCGAGGAATTCTGCTGAGGGCATCTGTACGGATGCTGGCGCCGTGCACACAGACGGGCCTTTCTGTCTCCCTCAGAGGAACAGCTCTTCCTTCCACCTCAGGCCGTCGCCCTGGGTTTTAGGGCTGTCTTCTCACACCCCTAAGGACACTGGTGACCGACCCTTCTTGCTCCTATTCTCAATCTCTCTGCTTTTTTTTTTTAAATGTTTTATTTATGAGAGAGAGAGAGAGAGAGAGCGTGAGCAGGGGAGGGCCAGAGAGAGAGAGAGAGGGAGACACAGAATCCGAAGCAGGTTCCAGGCTCTGAGGTAGCTGTCAGCACAGAGCCTGATGCGGGGCTCGAACCCACGAACTGCAAGATCATGACCTGAGCCGAAGTCGGTTGTTAATCCCGATGCTTTAAAAAAAATTTTTTTTTAAATTTTTGATAGAGAGCACCAGTGGGGGAAGGGCGGCGGGGGGGTGGTCAGAGGATCCCAAGCAGGCTCCGCGCTGTCAGCACGGGGGTTTCAATTTCTGTGCCGGGAACAGGGAAGTTCTTCCTGGAAGCTTTCTGCTTCCCCAGTCAAGTGGGAGGCAGGGGCCGGGAGGAACTAACTGGAGATCTCCGGTGGGACTTCCCAGGGCTGCCCGCCCTGCGCTCTCCCGGCCGCCTCGGGGAACCGTCTCCGAGAACCTTCCCCACCGCCAGCTCCTCCTCAGCTTCCGCAAACCACTCGGGACAAAACGGCTGTGCTCTGGCAACACGGAGTTGCCAATTTCATGAATTGTTTTAAAACCTCCCTCGTCTGTTTCTGGCATCGCCGTGGAAAGCGTCAAACACAATCACCGGCCGGAGCCAGCGGAGCACGCGGGGTTAGAACCCGCAGGGCTGGGAGCGTCAGGCCGGCCCGACTTCGCCTGTTTGGTCGAGCTCGGCAGCCGGAGCGCTACAGCCGTGGGTCACCGCACAGCTCACCCGCCGGGGGAGAGCTCAGGGCCTCTGGGAACCTCCCCGCCTACCAGTCACACTGATGTGTGCGGGCCTCAGAGCAAAAGTCCTGCACACGCAGAACAGAAACTACTATGAGTGGATGAACTAGGGGGAGCAAGAAGAAAAATCGGGTTGCTGCCTGACCAGAGGTAAAGGACTGAAGTTTGATATCCGGGCAAGGCCCTGGGAAGCATGTGAACTAGACTAGGTCACCTTAGGCCAATCACTTGTTCACTCAGCCTAAGCAGACCAGGACGAGGTGCAGACAAGTTAAAAACGCAACAAGGGCACCGTCACCTTTCCTTCCTGGCCGATGGAGTCCGGATGGTCACAACCGTATGGGTCCCTTCTACCAGGGCCACACGTCCCTGCTCAAACCCCTTGCGACTGGGCTCCAGAGCACACCTGCACACCCATGTTACCGGCCTATACAGGGATCTGGTTTAAATGAGTGGATTTCTAGAAAGGTCATTCCAGTCAGTAAAACTCACTGAACTTCCCCTGCTGGGGTTTGATGGCCTATAGGAAAGAGGCCGCTGGGGCCACCATGCCCAACAACCACAGACTCGGTGGCTTGGACAACAGACATTTATGTCCTCACAGTCCTGGAGGCTCATGGTGTCGTGGGTTTGGTTTTTCCGGAGACCTCCCGTGACTTGCAAATAAATGTCTGCCTTCTGGACACGCATGCCCACGACCACCATTCTGTGCACGTATGCCCCAATGTCTCCAGTATCTCCAAATTTCCTCTTTGTAAGGTGACAAGTGTCAGTTGGATTCGGGCCCACTCTAATGGCTTCATTTTAATTTAACCACCCCCCCTTTTTTTTATAAATAGTTTATTGTCAAGTTGGTTTCCATACAACACCCAGTGCTCATCCCCAGAAGTGCCCTCCTCCATGCCCATCACCCCCAACCACCTCTTTTTTTTAAATCTTTTATTTATTTTTGAGAGAGAGAGATAGAAAGTGAACAGGGGAGGTGCAGAGAAAGAGAGGGAGAGGGAGAAGGAGACACAGAATCCAAAGCAGGCTCAAGGTTCTGAGCTGTCAGCACAGAGCCCAACGCGAGGATCAAACTCATGAATCGCAAGACCATGACCTGAGCCAAAGTCAGCTTAACTGACTGAGCCACCCAGGTGCCCCTTAGCCACCTCTTTAAAGGTCCTATTCTCTAGAATAGAGAACTCAGAATTGGGCCCAAAAATGTACAGCCAACTAATCTTTGACAAAGCAGAAAAGAGTATCCNGGGGGAGGGAAAGGGGGGTGATGGGCATGGAGGAGGGCACTTTTGGGAATGAGAATTGGGAGTTATATGGAAACCAACTTGATAATAAACTATTTTTAAAAAAATAAAGCTCCTATTCTCAAGAACAGTCTTACTCTGAGGTACTGCGTGTTACCATTTCAACACACAAATCTCGGGCAGACACAACTCAATCCGCAACATCTATCTTTCACAATTTGGTTTCAACACAGCTTTCCAGCCCAGTGTTCTCCCGTTTGCCTACATTTCGGTCAGGCTCCCTATTTTCCTCTGGTCTTCTGTTAATGTTAGTGTTAAGTGAGAAGAAACACTTAACTGCCTCGTTATGAAAGGCGGGCAAGATAAACCACTGCTCCCAAAGTGGTTTCTCTTCTTTCCCTAACATCTTTAGCCCCTATCATTTTGGTGAGTGACATTTCAGGTAGATTTTGCAGGCAACTAAAATATTTGATAGACGCAGTTACTTGATATCATTCAGGGAGGGCACTGGGAAGAGACTATTTCCTGGGCACATCCTGTGTGTCAGGCACTAAACAGGTGCTTTATACGTCTTCATTTAATGCTCCTAACAATGTGGTCATTTTACACAGGAAGGAAGCCAAGCTCAGAAAGCTTATTTAAGCTACCCAAGGTCACACATAGCTGGAATTCAACATCAAGTTCGTTTGACCCCAAACTGTGCTTTTTCTGTAACACAATATGCTGTCCCTCTAAAGGCTAACAGACTCAACAAAAGCTCAGCTTTCCTCTTCAGGTTTAAAAATCAAACCTGTATACAACAGAAATATTTCATCAATGCCACCAATATATAGGAGCCAGATAAAATGTTGTAGAAAATTATCCAGTGTCTAGAATTCATTGCAACAAAGTAGTCTTTCCACAAGCTGATTCCAATAACTTTACCTTGAATTTTTGTTTGTAATAATTTGTTAAAATGTAATTTTTCATATTAATGTGAAGTGTGGCTTTCTTTTTACACCTATTAGAGATTTTTTGATTCTGTCGTAAATTTACACAGACTGGATTTATCTTTCTACAGGAAAAAACAACAACAAAGAACAAAACACCAGACAATGAGAAACAGGGATCTCTGAGAGACAAGAAAATAAGATCATGATCCCTACACTTGTCCTAGGCTTCTGCCTTCAGCAAGTTTCTAGGCTGTGGTACAGGGAGGAAAAACCTGGCAAAATCCATGAGTTGAAAAGGTGGCGCAGAGATTCATGGGGGTAGTAACAAAGACTAGAAAGCTCCCTCCAGAAAGATCATTTGGAAGAGTACAGAAAGTTCCTTTTGAGTAATCAGCTGAATACTGATCAATGTCAGCTTGTGAAGAAAGTACTGAAGAATGGGGAGAAAGAAGCAATGAAAAGATTCAAGGTATCAATGCCAGGAGCTCACAGAGTCAAGAACACTACCGACTCTTAGCAGCCAGATCAGGTAACCTGAGGATTCTGGGCATTGGGCAGAGTACTGAAGAGTCATCCCTTAGCAGTAAGGAATAATTAACCCTGAACTATACACTATACCAGACCCATCAAATACATCTTAAAAGCCAGATCTGAGAGGGTTAAATAGTTTCCAAATAACTTAATCGCATCCCAGAACACTCAATAAAAATTTATAGGAATATAAAACTATCCAGTATTCAACAAGGTAAAACTCACAATATTGACATCCAATAAAGAAAATCACCAGATATACAAGAAAGCAGAAAAACCCATACTCAGACAAAAACAAAACAAAACACTCTGACATGGAATGCAAGTGTTGGAATCAGCAGAAGAAGGATATAAAGACAGTTATTATAACTGTATTCCTTAGGTTCAAAGTTGAGATACAGAAGATATAAAAAGACTCAATGAAGCCTCTAGAGATAAAAGCCACACTAGGAGATTAAAACACACGTGCGCATGCACGCGCACACACGTGTGCACACACACACACAGTTGGCGAGAAGAAAATCAGATTAGACAATGGAGAAGAAATAGTAATGAACTTGAAGGTGCAGCAACAGAAACAATTCAAAATGAAATAGAAATTACCAAGAAATTAATAGAGCATCAGAGAACTGTAGNGAAGAAGGATATAAAGACAGTTATTATAACTGTATTCCTTAGGTTCAAAGTTGAGATATAGAAGATATAAAAAGACTCAATGAAGCCTCTAGAGATAAAAGCCACACTAGGAGATTAAAACACACGTGCGCATGCACGCGCACACACATGTGCACACACACACAGTTGGCGAGAAGAAAATCAGATTACACAATGGAGAAGAAATACTAATAAACTTGAAGGTGCAGCAACAGAAACAATTCAAAATGAAATAGAAATTACCAAGAAATTAATAGAGCATCAGAGAACCGTAGAACAACTTTAGGCACCTAACATGCATGGCACTGGGGTCACAAAGGAGAGGAGGTGGCAGTGGAGGTGCAAAAAAACAGGACAAAAGATGAAAAGAAATAACAGCTGAAAAATTTCCAAATTTGATGAAAACTGTAACCCCAACAGATTCGAACAGCTCAGAAGACCCCTAACCTAAGAAATGTGAAGAAAAGTGCATGGAAGCATACCATCATCAAATTGCTCAAAAACCACAATAAAAAGGCAATCTTAAAACCAGCCAGATATGGGGTACTCGGGTAGCTCAGTTGATTGAGTGTCTGACTCTTAATTTCAGCTCAGGTCATGATCTTAAGATCATGGGATCAAGCCGTATTATATCAAGCTCTGAGCATGGAGCCTGCTTAGGATATTCTCTCTCTCTCTCTCTCTTTCTCTCTGTCCTTCTTCCTTGCTTAAAATTTCTCTCTCAAAAATAATACACATAAATAAATAAATAATCAGCCAGAGAAAAAAGACATTATGTACAAAGGAACAAAGATGACAGCACTCCATGAGGCACTCCATGGCCTCGCTTCTGCTAGATCCCCAAACTTCTGTCTGTGGCTCAGCTCGTCTTTATCCTGTACATGTTTGCACAAAGAGCCCCTCCTGGCCATGCTGCCTTCAGACCCCCGGGGAAGAAGCAAGGTCAGGAGACTGCTACTAAGCATACAGGACGGAAGTCTGTCTGACCCCAGTGGGGCTGGGAAACCACAGGCAAGGGAGGCAGCCGTGGTTTCTCTTGCTTCAAGCCCCTAGAAAGCCCGTCTGCAGCTATAGAGTGAAATGCGCCTCTCCAAATTCCCACGTGGACGCCCTAACCTCGAAATGTGACTAGATCTGGAGATACGGTGTTCACAACTTAATTAAAGTTTAATAAAGTCATCAAAGGATAGGACCGTGGCCTTATAAAAGGAGGGAGATCTCGGTCTCTTTCTGCCATGTGAGGACACAGTGAGAAGTAACCATCTACACGCCAGAAAGAGAATCCTTACCAGAACCTGACTGTGCCGACACACTGGTCACAGACTTTCAGCCTCCAAAACAGTGAGAAAGAAATGTGTGTTGTTCAAGCCCCCTAGGCGGCGGTATTTCGTTAGGGCAGGCTGAATCACCTACCAAGGGCAAAACTTCTCTTCGGGCACAGAGAATATGAAATAAACAAGAAGATGCCAACCTTCTTCCTGAGCTGTACCTGCCTGTATTAGACACTGGAACTGTTCTATCCAACGTCACTGGTTTCTGAGCTGGAACGCAAGCACGAGATACAACAGGTATCTGAGTACCTCCCACGCATAGGAATCCTGCTGGGCTCATGACTGTAAAGTATCAGAATTAATCCTCATGACAATTTTGTAAAATCGTCACTTATTAATCCCATTTTCCAGATAAAGTACAACATCAAAGAGGTTCAGTAGCTGCCCAGCTGCTATATGACAAAACAAATGCTTGAACAGAGATTTACAAGCCACAATGTACGCTTTCCCCGGGATCCTCAACAGGCTGGTGAGATAAATCTTATTATACACCTATCTCCAGCACTGAGGCTCATGTAGCTCTGCAGCTCTCTGAGATGGGCCAAGCGTAGCAGAGAATGGCTTGCTGAGACAGGCAGGTATGAAAATCCTGGTTATAAACCTGGTCATACAGCTCATCGTGAAGTATTGGGCAAGTGACCTCTCTGAATTTTCTCACTGTAACATGGAGATGATAAAATCTCTACCTCAGAGAAATATTTTAACACAGAGACTGGTAAACTAAGGCTCCTGTGCCAATCCTGACTATCATGTGCTTTGGTTATAGCCAAGACGGGCCTTTACACTTTTCATGATTGGACAGAAAAAAACAAAGGAGTGTATTTCATGACGTGAAAACGCTGAAATTCAAATATCCGTGCCCCTCAATAAAGTTTTATTGGTACACAACCATGCACATCTATTTAAATAGTATCCATGGCTGTTTTTGTGAAAGCCTAACACACTGTCTGGCTTTTTGCCAACCTCTCATAAGAAGAACAAATGAGACTCATTCAGGTGTGCAGCAGAGTCCATGGTACACAGAGGAAGCTCGAGGGCAGTGGGGTCAAGGTCTTCGAGTTCGCTCCAATGGCAAGCTACTGTTTTTCTGGCCTTTTACCAGTCTTCACACTCCAGCTACCAATTAGCTGTCGTACTAACTACGGAGTCTTGTTTCCCAGGATCAATAGCGTTTCTGCCACGGAAAGACCAATCCATAAAAAAGCTGCCTTCTCTGCTGCTGTGGGGCAATCTCATGGGCACGGCTTCCTGCACTCAAGGCCAAGGGCAGACCAAACGTGCATGTAAACACAGCAACCAACTCTATGAACTGGCAAGCCACGGGGCAAGTCTAATTAAGGGGAGCGCATAATTGATTACTAATTATCACCAGTTTATTTCCCATCTCGAGAAACACATGGTCGACCACAGAAAGCGCTCCTTCTCTCCCTCAGGCTTTTTCAAACCCTTACGGAACAGCACACCCTCACGCGGGCGCTTCACGCGATGGAAACAGGGCAAGGAGCGTAAGGCTGGGCCGCGACACGAGCTGCCTGAACCTGCCGTCTAGGCACAAAGGTCCATAACTGTGTGTGCCGGGGACTCTGGGGACCCTAGTGTTCCACACAACGTGCACAGGCCCATGGCAAAGCCAGCTGCCACAGCGCACGCTCAGATGTGTTGAGACCCACCACGCTCCCCTGCGGTTCGGCAGAGAAGTAAGTGGCCCCAAGGAAGCCGGACAATGGTAATACTCACAACAGGAGCATTTAACAACCAATGACGACACATCCGTGCGCACCACAGTGTTTTCCACAACCACCGGCGGGTGGAAGCAGCCTGGGTCCACCAGGAGATGAACAGGCACACAAAACGTGGTACGGCCATTCAACAGAGTATCACTGAGCCTCAGAAAGCACGGACGTCCTGTTGTCCGCTACCCCGCGGAGGAGCCTCACATCGTGCGCCGTGAAGGAAGCCAGGCACAAAAAGACGCACCCAGTAGGAATCCACTTAGAGGGATCTAGAGGGGTCCAACGGACAGAAACGGAAAGTAGATTGGTGGCTGCCAGGGGCTGCGGGAGGAAAAGGGAGTTGTTTAATGGGCATGGACTTGGAGGTTTTTAAGATGAGGCATAATGTGGATACGGTGAACACTACGTACCGTCCACTTCAAGACAGTGAATGTAGTAACTCTTATGTTAGCTGTTTTTGACAATTTAAAAAAGGGGAGGGGCACCTGGGTGGCTCAGTCGGTTGAGCGTCCGACTTCGGCTCAGGTCACGATCTCACGGTTCGTGGGTTCGAGCCCCGCGTCGGGCTCTGTGCTGACAGCCAGCTCAGAGCCTGGAGCCTGTTTCAGATTCTGTGTCTCCCTCTCTCTCTGCCCCGCCCCTGCTCACACTGTCTCTTTCTCTCTCTCTCTCAGAAATAAATATTAAAAAAATAAAAAAGGGGAACGAGAAGAGTTCCCGTAACTAATACTTTCTGAACACCTGAACAGGTCCCAGACACAGGGTCACATGACGCTGATAGATATTATCACATGTGATCTTTTCAACCCCCCCACAAGCTGGGCACTGTTCCCGCGTTTCTACCCATAAGCAGAGCGAGGCTCGGCAAGGCCAGCCCCTGCTCCGGTCACCCAGCTCCAGTGATGGGAGGGCTGACAGCCTGACCTGCAGAGCCCCCTTTCCTGGGCTGCTACAACATACCGCCCCGCTAGAAATCAACAGAATCTGGAAGGCAACAGAAACTACTAGATACCCATCTTAAATTTTTAAGCACCTTTACTAAGCTCCTCTACACTTTTATTTCATTGCATTTGGGGGATAAAATTTAACTGACATTTTAGTGTTTGTTTGTTTTTTTTTAATGTTTCTTTTTGACAAACAGAGAGAGGGGGACAGAGGATCTGAAGTGGGCTGCACACTGATATCCACACAGAGCCTGATACGGGGCTCGAACTCGCAAACCTAGGATCATAACCTGAGCCAAAGTCAATGCTTAACATGCTGAGCCACGCAGGCACCCATTATTGATGTTTTATACACGCACGGTGCACATGTGTTAAGTGTACAGTTCATTGAATTTTTACATGCTGATTGCATGCATAGAACCGGCACCCAGATTAAGAAACAGGACACGGCCAATGGTCTCAGAGTCCCTCCTTGTACCCTTCTCCAGTCACCTCGACCGCCTCATCTAACACCACAGATCAATTCTGTCAAAACAACGTTTCTTAAATTTTATGAAATTAGCTGTCAGGTTGGGATTTTTGTAATTGACAGAGAGCACAATACAGAAATGCTGTCAGAATGGAAGGGTGACGGAGAGCTTGAGCTTGTGTTTAGACAGAACTGAACTTGAATCAAAGCATTTCCTAGCTGTGTACCTTTGGACAATGACTTAACCTCTTTAAGCCTCAGCTTCCTCATCAGAAAAGGGTATGTGATGGGCCTTTCCTGGAATGAATGAAATATTTTAGGTAAAACTAATATGCTACCTTGCAATAAGTTATCACTCTCCAGGGCAAGTGTTGGCAAATGGCGGCTTCCCGCATCATAAATAAGGTTTTATTGGAACAAAGCCACATCTATTCATTTACAGATAGTCCACAACTGCTTCTGCACTGTAAGGTCAGACTTGAGTAGCTGCAGCAGAGACCCCATGGCCTGCAAAGCCTTCATATAGTATTTATTATCTGGCCCTTTCCAAAGTGTACCGATCCCTGCTTTAGAATATGGGCCGTGTCAGCTGTTATGTCTGCAGGGACTAGAACAGTCTGGCATGTGGTAAGCACTCACGTGGTGGCTTTTGCGTTACATGCGACAAATAAACTCCTATTCTTTTGCCCATCGTTAGGCTTTCTGTATGTTGCAGCTGAAGGTATTACAAGAAAGCAGTGAGATCATAAGAATCTAGCGTGATAGAAGTTAAGACACCAGCACAGGTGCAAATTCTAGAAAGGCACTGAACTTGGGGTCAGAAGACCATAGTTAGAATCCCAACTCCACCATTAGGTAGTCAGCTGACCCAGATACGGCACAGATTCTGAGAATCTTAGTACCCTTGCCATTACTATCTATTGTTTAGAAAGGCATCTCCACCTGGCTCGGAACAGGGCAAGAGTGGAGTCAGGACCACGAAGCCATTAGGACCTTGCAGTAATTCAGGCAAAGGTGTCAGAAGTAATGACAGCATTTCCTCCAGTGTTGTGAGTCCTTATTTTAAGGTAAAATAAGTTTATGAAACAATGTTCAATACAACGTGTAACAGTGTAATTATTAGTTTCCTTGTCTCTCTTACCAAGCTGTGCACTTTCTTTTTTCTTTCAAGCTGTGCACTTCTAATGAATGGAAACCATAAGCACCTCTTGCTGTCACTTTATATCATGTGTCTTCTGTGGTATAAAGCACGATGACTGAGACAGTGTAGGCAGAAAAAAATTTGTTGGATAAATAGAATGTAGAATTAGATCTGGCCCATCTGTGGTCATGTGCCATGTCGGAAAAAGGACTGGGGAGTCTGGGAGGCTAAGATTTAATTTAAGTATGAGGAAATGGCGAAGTGTATTTGGAGACAGGAATATGCTAAGAAATCACTATTTGCACCCACTTTTAGGTATGTGACAGATTGGCTCATTCACCACCTACCCACTCGCCTCCTGTCTGTGCCTTGCTTGCAACGCTCTCTTCCTTTGCTCTGTGACGTGTCCCTCCACTGGCTTTCCTCCTCCCCATCTGCACCTCCTCTGAGGACTCTTCCCTCTCTGTCCATCCCTTAAATGCTGGTGCTCCCCGCTGGCCTCGTCTCTACTCTCTACACGCTCATCCAGTTTCAGAGCTTCGATTAATATTTAAAACAATCTTACAGGGGTACCTGCGTGGCTCAGTCGGTTAAGCGTCCAACTCTTTATTTCAGCTCAGGTCATGATCTCGCAGTTTGTGAGGCTGAGCTCCATGCTAACAGCAGGAGCATGGTTGAGATTCTCTCTCTCCCTCTCTCTCTCTGCCCCTCCCCTGCTTGCATGCGTGTAGACATACACACACTCTCTCAAAATATACAAATATCTAATTAAAAAATAATAATCCTGTGATTCTTAAATCTCCATTTCAGCTCAGATCTCTTTCCTGTGCTCCAGGAAACACACCCACTGCCCACTGGATGCCTCCACTGGGACGCCCACTGACGCCCCCGAGTCCTCATGTCTGGGACAGAGCTCATCGTCTTTCTCCCTTCGCAACATGGTGGGGCTTTCATCTCCAGCGACTGGCACCACGGCCCCCCAGATGGCAAAGCTGGAAACCCCAGCTGCTCTGAGCCTGCTCTCTCTCACAAGCCCATCCATTCAGCATACCGTCAACCGCCTCCTCCCCCAAAACCTCTTGAATCCACCCACCTGGCTCCAGCCACCCCCCCCACCCCCCCACCTCAGTTCTCCCTTAATTCCTTCCTGCTCTGCCTCCAGCTGAAACACAGGAAGCCCCTAATGGCCTTCCTGACTCTAGCCTTGCCCTGCTGCAGCCCAGCCCAGTCCTCTTCCTCACCCGTAAGTCAGATCAGGCCATGTGCCCTTTAAATCACACGGCCAGCTGCCCCAGCACCTTAGCCGGTACAGAACCGTGCTGTCCGATGACAGCAGCCGCTCGCTACACATGTCTACTGAGCACCTGGAACACGGATGGCGTGAATCGAGAGGGTCTGTAGGTGTGGAATACATACCAGGCTCAAAGACTCTGTATGAAAAAATGTGAAAGAGCTTATTCACAGTTTTTGCTATTGATTACGTGTTGAAATGATGCTGGTTTTGGACGTGTTAAGTTACATATACTTTTAATTTCACTTTTTAAAAAATAAAACTAGAAAATGTGAAATGATGTATGTGGCTCATATTTTCTTTCTTTTTTTACAAATAGTTTATTGTCAAGTTGGTTTCCATATAACACCCAGTGCTCATGCCCTCATATTTTATTTCTACTGGACAGCAATGGTATAAAAAGTCCTGTGGTATAAATGGTATAAAAAGATGTGGCTCCCTGCCTACTTTTCAGTTTCCTCTTTCTCACTCCTTCACCCCAGCCTCTCCTCCTTACCTGTCTAATCTGGCCTTCCTTGCCAGTTCCTTCAGGCTGCTTTCTGCTCTTTATACC
>NW_027528362.1:2484815-2508622 GCF_008692635.1 Crocuta crocuta | reverse complement strand
AGAACGTTCTATTTTTTTAATGTTTATTTATTTTTGAGAGAGAGAGAGAGACAGAGAACGAGCGAGGGAGAGGCAGAGAAAGAGAGGGAGATACAGAATCCGAAGTAGGCTCTATGCTCTGAGCTGTCAGCACAGAGCCCAATGTGGGGCTTGAACCCACAAACTGTGAGATCATGACCTGAGCCAAAGTTGGACGCTTGACCAACTGAGCCACCCAGGCGCCCCATGGAACATGCCTTCTATTAGATCAACTCCTACTGGCCTCATGGGACTCAGCTTTGTAATATCTGGGAAGGATTCCCTGAACACCAGTGTTATTTGTTACCCCCTCTGCCCAACGGCTCTAGCGGAGAATGCCTCCCACATGTGCTGTGCAGGTCACTGACTAAGCCTGACACCCTGCCTGGATCACACATTCCCTGCACCTTACAGTTACTGGGTCCCTGGTGCTGTGGCTAGCAAAAGTTCTAGATACTTTGTATCCTGCATGAAAGGATAACTAGAAATACAGCTAATGAACTCATAGTTGCATAAGGTGTTTAATAAAAGACTCAGATGCAGCCCTAAAAAAGTGCCATTAGCTAAAAGACAAAAGGAACAATAAGCTATGTTCTAACTTTGGGTTCAAATGGGTGAAACCTTCATAAAAAGCATGACCTACTGTTCAAATTTTACAATGATCAAGCCCACAGATTAGGCAACCCCATGCCCTTGGATCTCATGTACCGAAACACTCAAGGCAAGCTTGAATGTACTTATGGTGGCTTCCTTTGTTGTAAAAGCAAGAGACTGGGAACAACCTAAATATCCCATTATCTGTAACAGACGTAAATTATGGCCATGTCTATTTGGCGGAACAGCATGCAGCAGAGAAAAAGAAGGAAGGGGATTCTATGCACGGAAAAGATCTTCATGATACATTAACTGAAGTAGAGTGTAAGGTACCAGACACTGTATGTTGTTTCCCCACATTAGTGTGGTTTTTTTTTGAGACAGGGAGAGACAGAATGCGAGCAGGGGAGGGGCAGAAAGAGAGGGAGACACAGAATCTGAAACAGGCTCCAGGCTCTGAGCTGTCAGTGCAGAACCCGATGTGGGGCTTGAACACACGAACCACGAGATCGTGGCCTGAGCTGAAGTTAGACGCTTAACCGACTGAGTCATCCAGGCGCCCCTAGTATGTTTCAAAAATATGCATGTGGGGTGCCCGGCTGACTCAGTTGGTTAAGCGTCAGCCTCTTGATTTCAAACTCAGGTCAGGATCTTGAGGTTCATGGGATCCAACCCAGTATCAGGCTCTGCACTGAGAGTTCAGAGTCCACTTAGAATTCTCCCTCTGCACCTTCTCTACTCTCTCTTGAAAGGAAGGGAGGGAGAGAGGGAGGAAGAAAGGAAGGAACTTAAAAATAATATGCACATATATATCCACATACATGGATTTTTATCAGAAGGGCACAGAAAAGAAGCAAATGGTAAAGGTGGGTCCTGGAGGGAAGGCAGGGGAGAGGGTCAGAGGGAGCTGGTGTCCACAGAGTATTCTCTTTGCACTTGCTAATCCCCTGTGCACAGTGCTTTCAAAAAAAAATGTTGAACGAGGGCTTTCTGGTGGTTCTTCTTCTATGACACGTATGTATGCCCAAGGAACCAGACTGATTACCCTCCCTTCCCAAAGCTGAACGGATAATAAAATATCAATATTAGCTTCCCATCACCTACCGTGATCTTTTTGTGGTCAGGAAACTCAAGGCCAAAATAGTCCCCTTCCACGAGGTTGAGGTGGCTGCAAACCGCATCCAGCAACACCTTCCCGGGGGCTCTTTGCTGGAAACAGAGACAACAGGAGTCACCGCTCTGCGACAGGCAGACCTGAAAACCAACCACAGCTCCCACCTCTTCATTCCTGAACCTTCCGGCCCTTCTCAGCTTGCCACGACCCACCTTCAAGAACCCTGACCACCAGGCCCCTGACCGCACACCTCATTCCCAGGCTGTTTTCACACTTAGATGATAATTCTCGGCCATTTTCTCCCCATCATGGTCCCAGGCACCAGCCCCTTTTTGGAAATACTTTATTTTTTAAGGCCGTATTAGACTTACAGAAAAGTGGAGAACAAGTTCAGACAGTTCTGACATAGCTCTTCTCACTACACGCACAGAATCCTTAGTCTTAATCTTGCATCAATGTGGTGCATTGGTTACAAATGTTGAGCCGACACCAATACATTATCATCACCCTGAGTCCACAGTTGATATTACGGTTCACTCCGCATTGTACAGCTCTATGCTTCCTGCCAAACATATAATATCGTGCACCCTAACATACAACATCATGGAGACACCATGGATCAAGGAGGAAAGTTTCACCATCCTAAGAATTCACCATGTGCCACCTCGTCAACCCACACCCCCTTCTCCCAACTCCTGGCTACCGCTGGTTTCACTTCTTCCAGAAGGTCATAGGGTTGGAGTCATCCAGTATGCAGCCTTTTCAGATTGGCTTCTTTCTCTCAGGTTTACGCACATAGGTCCCTAGATGTCTTTTCGTGGCTTCTTAGTTCATTTATTCGTATTGCTGAATAATATTCCCTTGTGTGAACGCGCCCAGGTTATTTACCCATTCACCCACTGAACGACATCTTGGTTCACCCAAGTTTAGGCAATTACGAAGAAAGCTGCTAAAATGGGCCTTGAGGAGGGCACTTGTTGGGACGAGCACTGGGTGATGCATCATGGGAATCGACTCCCCAAACCAAGAGCACACTGTACACACTATATGGTGGCCAACTTGACAATAAATTATATTTTAAAAAAAAAAAGAAGAAGAAAACTGCTATAAATATTTATGTGTGGGTTTTGTGTGGACCTAAGTTTTCAGCTCGTGATTCTGTGTCCATTTTGCGGAAGCTGAACCCCCGTCCGGTTGCCTTGCCCTCCCCCACGCATAAGGCAGTAATTCTGGCTTTCTTCCTTACATCCACCTACCACTCTGTGCGAATTCTCAACCATCGCACCCACATGGAAGGTAAGGATGCATTTTATTAATCTCGGTATCCACAGAGCCTGAAGACCAGCCAACTTTGAAGGGAACGAATCAATGAATAAAACTTACTCATTCCACAGTATTATATATGGTTAAGTAGACACAAGCTTCTCTCTCCAATTAAATTCTGGGCTACTTTGTACTTCATCATTATTATTGGCCAGCAAAGCACCTGGCACTCCTCAAATGCCTGCTGAAATCAATACTACATGTGCATTTTTTTTTTTTTATTTCTAGGAGACAGAGAGAGAGAGAGAGAGACAGCGTGAGCAGGGGAGGGTCAGAGAGAGAGGGAGTCACAGACTGAAACAGGCTCCACGCTCTGAGCTGGCAGTCAGCACAGAGCCCGATGCGGGGCTCGAGCCCATGAACTGCGAGATCATGACCTAAGCGAAAGTTGGACGCTCAACCGACTAAGCGACCCAGGCGCCCCTACACGTTCATTTTCTATGTGCAGAACTGCAGGGAAAGAAACAGGATACAGAAGACCCCGATTTCTACCCTACATGCCATGGTTTTGTCTTCACTGCCTGGTGGATTCCTAATGACCCGCTAGTAAAATGGATCCAATTCCACCACACGGATCAAATGCTGGAAGAAAAAGGTTTAAAAAAAAAAAAAAAATAGTCCTCTAGTTACTTCCTTTATACTTTCACCTTCCCTCTGAGAGGAGCAGAGCATTTTAGGAACCAATTAGTAACAGGAGACCAATGGTCAGGAAGAGCTAGAGCCTGATGAATACATTGATGGGCATGTCCGTTCGCCTGGCCCAGCCTGGTCCAAGGAGCCATCAGAGATGCTTTGGTGTCCAGCGATTAAGCATTTTTTTTTAAACAGATGCCACTTTATATACTCTCACGTTCCTCATCACTGAAATCCAGAAGAGAGAGTTATCCGAAGGTGTGCAGTGTTCTCCCTGGACAATCCCAAACTCAGCAGGCTCTTTGAGTGCCTGGTTTAAGGGTCTCTGGTGGCATCATTTCACGTGCACTGTGGCAGGAGTAATTGAAAAACAGTAACGTCTAATAAAGAAGGAAAAGACAGGCACCTGGGTGGCTCAGTCAGTTGAGCATCTGACTCTTGATTTTGGCTCAGGTCATGATCCCAGGGTTGTGGGATCAAGCCCTCCATCAGGCTCTGCACTGGGCATGGAGCCTGCTTAAGACTCTCTCTTTCCCTCTGCCCCTCTTCTCTGCTCAAGCCCTCTCTAAAAAAATAATACAAAATAAATAAAGTAAAAAGGAGGCAAAGACTTCACTTTCATTCTCTAAGAAAAATCATCCCTCCTTTACTTCCTCCGGTGAGTTAGCTCCAACAGTCTGCCCCATCATTCAAGTCTCGTCTCTAGTGCATGTTTCTGAACTTCACGCTGAAAGTAATTTTGTTCAAAATCACATCACAGTATGTACCAAGGATGGTGGGATTGGTTGCATAGCACTGTGAATATACTTAATGCGACTAATTTGTCTACTTACTGGCTAAAATGGTAAATTTTATGTTACATATATTTTATCATGATAAAAAATGTAGGGAGGCCTCAGTGGCTTAGTCGGTTGAGGATACGACTCTTGATTTTGGCTCAGGTCGTGATCCCAGGGTCGTGGGATCGAAGCCCACGTTGGGCTCCTCGCAGAGCATGGGGCCTGCTTAAGATTCTCTCTCTCCCTCCGCCCCTCCCCCGCTGGTGCGTGTTCTCTCTAAAACAACGACAGCAAAAAAAATGTTTTTTAAAGATACAGAAAAGAAAAAACAAAAAGTAACTGAGGATGGGGTTGACATCTTTAAATAACTAGAGAGGGTGATGTACAGTACAATCTGGTTCAGCTTCTTTAAGAACAAGAAAACGAGTTCTTAGAACATTAGATCTTAGAAAAATATTGAGGGGCAAGACCAGCTCATGGAAGAGTGGCTGTGAAGGCCTGGATCGCATGGGCAGAGTGAGTGAACAGCTGCGTGTGCACACCCAACCTCTGCTAAGATTTCTCTGTGCAAAGCGCTCTTTTCCGGGTTTGGCATGAAATGACCACTGCTGGAGTAGTTGCAATGTTTGCGTCTGGGGCAGGCTTTGTATGAGAAGCCAGTGATGGGGTTCAAAGAGCTGTAAAACCATGAGCCCTTCTGCTAAAACAAATCTAGAAATAAGCTGATGAAGTATGAATGGGGGCAGGAGGCAAGAGCATGGAGAAAGTTACCAGAGCACAAAGCAGAGACCCTGAGAAAGACTGAATCGTAAAGGTATTTTCTCAAAGGGGAACTTACTTTAGGCACACACAGAATTCGGGGGCGCCTGGGTGGCTCAGTCAGTTAAGCGTCTGACTCGGGCTCAGGTTGTGATCTCACAGCTGGTGGGTTTGAGCCCCATGTCAGGCTCTGTGCTGAGAGCTCAGAGCCCGGAGCCTGCTTCGGATTCTGTGTCTCCCTCTGCCCCTCGCCCCTCGCCCTCATACTCTGTCTCTCTCTCAAAAATAAAGATTAAGAAAATTAATTTTAAAAAAAGACACACAATTCTATTTAATGCTACACAAGCTATGTTACACAAGGAAGGGAAACCAAGAAATTTACAAATCATTTGAAAACCTATATATGTCAGGAAGTTTAACATGGAAAGGATCTTATGACAAATGAGCTTGTTAAAGATCACCAGGTGTTTGTGTTGGAGGGGAGGAAACGGATCTGAGACTCTCACAGCCCCTCAGAAACTGCCAATCTGGCTAACCCCACACTCAGCCAGTCTTGATTCAAGTATTCTAGACATGTGTGCCTCAGAGAAAAGACACCAAATAGTAACTGCGTGTTTTATCCTGGAGAACAAATCAGCAATTAGTGAAACTACATAATCACATTTTTCTTATTGGCTACTTTTAATGATGCTCCAAAAGGCATTTGAATTTTAGCCCAGTGCACAAATAATGTTACTGGTTTCAAACTCGGTGTCCACGTTGAGGTTCTCTATTTTGAATGGGCTTTTCATAGAATCCTGTAAGAGCACATTTTAGGAGGAGGTTTGCATTCTTGGAGAATGTCTGGCCACTGAATACTGAACAACAAATAGTATGAACATTCATTCACATTTGGCTGTAAGTTACTCAAAATTGTGAATCAAAGTTGCTTTAGTTTATTGTACCTTTAAAATATATCTATGCCCTCAGGCTATTTCTATTACATAGAGTTTTATGTGAGAGTGTTTTTCTTCTTTTCCAAAAGAATAAAGACAATTCTTTCTGGGGGGATGGTATTTTCCTCTCTCTCCCTAATTCCTTGAAGCATCTGAACAAACGATTTCCCCTACTTGATATAAGCTAAGGTTCTAACCTCTCAAAAAACAATCTCATAGACACAAATCTGTAAAGATAAACTTTGACCAGGTTTTAAAAATTTGCATCTGCTGAGGTTTCAGAAAGCTGTTTCTGGAAATGATTTTTTTTTTTTCTGGTTTAGGATTAATGTAACCATGACAACCAGGGCATAGCAGAGAATGGCTTCTCTCAAAGGCCTTCGACCCCTTTTCTTACCAGTAATACCTATTAGAATATTATTCAAAGTCCTAATAACCCACTAACCCTCGGCAAGTCTAACCTTAGGGCATTAGAATCCTGCAGATTCCCTCCTGGCTCTTTGCTAGAGTTTGACCAGGTGGGGGGTTGTACTATGCTGGCCTGAGGGGTCGTGCACAGGAGTCAGGGCTACAGACAAATAACCAGCTAAATATATGGTAAGAATATATGGGAAGGGGCGCCTGGGTGGCTTAGTCGGTTAAGCGTCCGACTTTCGCTTAGGTCATGATCTCGCAGTTTGTGGGTTCGAGCCCCGCGTCGGGCTTTGTGCTGACTGCCAGCTCAGAGCGTGGAGCCTGTTTCAGTCTGTGACTCCCTCTCTCTCTGACCCTCCCCTGCTCACACTGTCTCTCTCTCTCTCTCCTAGAAATTTAAAAAAAAAAAAAATAAATATATGGGAAGTGCTGGGGCACCTGGGTGGCTCAGTGGGTTAAACATTGACTTCAGCTCAGGACATGATCTCGTAGTTCGTGGGTTCGAGCCCCACGTCGGGCTCTGTGCTGACAGCTCAGAGCCTAGAGCCTGCTTTAGATTCTGTATCTCCTTCTCTCTCTCTGTCCCTCCCCCATTGACGTTTGCGAGCGCGCGCTCTCTCTCAAAAGTAAATAAACATTAAAAGTTAAAAAAAAAAAAGAATATAGGGTAAATGCTATGTTAGGGAGGGAGGGAGAGAGCGTGCGCTCTCTTCCTAGCAGAACACTAATCCTATTTGATTGGGGCTTCACCTCTATGGCTTCATTTGACCTTAATTACTGCCTTACTCTAAATATGGTCACAATAAAAACTAGGGCTTCAGTATACGAATTGAGGGCGGGGGAGCATAAATCAGTCCTCAGGATGCGAGTCATGATAGGACTGGAGATACTATCATCTCTCTCCCAGGATCAATGCAAGATCAAAACTGTGATTGCAAAGTGGTTATTAGCCAAGGCCCTGGCACCTAAGAACAAGCTCTCAATTACCGCTGCTTCTACTGCGAAGGGAAAACATTAATTTATAGAATTAATGGCAGGACTATTTCAGAGTCTGTGTCTCCCTCTCTCTCTGACCCTCCCCTGCTCACGCTGTCTTTCTCTCTCCTAGAAATGAATAAAAAAAAAAAAAAGAATTAATGGCGGGAGCGTGAGTTGACATCGAGACGGAGGACCTGTTTTCCAACCCCCAGACGTGCGTCTGCAGTGTCACGGCATACACAGCCCAGCTACCAGCGTGCCGCCTGCGAACGTCCCCAGGGGCAGAGGCCACGCCGGGGTCCCTGCTGCAGGGGATTCAGAAGAGCACACGTGACTCATGTGCCCGTCAATCACCTGCAGGCCTCGGTAAGCCGCAGGTGCCGGTCCCGGAGGCGCGGGGTGAAGTCCAAGGACCCGAATTCCCGGGCTCCCAGGGCTGCCGCTGCTGCTGGACAAAGACTGTGCTTTGAGTAGCAAGGTGCCAGTCACGTCGATGAGTTGCTACTGAGTGACCTGTGGGTCCTTGACACGTGGGGCAGGCAGGCTGGCGCTGGGGCGTCTCACTCTCACTTCTGTGGGAGGCTCACATGGAGGTGAAGCTTGAGAGTCAACCATAGCCCCCCCCCAAAAAAAAAAGCCAAACCCATGCATATGGGTTGAACTGTGCCCCTCAGAAAGATATGCTGAAGTGCTATCTCCCAGGACCTGTGAACGTGACCTTATGTAGAAACGGGGGCTTTGAGATATAATCAAGTTAAGATGAGGTCGTCAGCAGGGGCTTTAACCCGATGTGACTGGTTCCTTATAAGAAAATGGTGTGAAAACAGAGACACTGGGAGGATCCGATGTGACCACAGAGGCAGAGACTGAATGATGTGGTTATGAGCCAGGGAGCATCAAGGATTAACAACCTCCCTCCCTCCCCAGAAGCTGAAAGAGGCAAAAAAGGATTCTACCCAGAGACCCAGAGGGACCACGGCCCTGATGACACCCTGAATTTGGACCTGCAGCCTCCAGAACTGTGAGAGAATCAATGAGTTGTTTTAAGCCTTCCAGTCTGTGGGACTTTGTTACCGCAGCTCTAGCAAACTTATACAGCCACCGACGTAGGGCTGTTACTCCCCTCGTGGCCACAGTGGGGCAGAGGCAATGCAGTCACAGCCAGCACGGTCCCTTTGGAAGAAAGAGCCTACAAAGAAACAGCCCAGTAAGTGGATTTGGAAGAACATAAAACCCCCGCCTTCAGAATTTCTCTAACCTGATAATCAAATACATTCAGCAAGTGCTAGACTCACGGAAGGTAATGAATCTTTCTGGCTGTTAAAAGAGGTCCCTCTTTTTACTGTGGTTGCTCTAGATGGGAGTGTTGTTCTAGAATTGAAATCTTTTTTTAAGAAATATNCCCAACCCCAGCAGCTCGTCAGGGGCCCCACCCCCTCCTCCCCCCTCCGCACACAGCCGGCAGCTGCCAATGAAGCAGAAGTTCAAGGAGAGTACAATTTGAGAAATTCCACAGGAACCCACCTAACTGTCCATAAATGCATGTTTTTCTTAGACAATTTAGCACAAGGCCACTGCCAGACAGAGCTTAATATAAACGATGGAAAGAATGTCAGTCTGTGGCTAAATATGGCCGACTGAACACATGTGTCTCCACTATACCCAGAAACCCCGCTTAAAAAAGAACAGTGAAAGGGTGGGGGGAAAAAAAAAAAGGAAAAAAAGAAGAATAAATTCACAGAAAACAGAGAAAGTGAGACAAGAGACAGCAAGTGAGAGATTCCCCCCAAATTCTAGAAGATGGCAGACAAGGATGCTAAAATCTAATTACAGAGCAGAGGGGACAGTCTGCGAAAGGGGAGTGGCTACCTTACACAAAACCCCGCAAAGGGTCAGAAATGGGAGAGGCCAGGTACTTCTGATAATTCAGGCTGGAGGAAAACACTTGTTAAAACACTGTAATTTGTATCCCCATATAGCTTAGAGTTTATAACTAAAGAAAATAAAAAGCCAACAAACCAAGAAGGTTATAATAAGGAGTATTTGGATGACAAGAGCTCTTAGCAATATAAAACATACCGCAGAAATAAAATTTCACTGGAAGAGTTTAAAGATACAGTTGAAACCCCTTAAAATGAAACCTCATGGCCAAGAAATGTCAACGAGACAAGGACACGGGCATTTATGGGCTCAGTTCGAGAGTTCCGACCTGTGGACAATGTGACATCTAGACCGATCCAAGAGCAAAGCAAAATTATGCAAGCACAAATGTACGGAAATTCTCCGGGACGAAAGGGTAGAACTTTCTAGATTGCAAAGGGCCGGAGAGCATGTCCCAGAATGAATGAGCACTATGCACTTCAAGGCAACCACCTGGGTAATTATGGAACCCCAAAAGCAGAAAGAATATTCCAAATGTTATGAGAGAGAAGCAAAGTATGGTGAGTCATAATCAGGGCACACGGGAAGCCATAACAGTGTCCCTGCCATTTCCCCTTACGGGACAACACCAATAATAACGGCCGTATGAACAGCTGGAGTCAACAAAGACACTGGCGGCCAGATGCAGCTCCCTGGGACTCACCCTGGGGACGAGGGAACACTTTCTTTGCACACCTGTACCTCCCTAAGCTATAGGCCCTGAGGCATTCCAGGCAGAAGGACACAGACTTGCCAAGGTCATCCTGGACTTGCCAAGGTCACACCGCCTTGCTGTGGAGCTGGGATTCAAACCCAGTCCTGAGCATCTGCTCCTAACCACTGAGTACCAGAGTCTATTTTCTCTCTTATCCCTTCAAGACCTATACTTGTAATTTTGAGGACTTAAATCATCCTGGAGAAAACTTGCTGGTAAAACCAAGGGAAGAGGCCGATGCTTCACAAGGGCCACAGCTTGTGGCACCAAAGAGGGTTGGGAGGCCACGTGATAGAATAGAGTCAACAGGACCACAGTATGACATGCCCCAGCATGAGTGAGTGTCACATAAGCCGAACATCATCTTCCACTGCAAAGGCAGGACTCCTTAGGCTACACAGAAATCACACAACTGAAGGGGGGGAGGGGTTTCTCATGCTGTTTCTCCGGCCCTCGGACGACGTAGAGAGACAGCATAATGTAATTATTAAGAATACAAACATTCGCCTTCTTGCAAATCCTGGATCTCCGCTCCACGGCAGTGTGTCCTTGGGCAAGTTACTCTCTCGGCCTCGGGTAGCTCTTCTGTAGAATGGGCATAATGACCAAACCACTGTAAAGGGTTGCAGCGAGGACCACGTGCCCTACAATACCCCAAATGAGTAGGACGGCATCCAGTACTCAGTAAACTCTACCGGGTAATAACTACGACACTGGGGAGGGGGTGGGTGGGAAATGACCCAAAAGCCCAACAGGAAACAAGGCAGCAGCCTCATCGACAGGCAGTGTGATCACCAGCCAGCGCGAGAACAGGAGCTGCAGCTTTAAAACCAAAGCCCGGGCGCTGGGACAAAGCTTTCATTCTGGGAGAATGTAGCTAAACGTTGAGGCCTGCCCATCTACTTGTCCACAAACACGGCGATTCTTCCTCCCTCGGTGGCTCCAAGGGTGGCCGCAACTGTCTGCGCAGGCACACTGCACTCCTTGTTTCCCTCCGCACTGAGCCCCAGTGATCAGGATGCTCATTAAACACACTTCAGATTGGATTTCAGAGTTCCGACTCCAGGCTGGGAAGAGAATGGGTGCTTTCAGCTCCCTGACTGCAATTTAGCTACGTTATAACCACGGCGTCATAGTACAGAAGTCACTCCCCTTCTTCCCTGCCATGGAGACTTGACGTGCGCATGCACGGTGGAGGCTTTCTAGTGCTTCCTTGCAATCCCACAATGCAGTGAGCAAAATATGAAACATGTTTATGCAGAATTAGGCTTTTCCTAGTGCTACGTTCCTCTGCCCCTGACCCTGAGCAATCTGTTGTCTTTTGATCACTTTCAGAAGTAGATGAATAGGGGCGCCTGGGTGGCTCAGGTCATGATCTCCCGTCTGTGGGTTCAAGCCCTGCATCGGGCTCTGTGCTGACAGCTTAGAGCCTGCTTCACATTCTCTCTCTCTCTCTGCCCCTACCCAGCTAGAGCTCTGTGTCTCAAGTATAAATAAACATTAAAAAAAAAAAAAGTAGATGAATAAAAAATCCTAAAATTTATCGAAACAATCTTGACTTTAAACAAAATATCCATTAGCCAGGGAATAAAATATCACACAAATAATGAATAAGGCAAGTACACACCAGATCAAGACTACTCAAGGAAACCATTAGACCTTCCTCAGCAACAGAAAAATGCTTGCATTTTCCTTATATCTATTTAGTCTGGCATCTTTCTCCTTGGGCTGAGTGGTCTAATTAAGCCTCATAAGTACATTCAGGGCATGGAGGCTGAACTTTCTCAAAATACACTTGATACCACGTACTTAGGTTCTAAAATTATTATTCCGAAGTAAGATGGAGAGTAAATACTGTATTGAATTTAACTTCGCATTTGAACAGAAGGGTGAAGACTGTAATGCAAAGCCATAGAAGAGCATGTGTGATTCCAGGTTCTCATCTCTCTTCACGTGCCGGCACATTTCTTCTACCCTGTTTTTTAAACACAGCCTTCCCCCACAAGAGCCAATCCCCAAGGTCCTTGGACAGCCTCCAGGAACATTAAATGAAAGAAAAATTATTTTAAATATTTACAGATACTTTCCACAGAAAATATTTTTAATGTTCTACAGCTAGTGGGGAGAATGGGAATGTTTTCTCATCCTGAAAAAGGGTTTTTTTTTTTTGTTAGATTTTTTTTTAAGTGGGGGGGGTTCAGGGGAGAGGGGTAGAGAGAGTGAGAAGATCTCAAGCAGGCTCCATGATCAGCACAGAGCCTGATGTGAGGCTCAATCCCACCACCGTGGAGTCATGACCTGAGCTGAAATCAAGTGTTGGATGGTAAGCCAACTGAGGCACCCAGGAACCCCTGAAAAAGGGTGTTTAAATTATTTCTTATGCATAAGGCTTTTAAATTAAAAATATATACACTGAAGTGTGAAAATACAGCTTTCAGGACACTAAGAATTCTCAGCTCTGTAGTCCCCAGAAAACCTCCCAAATAGTACTATTCACTTTTCATTCATTTTCAAGTACTTTTCAGGTTTAATATCCTATGAAGCACCTGAGAGATTGGGGATATGAGTGAACTCTGCCTCCAGGTTTGCATATCTTCGTGAGGGCACTTCTATATAGATTTCTTCAATGACCACCGTGCAGTACTATAAGTGTGTTTTAGGATTCTCTTACTTTATTGTAATAATACTGTATATAATATATAGAACGTACAAAGTATGTGTTACCCAACTGTTTGTTATCTATAAGGCTTCTAGTCAACAGTAGGCTAGGAGTTAAGTTTTGGGGAGGTCAAAAGTCATACGCAGATTTTCAATTATACAGGGGGCTGGAGCCCCTAACCCCCACATTGCTCAAGGGTCGCCTGTACTTCTTTTCCTTTGAAAAACTGCAAAACTCAGATTAAAGCAAGCACAGAGCCTCCAGACTTAGGGAAAAGAAACTCACAAGTATATGACAAAGGTAACAGAAGGCATCCAACAGAGACAGAAAGTAGACTGAGAGTGGAACAGTGGCTCCTGGGGGCTGAAGGTGTAGGAGAGAGGGAGCGTTATTGTTTCAGGGGTAGAGTTCAGTTTGGGAAGATGAGGAGAGTTCTGGAGAGGGCCGGTGGTGATGCTTGTACAGCAGTGTGGATGCACTTAATGCCACTGAACTATACACTTAAAAATGTTTAAGATGGTGAATTTTGAGTTATGCGTATTTTACAACAATGGGAAAATATGGGAAAATATCCAAAAGTACTAATAATCCGCTACAGGGATGGGCAAAATGGGGAGAGGAAAGGCCTTAAAGACAGTATTTTAATTAAAAAGTATACATTATGATTATAAAGATAAAAGAAACCTAGCTTTTAACTCATTTACAACTGATGAAGCTATTACTACTAGGTATAAAAATGTGTGAGGGGCACCCAGGTGGCTCTGTCGGTTAAGTGCTTAGCCTCGGCTCAGGTCATGATCTCATGGTTTGTGAGTTCGAGCCCTCAGTCTGCACTGTCAGTACAGAGCCTGCTTCAGATCCTTTGTTTCTCTTTCTCTGCCCCACCCCTGCTCACGCTCTCCTCAAAAATAAAATAAAAACATTTTTAAAAAATGTGTGAGACTGCATTTGGGAGCAGCACAGAATGGCGAGGGGGGGCGGTGGGGGGGAGGGATCCAGAGTTGTCAGGACAGAACTTTGACACTTGACTTGTCATTTACCAGCTACGTGGCCCAAGCTAGTTACGTGGCCTGGGCACTGACTGTCCCATCTGGGTAATGGAATAATGATACCCCTTAAAGAGGTGGTTCTGAGAATTCAATCAGGTTGACACATAAAACGCCAGGCACCAATCCAGCACACAGCACAAGGCTTTATTTGTAGCTGACGGCTTTTCCAAGTCATTTCTAACTTTTGGTAGCTATGAAAACTCCCTTAAGTAGTTTTAAGCCTTACTACAAATAAACCACTGTAAAATAAAACATATACTTTGTTATATTCCAGAATCATCTGAGGAGTGGTTGAGAAAGGAAATAATGCAACTAAGGGGAAGAGTGGGGGGCAATCTACATGATGGATAAACCAGAAAACCCTAAAAAGCACAAGAGTTCTGTGTGTCCACTGTTGATGATGGGTCCCTCTTGCCAGCAACGTGCTAGAGTAAGACGAGATACAAGCACATCGACCCCAGATCTAGGAAAAAGCAGCTCTAGGTAAATATTCAGCAAAAGTATAGAGAGCACATCCTACTCTACTAGACAGTATGCTAGAAAGACTGGAAGAATGTGAATTAAACATATTCCTCCTTTAAGTTATCAGACAAGCTCCCTGGGTATTAATAAACCACAGTGCTGATGGACAAGATCGTTCGTTAAGCATGGTTTACGTCAGGTTCTTTAAGTTATTCTAAACCTCATAGAAAGAGATGCTGATCTGGGCAGAAACTGTTTCCAGAAGCGAACTCCAGCATCGCAATGATTTTGAGGTTCACCTGGAAACTAGAAATCATCCACACCCTCTAACCCCATACACACCCAGAGTCTCACATGCACGGAGGGTTTGGAAGAGTATCCCTCAACAATTCTGATTCGTGCACACAGTCACGGTCCTTCACGGTACTCAAGATTCTAAAGCCAATTTGAGAATGTATTTTTATTTCAAGACATTGTTCCTCAAGGAATGGACATCTTCCAAAAGCCAAAGGGGAAACCACTCTGGAAAGGCCAACCGCAGGGAAAACGTTAAAAGGGAAATAATAAAGGATGACATTCATTGATGAGGAAACACGTTGGACTGTGCCTCAGAGTACAAGTCTAGTCACGTGACCGTCACACACAGAAACACCTACAGGAAGACACAGTGAGGCCACGAAACCGTCCCATTGCCAATGCTAAGTGGCTACGTGGCTTCTCTGCCTCATCACTCATTCGGCTTTGATGAGTAAACTGAATATGAGAAATAAAAAGAGGAGCTGTGTTTTTTCAAATGTTGCTCAGAGAATATACATGGTTGTGTGGGCTACTGCTCCTGAAGCAGTGCTCTGGAGTTGTCCGGAACTTCCGTTTCCTTTTGAGCTGGTTCACTAGTTTACTCTTAGGCGATTATTTCCAAATCTGGTAAAAAGAGTATCTTGGAGTTAGCATGTTGTGTTGATAATTCAAACTGAGTTTCGGTTTTTGGCTCGCTTCCAGCCCCTCATTACAAAACCTCAAAGTAGAACATCCCAGCAATTAGCTTCATTTTTATGTAGTGTTACCAGTGCTCAGAGTGAGTGGTGGGAAAATGGAAGACAGATGTAAGATATATAATAAAAAGCATGAGTATAGATTACATCTTTGGAATAAAATCCTGCCCCGTAAGTTGGGCAGCCCACAGTGCCCTAGCATCAGCACTGGGAGAAAAGCAAAAGCAAGTAGGAATGATCTTCAAAAACAATCCTCTACGGTTTAATAGCACTCAAAACCTTCGCCTGCGGCGGCCACACAGGGAAGGATGCGTGTGGCTGAAAACGGAGCGTGTTCCCCTTGATCCAGGGTTTGGGTTATTCACAATGACCACATTCTGTCAACAGTGTGCACTCAGTAAATGCACTTTGTATCAATTCATAAACAACTGCGCTAGTGCTAAAAACAAATTAAAATATTGGAGAGCAATAAGCACATCTTTTAATTTAAGTTAATTATTTCTAATGTTTATTTATTTTTGAGAGAGAGCATGTGCACAAGAGAGGGGGAAGGGCTGTAAGAGAGGGAGACACAGAATCCGAAGCAGGCTCCAGGCTCTGAGCTGTCAGCACAGAGCCTGATGCAGGGCTCGAACTCATGAACTGCGACATCATGACCGGAGCTGAAGTCGGACATTTAACCAACTGAGCCAGCCAGGCGCCTCAAGCACATTTCTTTAAAAGAAGGCTCCACATCCACCATGGGGCTTGAACTCATGACCCTGAGATTAAAACCTGAGAGATGCTTAACCAGCTCAGTCACCAGGCACCCCACTAAGAACCTTTTTGAAACAGATTCTGTCACCTGTTGAAAATTAAGTATGCCTTCATAGAGGAAACTGAGTTTACAGGTTTACCTAGAACTGGATAGTTAGACTCTGTGCTGGAGCACAGAGGCAGGAAAATGATTTGGTTTTGAAAGCTTATAGTGGCTTTTCACGGTCTAATTCCTTAATCATGCAAGATGATTTTAACATGTTTTCAACAGTAATGCTCAAAAGAAATGCTCATGAAAGCGTCCCACACATGTGGGTATATGCCTGCACTCTACGTCACAAGCCACTGTGACAATTACGTGCTGTTCTCTCCCCCTTGATGGTAGGATTAGCCCAAACTGAACGGAGGCAGAAGAGAAGACTGGGCGATGAATCTGCTTGTAAAGGAAAGGAGGGAACAAACACAGAGCAACAAGGAGTAGAATGGTGGTTATCAGGGCCTGGGGGAAGGGGGGATGGCAGGGCTATTTAATGGGCCCACAGTTTCTGATTTGCAGGATGAAAAAGGTCGGGAGATCTTTTTTACAACAACACGAATATGCTTAACACTATCAACGTGTAGACTTAATTTTTTTTTAATGTTTTATTTATTTCTGGGAAAGAGAGAGAGAGAGAGAGAGAGAGAGAGAGAGAGAGACAGCATGAGCAGGGGAGGGTCAGAGAGAGGGGGAGANGATGGTAAGTTTTATGTGTTTCTAATCACAATTAAAAAAAAAAAAAAGCAAAGAGGACTAAATCTCTAGATCTGAGGCTGTGAAAACTATCTTTCCTTAATGATACTACTGAACAAGCTGATTTATGAATTTCATGGAATAAGAGTATATAAAGCAGAAACAGAACATGACAGGGGTGCCTGGGAGGCTCAGTCGGTTAAGCATCCGACTCTGGATATCAGCTCGGGTCATGATCTCACAGTTTGTGGGTTTGAGCCCCGCGTTGGGCTCTGCGCGGACAGCGCAGGGCCTGCTGGGGATTCTCTGTCTCCCTCACTCTGCCCCTCCCCTACTCTCTCCCCCTTCCAAATAAATAAATATTTAAAAAAACCCATGACAGGCAACGCACATGCATGTCAATGTTGCTCTGCCTGTGTTCACTCATTACTGAGTAGAGGGAACCGTTTGTGACTGTGTCTGATTTTCATTCCTTTTCCAGAGCAGCCACCTACTGCTGGATTAGCCAATGGAAAACCTTCAAAAGCATTTATTATATCATTAGTAGCTCCTTTTTAACTTCTTAACTCCATGTGCCTGGAAGCCAGTCAGGCGAGAACGAGAACCGACACACACAAAGCCCTGTTTTCTCTGCCGAAAGGCCCCGTGGCTGCTTCGGGGGGTCAGGAACACAGTGCAGCTTTGAGAGCCTGGCGGTTTCAGCTTTTTCTTTCTTTATTCCCTTTCTTTTTTAAATAGGAGCCATAACTCTAACCAACAGCTGCATTGGCCAGCCCCTCCCTCCTCTGCCACAAATTCTTTCTGTAGGACAGTTCTATCAAGACCACACGGGAAAAGCTACAAATACGCAGATAAATCTTCTTGAGAAATCTTCCCAGCGTGTGTTCCAGAAGGTGCTTCTCCAGTTTATCAATGTCTTTTCATGCACACGTGTGACTATGAACTAAGGCACCGATTCTGAGGTCCCAGGTACAAGATGGATTAGCAAGATGGGGGAAGGCCAGGCATTTGCCCTGGACTTGGGAATGCAACCCTCTACCCAGGAGTCAGCCGCAGGTCAGCAGTGCGGGAGCCGGAAGTGGGTTGATAAGACTCCTTATTCCTGCAACCATCAGCCTGCCCTGACTTTAATCAGGAAGCCAAGGAGGCAGGGAAGAGCCTCTATTTTTAGGAACGAGGCATGGATATCAAACACCGGGAACAGCACCCAAGAGACAGAGAGCCAGTAACGAAGGTCAACAGTTTTATTAATCAACTGAGTGGAAAGCTGAGTGTGAAGATGGCTCCGGTGAGGTTACAAACAAATGAAATCTACATTCCTAGGAGTGCTGTTTTCAGTACTCATGGGAAGACGGTTGTTGAAATACAGGAAGGAAAGAATTTCTCCCATTTTGGCATCATGTGTGTAAACTCAGCACCGCTGTGCCCTAGACCGAATGTCCTCCCCGAATTCACATGCTGGAATCTAATCCCCAGTGTGATGGTGTTAGGAGGCAGGGCCTCCAGGAGGTGATTAGGTCATCAAGGTGGAACCCTCAGGAATGGGATGTGTGCCCTTCTAAGCGAGATCCCCAAAAGCGGTCTTGTCCCTCCCGCGATGTGGGGCCGCAGCAAGAAGACAGCCATCTCTGAATCAGCACTGGGCTCTCACCAGCCAGTGCATCCACTGGCACCTTGATCTTAGACTTCCCAGCCTCCAGAACTGTGAGGAATCGATTTCTGGTGTTCATAACCCGCCCAGTTTATGGCATGCTGTTATCGCAGCTCAAACCAACGTTTCTGGTGACTGTACCAAAGCAAATTCTACGTTAGAAAGAAGAAAAGTGGGGGGGAGAACTTCACTCATGTTATGTGGAGCCCCGCCATCCATGACTACATGTGCTATTGTCCTTCGGCAGACAGATTAACTGCTGTAGGGAAGGATTCAGGAAGAGAGGTAAGGGACATCTAGATTTAGCAGGGCCAAGAAACAGGAACCTGCCAAGAAACTTTACCATTAGAAAACGCTAATTACATCTAGTTCTTCACTTCATACGGATGGCACAGGAAAGCAGACCGGGGACCATTCCAATGACAAGCAGTGTGGCTGATAATGGAGAGTCATTCTCTTGGTTCAGTGAGTGGATACAGGACCCGGCTGGGGCCCAGAAGACTAAGGAGAAGTAGAAAGTTACAAGAAAGAGTTTTAGCTTAGAGAAGGAATATTCTAAAATAAAGAACAGTCAACAGCATAACTGTTTGTCTTGGAAAGGAATCAGCTGTCCCTTCCAACAGGGTTTAAATATAAACAGGGTGACTGAGAAGATGTTGGCTCTGAGAAGAAGGTTTCTCTTCCTACATCATGGCGTCGCCTTCTCCCCACATCCCAGATGTCAGTTCTTGTCCTNTCTCGGGTGCCATCAAATGCTGAGATGCTGTGATCCGCTGGGAAAATGGAAAATGACTTGAAACAACACAGTACAGTAGCTTAGAAGGAATAAAACAGATCTATAAATTAGTGGTGATCTAGATGCATGTGTGGGTTTCTAGGTAACATGCCCACAAATTATTTGCACAACACAATTTATAGGTGGCCTGGCGATCTGTATGCTGCATAAAGATATATCTTACAGGACACGGCTGGTTTCCCACCACGGCTGCTACAGGCTGGCTGGGGAGACCCTTTCCACACCTTCTTCCACTCACAATCCTCTTTCCTGGTAAATAAAACAGTGTTCCATCACTATTTAAAGGACACCTGGAGAAGTTTGCCACTTTATATAAAAAAGAAGTGGGGCGCCTGGGTGGCTCAGTCAGTTAAGCATCCGACTTTGGCTCAGGTCATGATCCTGCAGTTCATAGGTTTGAGCCCCACGTCTGGCTCTGTGCTGACAGCTCAAAACCTGGAGCCTGCTTGGGATCTGTGTCTCCCTCTCTCCGCCACTCCCCTGCTCATGCTCTGTCTCTCTCTCTCAAAAGTAAAAATTAAAAAAATCTTTTAATTAGAAACTTAAAAAAAAAGAAGAAAATTCTACAAGAGGTGACAGAATTGAAAACACATGATATTAAAGAGACACCTGAACAATACCTCTGAAGGTTAGCAGGATTATTACAAAGGAAGTGAAGGAGGAGGAGGTCTATGGTTTGGGATTTGTCATCAACTGGATCCAATTTTGGCCCAGAGGGAAAGAAAAGCAAACGATCAAATGAATTGTTTTTATGAAAAGAATAAATGTCTTCCCCCTTTCCCAACTGAAGAACAAGGTACCGCAATTAATCATAGTCATTTTCACCAACCCTGAAAAGTCGCTCTAAGTTTCTACTTTGATGAACTCCTCAAGGCATCGTACGCTACATCAAGTGCTTTGGGTGCTCACAAATAACATTCCTGAGTCTAACGAGGTATCCTGAAATTCCATATCACATGTTAAGCTGAACCCAAGTTACGTGCCCTGCATCCAACATAATGTTACCGGCTCCATAATAGGCGGGTAGATGTCATTCTTTAGAGTATTTTACTGTCACAGAGACAAACGCTGTATATATACTGTTCTGATTACACTTCTGCAGTATCCAGTATAATCAGTCTCTGAGAAACAGAAAGTAGGAGGATGGTCTTCACCAGGGGCTCAGGGAGGGGAAATGGGGAGTTGCGCTAAATGGGTCTGGCTTGTTTTGCCAGATGAAAATGTTCTGGAGACTGACTGCACAGCAGTGTGAGTGCATTTAATACTACTGACCTTCAAAAATGGTTAGGATGGTAAGTTTTGGGCTACAGGTATTGTACCACACTTTAAAAAAACTGTAGAGTGTATTAGGAGAAAGACAATACCAACCATCAAAGAAGATATGGACCAACTAGCACCGCCGGACAGTATGCTAACACCACTACTTTGGAAAACTGTGAGCAATGTCTAAGCTAACCACGTGTATAGACTCAGCAACTCCATAAACATGCAACAGAATTCCACCCCAAGACATGAGAGAACCCCAAGTTAGGAACAATCTCAACATCCATTGGCAGTAGACTAACACTGTGGTGTTCAGCCATGAGGATGCATACACTATTACCATCGGAACACCACAGATGAACCTCTCCAACATAACGAATGCCGAGCCAAAGAACTCATGCGGAAGAACGTGTATTTGATTCCACTGATCACGAATGCATTTGTATACCCATCTAGGGTACAAAAAAAATCAGGATAGTAGCTATCCTTGGAGAGAAGTCATAATGGAGGTAGGGGAGGGGTCACCACTTCTGGGGGGCTGAGACTCTTCTATTACTTGACTGGGTGGATGATGGACATCACCGGGTAGTACTCATTCCGTGATTTGGGCACGTTCTGATATGAGAATTATACTATAATAATGTTCTTTAGAAGTTACTGTTATAACTTGATAGAATCCATTCACTTCCGTGATTGACCAAACTCCAAGCTCCTGAAATCTGAAACCATCCAGGTCCAGGTATGCTGCTCACCTAGCCAGGTTTTGACGTTAGCGCGGAATCATTCTGACAGCGGTCTGCTGCTCTGCCTCTACAAACTGTCCACTTGAGGCACATATTCTAGATACCCACAGGCCTACTGATTCTTCCCACGTGTCCCCCTAAATTTGATAGCTTTGTCTTGCTGCCATTCTTCCCTCCCTCCAGTGTTGGGTCTGGAGAAGACGAAGAAAACCAGAGCAGCTGATGCTCTGTGGGTTTCTGCCAGGATCACTCCCAGGCTGGGGGGAGAGCGAGAAACGGGCAGGGAGGGAACAGCTCATTCTGGGCCACGTCGCGGCGAGTCTATTTCCTGGTATGAGGTGCTCTGAAGAGAACCACCCTAAGTTTCATGGCAAGCAAAACTAATAAAAATCATGCACTTCAAGGATTTCTAGTATGAACAGAAACTCTGTAACATGATGAGGTTTCCAGTTAGTAGTTCATTATTCCATAATACTTTCCACAGTGTAAGGAGCAATTATTCATTGTTTACCTTCACAAGACTTCCCTACGAGTCATCTTCCCATCGGACCGGGAAGTCTTATTTCTCAATGCTTTACCCCCAAGTGTCCTGAATTGCTTTCACTAGTAACTATCTCATATTCTCTTTCCCATTTGGCTAAGAAATTTCAATGTCTAAAAAAAAAGAGGGGCAGGCATGGCCAATAAACAGAACCAGACAATGCCCTTGCCAAGAGTGAGGAAAGCAGCCAAGAGTCACGGGGGCCAGGACACAGCAAGTCTTCAGTGGATGGTGAGAAACATGGCACCCCAAGGACCCTTGGGATGAGACACAAGCTCATCAGGGCCTAGCCCTTCTAGGGGTCTTTATTGGCCCAAAGAGACAAAGGAAAGAGTTTGGGAAGGACTGATTATAAAGGTACGAGCTGTGCTAGATGCTCAGAAACACACACCAGGGCTGGTCAACAACTTCGGACCACAGAAAACAGACCAGGGAGGGCTTCATCATTTTTTCAGATGATGGTCATTTTTTTTTTCCTTTGGAAGACATTAAAAAAAAAAAAAAAGTGCTGTAAAGGCATCAGAAAGTAGACTCTTTCCAAAAAATGTCAAATCATTCCATCAAGCTATTTAGACTCAAGGAACAAATTGTGAATTTCAGCTCAGTAACAATTTGTAGACGGTGCTAAATGAATCTGAAAACTCTGAATACCAAGGTTACCCAGTACAAAGTAAATCTTACATAAGGAGCAGCAAGAAACTGTACTTCCTTGTCCCTATTGGCCAAAATACACAGGCTGGATTAGATGTGGCAAGATTCCCTCATGAAAATGGGATTTCCTTCATGAAAGACTGGGTGATAAAGTATGGGGAGAACCTGGCTTTTTCTTTCCAAGCCATAAATTACAACACAAAGAAAACTAAGAGCCACCTAGAATCGAGAAAACATCTTCAAAACCAGCACAACACAAAAATTCAAGCTTACAACTTAAATAAAATGAAGGAATGTTTTAGCCCTTAAATCACTTCCTACTACATTGACTGTATCAAGCAACTGTTGCTTTGGGCATAGTTCAGTTGTGACACAGCTCAGAATATACATTAGTTATAAATACGAAAGTGACTAAATTTTCTATTCTGGCCCCTTAATTGCTCTGAAGTTAACTTCCTTCCTTAAAGGCTGGAAAAAAAAAAAAACTTGTCAATCAGAAGACAAAATTATAGAGCTGTGCAAATATTGTCTAAAACATTCTAGAAAAGGTGAGACCTTTTTTCCCTCTAAAGACTGAACAAATTTAACTGCAAATAGTAAAAGTTTAAGGTTTTTTGTTTTATATCTAATGGTAAAATTAGTCTTAATTAAAAAAAATTTTTTTAATGTTTATTCATTTTTGTGAGACCGAGAGACAGAGCATGAGTGGGGGCAGAGTAGAGAGAGAGGGAGACACACCCTCCAAAGCAGGCTCCAGGCTCTGAGTTGTCAGCACAGAGCCCGATGCAGGGCTTGAACTCATGGACCATGAGATCATGACCTGAGCCGAAGTCAGGCACTTAACCGACTGAGCCACCCAGGCGCCCCTCTTAATTTTTTTATTTGAAGACCTGGTTTTCTAATTTCCTTGAAAAGCAAAAAATGAATAACCAAAGATGTGTCAACTAGAAAAACCTTCAAAGATGGCCTTCAAGAATTTTCCTTTAAAATGGAGACATCCAGAAAGAACAGATAAACATGTTAATCAAAACAAGTATGTAATATTTTCATGTGTTAGGAAGAGGCTAGAAAATATTTAGGCATAAATTCAATATATTTATTGTTGATATAATAATAATGGAACACTTGGGGTGCCTGGGTGGCTCAGTTGGTTAAGCATCTGGCTCTTGGTTTCAGCTCAGGTTCTCACATCTCACAGTTCGAGAGCTCAAGCCCCATTTCTGGCTCTGAGCTGATGGTATGGAGCCTGCCTGAGATTCTCTCTCCCACCCCGGCCCTTCCCCTGCTCATGCTAATGCTCTCTCAAAATAAATAAACTTAAAAAAAAAATAA
>NW_027528362.1:2476635-2484810 GCF_008692635.1 Crocuta crocuta | reverse complement strand
TCTCTCTCTCTCCTGGAAATAAAGAAAACATTAAAAAAAAATTAAAAAAAAAAAAAGGAAGTCTTAAATGGGGAGGGGGGGAGTGGGAAAAGCCTATCCTAAATAACTGCATCTTCAAAGCCAGCAGCAGACACGGCAAGATAAAGAAAAACTCATTATGGACCAATAAATTTCTCATTATGGAGACTATCTGGACCCCATTTTAAATAAAGTCTAGCATCCTTTCTTATTCGCTACCCGGGAACACATGCTTACCCATACTAATGAGAACTACAACAACAAATCTAAAAGCTTTTCTGACAGATGTGTACGGGAACTGCTCCCAACCACTAACCAAAAACCCAGCCCTCTCCCCACGTGTTAATATACTGGTCCTCTTGCTGAGGATCAGCAACAAATGCTTTCTTTTACCACAGATGATCACAGGTGAAATAAATACACCCAGAATTTCTGGCCACGTGAATCTGCGTGTTGCTAACGTTGGTGCGTATGCGCGCGTTTTCACGTGGCTGGGTGTGGCTGCCTCTCGGGCAAGATGGCCATCCCAATAAATGAAATCTGAAGACTGTAAATTCCATAGTACACAGAAATTCCTTGGTTGAGCTGTGATGGTTGGATGATCCTCAGGCAACAGCCTCTACATGAGCCAGGGCCTTCTTCCAAGGTCAAGAGTTTGCCTCCCGTGCTCAGTAAGGAGCAACCATGCGGCATCCCGCTTGGTCACGTGGCCTTGGAGAGGCCCGCATCTGGCCAAGGAGCACACACAACGAGGAGGGAGGTAGTGCAGTCAGTCCCGTGGCTATTGCCAAGCCACGTGGGGAGCAGTCCAAGTCCCAAACCAAGGGGTGTGTGGGCCGGGTCCGAGGGGGGCTGGCGTTCGTTCTGGGAGTCGCTGTGTCACCTAAGATTCTGCACATCGGCAGTATTTTTCATGAAGTGCCCGTCAGGTGTCGTTGAGCATCTGCTAAAGCCTATGCTGGGCACTTCCCAAACATTATCTAATTTCACCCTTGCAAAGACCGCCACTAGGTGGGACCGCAGAAGAAACCGAGGGCAGACAGGGAAGGGAGTCTGCCCCCAGGTCGCACAGCTACCGAGGACAGGTCTAAGACTGGAGTTCAGGTTTGCCTGACGCCAGAGCCTTGGCTGGGTAGCTGGAGAAATCTCATTTGCTCCGGGAAATGATGACAGCAAGCATTCGTCTATTCCTTAAGACTTCCAAACAGTAACGCTTCAATGAGCTCTGGTTTTTTCTTTTAATAACTGAGAAGTTAAAATATGAAGGTTATTTGAGGCAAAGAAATTTCCTTAACTGATTTCTTACAAGGGTTAACTATGACTCATGGTTAATTTTCATGGTCTTCTCTCTGCGCTCCACATTCACATACCTCCTTCCTACAAAAGTGGCAAGTCCTTTACCCCCTGGAATTTGCCCCTAAGTATTGCTGCTTCAGCCATACCTCTAACAGCCCATCTGTCACCGAAGAATGTGACCACAAAAACCTTGGATGAATCAGGGGGTGACTTCTGTCCTTGCCCTAAAGCTGCTTTCCATTCTTTGAACCTTTTTCCAGACCCAAGCATGTCTAAGTGTAATTTTAACATGCGCTTAGGTTAATGCTTCAACATGTCACCGTGACTTTCTTTCCTTGTCTGCACTCATGAGTTTTAAGAAGTTAACTCACGGGCTGAGGGCTGAGAGGAGTGTGTTTCTTGATGATCCTGTAGCAAGAACCTTCAGCTTCAAGACACAGGGGAAGCAAGCCAACAGGCATGTAATGATCAAAACAAAGGAGAGGGGCTTCTATTCTGGGAGGTCAGTGGTGACCTGAGGTCCTGAAGAAAAGGCTGCTTTAAGACAGGGGCGTTTATGATCCAAATCAAAACAACTCCTGAGGTTTATCCTCGGCTTTGCAGACTAGCAGGACGGGAGGGTTTGTCTGAGGCACATGAACAGTCACACATCGTAGCATCAAACAGTGTGAAAGGAGCCAGTGAGAGACTGTGGTCATTCCCCTCTTACATAATTCAAAGGGCTCCAAGTCCTCAGGTCACAGACATTGAAAGGCACCTGCGGGGGGTCCCGGCACTTTCCCAAATTGGAGGTGCCTCTCGGGGAGTAAATGTCAGCTCCATTCTGCATTTAGATTCCCAGGCCTTGGACAGAGGACACAGAGGAGACAGAGAGCAGACCCCGAATGCTCCAAAAAGCGTCAGTGCTTTTTGAAAATGGCCTTGGTTTTCTGGGAGCTCCTATGAACCCGCAGTTGGCGGCTTTTTAGAAAAGGGGGCAAGAGGCAAGGAGCCCACATGTCTTGGACAGTCACTGCTGGCCAAGTCCTGAAGAAACAGCTGCTTCAAGACCGGCGCATTTACAATCCTAATCGCAATAGCTCCTGAGGTTTACCTAACCGTCTAAAGTGTCACAGGGACCACAGGAAAGCCAGTTGAATCTGCTCAATCTGATCGGTCGAGAAAGTGCCATCAGTTGCAGGAGACACAAGGGAAAAGGGGAGAATCCCTGATCTCCTTTTCATTTCCTTCTCACCTTCTAAAGAGGATTCTAAACTTCAGGCCCGTAAGGCTTAGGACAGGCGCAGGTGTCCCTCCCCAGCGATGGCTGGCAAGCTGAGCAAACCAGCATCAGACAAATATCTGGCAGCACGAGGTGCACCTGCAGGCAGTGGGGGAGGGGGGCGCTAGGCAGGGTCTGACCCCCGGGGGGCAGGTTTGGAAAAACTTCCTGGTCCTCGAATGCACTCCGGGCCTGGTGTCTGAGCCGCCCCTACAGCCCAAGGATCCAATTCTATTCTCTGCTTACGTCATCTTAATAGGGTCTGTTGTTCGTAACCTAACACATCCAGAGTAATTCTGAAATAAACTTAACTGTTTTCCAACATATTTCAAGAAAAGAATGTCTTTTTATCTTCTAGTGAATATAGGTACCCAGATGTCAAAAATAAAAACTAGGCCTGGATTAATATTAAACATATTCTTCCATATTTTTGCCCTTGAGTGCATTATGCTAAGTAAGATAAGCCAGGCAGAGAAAGACAGCTACTGTGTGCTATCACTTACACAAGGAATCTTTTTTTTTTTTGAGAATTCAGTGTTTTTTTTTTCTTAAAAATGTTTTAATGTTTTATTTATTTCTGAGAGAGAGAGACAGGGTGAGCAGGGGAGGGTCAGAGAGAGAGGGAGACACAGAATCCGAAGACAAGCTCCAAGCTCTGAGCTGGCTGTCCGCACAGAGCCTAACACAGGGCTCAAACCCATAAACTGTGAGATCATGACCTGAGCTGAAGTCAGACGCTTAACCGACTCAGCCACCCAGGCACCTCACAAGGAATCTTTTTAAAAGGNTAAAAAAAAAAGGCAAACTCTTAGGGGCACCTAATTTCAGTTAGAAGATGACTAAGGTCTGAGGATCTAATGATGTATATCATGGGGACTACAGGTAATGCTGCATTGCGTAAAGCTGAGATCTGCTAAGGGAGTGGAAAGTAAATATCCTCATACACACACGGAGAGATACGTGTGAGGCAATAACTGTATTAATTAGCTATCTGGGGGGGGGAGGTTCTTTCATAACACATACATCTAGCAAACCACCACCTTGGGCACTTTGAAAATCCTGCCTATTCCATGGCGATCATACCTCAGTAAAGCTGAAGTTTTAAAAATATTCTACAACAGTGGATTATAACAGGTTAGCTGAGAAAAAGAAGGACTTGGTCCTGCCAAATTGTATTTGAGAAATTTTTGTAAAAAACTGCTCTACTGTGGGTTTATATATACATTTATGGGGAGGAGGAGAGAAATAAAACTATAAACTCATTCTGGATTTTCCAGAATTGGATTTCTCTCTTGCAGGTATTTTACTAATCATTTAAAAAGCGAAACTCCGCAGGGTGTGATCAGTGTACATCTGAAGACGGACACATTTTACATAGTTGACAGATGCAGAAATGAAACACACGTGCCAGAGACAAAAGGCAAAAGTGGAAGGTAAGCCACAGCAGCCCCGACACCTGTCACCTGTCACGTGCTGTGGTGGAGGGGACTGGGGGCTCTAAATGAGCACGGCCAACTTCTAGCCTCCAGAACCATGAGAAAACACATTTTATTCTTTAAATATTTTTGAGAGAGAGACAGCGCGCCAGCAGGGGAGGGGCAGAGAGGGAGACACAGAATCTGAAGCAGGATCCAGGCTCTGAGCTGTCAGCACAAAGCCCGACATGGGGCTTGAACTTGCAACCCGGGAGATCATGACCTGAGCTAAAGTCGGGAGATCATGACCTGAGCTAAAGTCGGACACCTAACTGACTGAGCCACCCAAGCGCCCCAAACATGTTGCATTTTTAAGCCATCCGGTTAGTGGTATTTTGTTACGGTGGTCGAAGCCGACCACCACAATCACCTGTCCCCAAACCTAAGAGGGATCCAGTGAAAACCTCAGTTACATCTTGGAAAACAAGCAGACAGAAACTGGACAATCATCTTGATCGCTGAAAGGGACCTTAGAATACAAAGAAGGGAGATTCGGTCTCAAGAACAGAGTTCCACTTCCAAATACACATACGGAGTGGACATGTCAGGTCTGGGCAATGAGGCAGGCCATTCAAAAACAGGCTTCATTTTTAAATCTCTCCTGCCTTCCGTCTGGTAGCAGATTTCTTTCATGCTTAGCTTTGGCCAGAAGAGCCCACCTTTCCAGAGCTGGTGAGGAATCAGGGAGTGGGAACTGGAAGCAGAGAGAAGCTTTCCTGCACTCGATGTGACTGTGAGGCCTCTACCTGCTGAGAACCAAGCCGCTTGCTTTCTGCACAGACCCTCAGGGCGCCTGCTGCAAAGGCTGTAATCCTGGGGGTATTTTTAGAATCAGTCTTACAGGTCTTCCTTCCTAGCCTTACCAACCTAGCAAGAACATGTAACATAAATAGGATAGAAAGAACACTTCTATTTGCTTTCCATCTGGCTGCTTCCGAGCTGGAGTGGATTCTTGACAATGAACCTCCTGAGCGCACATGCTCAAATGTCAGGCCTAATTTTATCTCTGCCTACCTCACATCTGGGGCCACCCAAATGCCACTTGGGGGGACAGACCCCTTCCACCTCAGTTTCCCAGTAAGGTAATCATCGGGTGAGACGACGAACATGCTCGCAATGTGGGCTTTTGGAATCGCGTGTTATTACTATTACTGAAATTTTAGCCATGTGAACGGTCGGCTTTGGTACAGAAACAGTCACTAGAAGGGGCCTGCGTGGAGAAAGCAGCAGGGACGAGGCAAATCTGGCTTGGGAGGCCCCAGAAAGTAAGAGCAGCATGTCCCCACGTGGGGCTGCTCCAGCTGGCTGCACCCTGGGAGGGGCCTGCGGGGGGAAGGGGAGGGTCCTTCTGGAAAGGGGNGAAATATGGTAACAGGAGCTTCGAGGGATCCGTTACAGCTGTTGGGAGTACAAGGTCTGCCACGCGTGAGCTGTGTGCCCCCAGGCAAGTTCCTCAACCTCTCTGAGCCTTCATTTCTCATGGTAAAATTGGGAATGATATAAGAACTGATACAACAGGATTCTTGTGAAGTTTAAATAGGGGCTCAGGACGTCTGGGTGGCTCTGTCGGTTGACTGCCCGACTTCGGCTCCAGTCAGGACCTGTGGTTTGTGAGTTCCAGCCTCACTTAGAGCTCTCTGCTGTCAGTGCAGAGCCTGCTTTGGATCTTCTCTCTCTCCCCACCCCCATCTCTCTCTGCCCCTCCCCCGACTCGTTCTCTCTCCTCAAAAGTAAACATTTAAAAATAAATAAATAGGGGCTCACAGCAAGGCGCTATGGTTAGGTGGTGTCATGGCTGTAGAAGAAGCCAGGTAGAAGAGACTGGGGGGTGTGGGATAGCTGGCCCAGCCACAGGGGAAGGCCCTTCTTCTAGGCAGGAATCCAAAGTGCCAGAATGAAACCACAGCAGAGCCTCATCGTACAAACAGGACCCCCCAAAAAAGATCCAGGGGTAGCTTCTAGGCCCTGGACATGGGAATAGCAAGCTGACCCCAGGGCACTGCACAATCCCACGTGTGAGACCCTTTAGGGCTCAGCAGGTAAGATTCTGGCTCTCTTGCTTTGCTCTAGGAGAAGTCAAGCAAGTGGCGGGTCGGGGGCTGCGTGTGGCCCACCAACCCTTGGCCAGGCTCTGGGTTCCAAGCATGAAACGTGGGGCCACTGCCTCTGCCGGAGAGGTCCCCTTTCCAGAAATCCTCTCCCCGGCCGGGAGCTTCATCTAATTCACATGAGCACGCCACACAGCCTCGCCTTCCTGACTCAGGGGCGGACACAGGTACCAAGTGAGAGAACGGCCTCCACTCAGTCACTGGCAGCCAACAGGGGCTCAACTTCAGCCCAGAGAGTCCGTGTAATGCCCCTGAAAGGGCCCCTCACAGCTGCCCCTACATGCCCCAGGCCCATTGCATATTTGCAAAGGGTTGGCTCTGAGTGCTAGCTGTCGGCGGGAGAGGCCTGAATCTGCTCAATATCTGAAGATTATTAATGACAGCGAGGTGCTGAAAAATATAAAGTTCTAAGAGCAATTGTATTTGAGGATAATAATTGTGACTCAGACTTGAAGCCGAAATTGGCGTGATGTTTCTTACTCCCCAACGCTTGTCTGCTGGATCGGAACTCAGAGAACCATCAGGGAATTCATTCTCCTAACTGTAGTGATGCAGACATGAAGAATAACGTTTCTACCCTCACCTGCCGCCGCATCACGAGATAAAGGAAGGAAAAGAGAGCAGGTGGGTATTACTGAGCACCTGTGCCAGTACCTATGTTCATAACTTCACCTCCCCAACGCAGACAGATTCTTCTAGAACATGCAGTCCTTTTATACAAGGCCACATTCTCACATGTATCCCCCAAACTCCTTCTCGAGTGGAGAAGGGTGGGGGTAAGTGAGCATCTTGAGCCGTGAAGTTCACAGACTTCAATGGCACAAGCACTTGACCTTACGTCAATCATACTAATAGAACATCCTTGCTGCAAACATTCCATCGTTAATTTGCAATCAATTGTTATTGTGCGGCCATCTGAAGAGGCCCGTGGAGGCTCGTGGACAAGCCCCATCTGCCGCCCTGCCCTCGGCGCCGGCTCTCTGCGTCCCTTCCAGTCCCCCTGGTCCTTTTCCAGACTCCCTGCTCTAATTTGGGGGAAACCATCTGCTGCCTCCAGAGTTCTCAGGAAAACGTTTCTCTCGACAACACACAAACGCAATATGTAAATGATGGTCTGCTGCTGCCTCTTCCCTCATCTCATCACATTCCTTCCAGAGGTGGCCCGGCTGCCCCAGGAACCGCCACCCTCTGTGGGAGATTTCATTAGCGTAAACCCTGCTGTCACATTCAACTACATAGGATGCCAGCAGAGACTGTTTTTCCTTTGGTTGGAGTGGTCTTGAAATGATCAAACAACAGTACTTTGGAAAGCAGAATACCATTCATCCAGTGCTGTCCCTTACGTTATTTGATTCGTAAATTTGTTAATGTGAGTAGGGGAAAAAAAAAAAACCCAACCAACCCTGGCATCTATTGAGCACCTACTGAATGCTGCAAATCGCACTAGGTACATAATATATATTCCCTTGTTTAATCCTCATAGTACCTGAGAGGTAGGAATCACTGGGGAAAATTTTTAATTATTATGAAGGCATGTCAGAAGCATTAGGATAAATCACTTACCTGGAAATGTATTTAAGCATTAAATAAAATAATACATTTTGGTGCCCAGCAGAGCACGGGGTATACAGTAGGCTACCCGAAACGTGTCCACCCTTCTACTTTCTTGGCAAAAGTAACTTCAGTTATTCAAGTACTTCCAAATAATACACGGTAGGCAAGCACTGNTAGTCCATTGCACACATAGGGACATGGTGGTTTGGGGAGGCTTGATAACTTGCCCAAGGTCTCGGGGCAAATTAGGTGAAGGTGTAGCCAGGATGTGACCCACCTCCACTCCGCCCCATCAATCTGAAATCAGTCTTTCTTTAGACTGTGATGACTTTCAGGGTAGTTTCTTCTCATGCATACTCTTTCCTAAAAGCGAAGTATTACGAGATCTTGGGTCGGGGAGGAGGTGGGCGGAGTATAAGCAGAGAGAAGCGGCAGGTGTACTGGTTTTCTGTGTGGTGGTGAC
>NW_027528362.1:2466410-2476495 GCF_008692635.1 Crocuta crocuta | reverse complement strand
CGGGGAGGAGGTGGGCGGAGTATAAGCAGAGAGAAGCGGCAGGAGTACTGGTTTTCTGCGTGGTAGTGACAATGCAAGAGAAACTGGGGGGCTCAAAACAACAAAAACGAAGTATGTTCTCACACAGCTTAGGAGACCAGGAGGCTGCAGTCAAGGTGTTGGTGGCTTGGTTCCTCTGGGGAGACCTGGAGGGAGTATGACCCTGGTCATACTCGATCAAGGACCCGCCCCCCTCCTGTGCGACTTCATCCAAACCTACTTCTCAATTACATCTCAACGACCCCTCTTCCAGATACAGTCACGTTCACAGGAAGCAGGGGCAAGGACCCCAGCACGGCTTCCGATGGGGAGCACAATTCAACCCCTACCACCGTGTCTGCCTGAGCAGCCACAGAAAGCCCTGCCCATTCCTCCTCCCGCCCCGTTATCCCAATTCCGTTCACAATGAAGTCAATGACAACAGGATAAATATGTCAAGTAAGCTGGTGACACTGACTGAGAGAGAAGGCAGAGAGCCCTGTGCTGGTCAGACTGGAGTTCACACAGGAAACGAAGGTCAACACCACTTGGCTCGGTTCCATGTCAAAATCTACTCCTGCTTTAATGCAGGAGTTACTTGTTTTGTTTTCTCAATTTTCTTCTTATAAATAACATCCCTCCTTGAAAACACCACCCTGCCACAGCTGGCCGTGCTAATTATTCCAGTTAGGTCGGCCCCTTTTCAAACAGAGAGCAGCATTCCAAAATTCCTTCACGCATCATCAAAATTAGAAAGAAAATGCTAGAAGAAATCTACCTCTTCCCTCTAATGTTTACAATTTGGAGAGCACATGTAAACCTTGCCAACACAGCAAAGACCATCTTAAAAACAGTGCTGCATTTGCAGCAAGGCAAAGCCATAATTAGGGTAGGCCAGTCCTATTTGGCACAGTGCAATTTCTAAAGTTTAAATTTCTGGGGCATCTGGGTGGCTCAGTTTGAGTGTCTGACTCCTGATTATGGCTCAAGTCACGATCCCAGGGTCGTGGGATTAAGCCTCGCACTGGGCTCCATGCTGAGAGAGTCTCTCTCTCCTCTTCCTCCACTCAGTTATGCTCTTTTCTCTCAAATTAAAAAACAAAACAAAACAAAAAAACAAGAGGAGTTGCCAGTAAAATTGTTTAAAAAACAATAAGCTATGTTCTCTCTGGGTGAGAGGTGCATTCAAAGGCTCTTAAAACTTTTTCTAGAAAGACAAGATTTTTAATGTTTACTTATTTTGAGAGAGAGAGAACAGGGTGGGGGCAGAGAGAAGAGAATCCCAAGCAGGCTCCATAGAGTCAGCAATGAGGCACACACGGGGCTCCATCCCATGATCCATGAGATCATGACCTGAGCCGAAATCAAGAGTCAGGCGCTTAACCAACTGAGCTACCCATGCGCCCCGCAGAAAAAGAATCACCTACCAAAACACTGAGGATGCATTTTAAAAGCCACTTTACTACCACACACATGATTTGCTGGCCAATTCCCTTGCTCTCGGCTGGCAGGAAAAGGTGGAGAGAGTGTCACATAACAAAAAGATGCTAAACATTTGAAAGGCTGAAATTCACTACCCGACCAGGAAGCAAACGGGCTGGGAGTGGGGTTTTGAATCTGCTGATACTTTGGCAATCACAGTCCCTTTAATGAACACCTGGGATAAAGCCCACCCACCATTCCTATGCTGTGACCTTGATTAGGCTTTGACCTTTTGGGGCTTCTGGGTCGGGGCCAATAAAGTGATGATGACACAACATCGCTGGCAGGTGTTAAGGTTAAAAACTATGGGGGCGCCTGGTGGCTCAGTTGGCTAAACACCCAACTCTTGGTTTCAGCTCAGGTCATGATCTGATGGTTCGTGAGTTCAGCCCTATGTCGGGCTCTGCGCGGACAGTGCAGAGGCTGCTTGGGATTCTCTCCCTCTCTCTCTGTGCCTCCCATGCTCACGCTCTTTCTCTCAAAACAAGTAAATAAACTTAACAAGTGAAAGTACACCGTGGGGCACCAGGTCCACACTGGAAGCTCAATGAGGGATGGTGTTGTTGCTGATTTGCATCATTGCTTCTCTTACTGTAACGGTCATGGATATTCCCAAGTACAGACCCTAGGGTCTGTCTGCCGCTAAGCTTCCCGTCTACCAACCCCTCGGGAATGGAACTCGCTTCCCACTCCAAGAACCCTGACCACTTCCGAGCGTGCCATGCGCCACCCTTTCACTTCTCCCTCGCAGGTAACCAGGAGGAGGGATGAGCTGACCCTCGTCCCCAAGGATGACTTTGACTCCCTCTGCCAAGGGGGTGGAGCAGGAAGCAGAAGGAACAGAGATCCTTCTCAAATGAGAACTCTGAAACAAAATCTCCATAAACGGTTCCAGTGTTCTTAAAAAAAATATTTCTTGGCAGGTAACGTTTCTGTTGGAAACAAATCTACATTAGGACCCATCATTACCAGTGAAGCCGGTAGCATAATCACACATCTCCTGCGGGTAAGGTTTCTTCCCAGCATCTAAAATCTACAAACTTCTCCTACTTGAATTGATATCCATCCCATGCAGATTAGAACCTCTGGGATACAGAACCTACGCATTGGTACCATCATGTTTTAAACAGCATCAAGAGTAGCTTCAAATTCCTCAACGTGCTGCGTTACCGTAAGGCAGCGGCACCTGACGATACACACAGCTGTGTGTCCCGATAACTGTGTATGCGTCATCTTGAAGGCCAAATTCCTGATATTCAGATTTAGTCTAGCCTGTAGCTAGAATGCTCAGACGCAGTGGCATCAAGGAGATGGCCACTATCCCTGGGGAAGCACAGAGGCGGCATGCCTCTCTGGAGTGAAGCCAATAACCCAGATCTAGGCCACCAATCTTAATGCTATAGAAATCAGGGCTGCTGTCACCTCCACAGAGGAAACCCTGGGACTTGGGGTGGGCAGAGGGGAGGGGGGGCTAGCACTCTGCATTCTGGACATAACATTCATGCTCGATTTCTGTCCTCCAGCATAATTATCTTAAATTTAAGGTTACTATGGAAAAATAGTTTATCTATTAAATAAAACAAAGAAGCAGATTATAAGGAGCGTATATAAAGAATGGTGCCATTTGCATAAAGCCCATACCGGAATGCACATGAGTCCAGAAAGAGATCTGAAAGGTGGGAATATACTGAGGTTTACGGGGGACTGTTCTCAAGGCTAGAATGCCTTGTTTGCCAACTTCATTCCCTAATTGTGGTGTCATAAACAGGAATGATGCCATAAGAGGAGAAAATACACATTTTCATCCACTGTTTGGATTCAAGTTTGCCTCTTCTAGATGAAGGGCCGCCCACACAGGCTACGTTCCTCATCACCTTTTCTCTCGACGGTACCTACACTGTGTCTTTCATCTTCCCTTTTAACTTTTTTAGTACCCACCCCTCCTTGCTCTGCCAAATAAAGCGGCCGCCCTTCCTTTCTTTCCACATCTGATTCTTTAAGCATGTGTGCCCTTTGCCTCCCATCTGGTCATCCCTGACCCCCTGGCTTTCTACAGCCTCTCTCCAGCCCAGCCGTCCAAGTGAAACCGTGTGAGCCATGAATGACATTTAAATCTTCCTAATAGCCAAACTTTTAAAAAGCACCCCCTCCCTAGAAAAAAACAAGCAAACAAAAAACTGATGAAATTAACCTTAACATTTTAAAATCTAATATACCCAAAATATTAACATACAATTAATATTTTTAAATCGAGTTCTTTTACTTTTGAGTGGGGGTGGGGGTTGGTACTATGTCTTTGAAATTGAGGGTGTGTGTTCTACTAACAGCATGTCTCCGTTTGGACCGGCCATGGGGCCAGTGCTCAGGCAAGTACGGCTGGATGGACTGTACCGGGCAGTGGGGTTCTAGCCTTTAGGGCGGTTTGCTCCTTATCTTCCATGCTTACTTCGTGGTTTATTCAATATACCGTCTAAGCAGGGACCAGACTGGTCAGTCCTTCCGAGCCACAGTTCAACCACCCAATCAGCAAAGCATGTCCTCATGACATGGTCCTTAGGCATAATGTGCCTGGAATGAGCTCCAGATGAGCCGTGATCTTGAAATCTATTTGACGACTAAATATTTACCAAGTACCCACTATCTGATGAACGCAGATATGACCATGACTGTCCTCAAGGTCCTGACACAGTCTTTGGGAAAAGGCACTTACACAAAGCAAGTAGAATATATACTACAGTCAAGAAATACATGTGTTATGAAATCATGGAGGGGGGTGGGGAGGAAAGGGGGAAGTTCTGTTGAATTCTGTGGGTTTCAGAGACCGGGAAACCTTCAGAGATGAGTCCATCCACAGGCAAGGTGAGACGGCAGTCGAACGCAAGGTGAAGACCGCATGGAGGGGGAAAAGCAGGAATTTAGAATCTTCCCGCAGAACGACACACAGCATACAATAAAGGGGAGAGGTCAGCAGGAGGTGAGACTAATGAAAACGATCCTGTACGACCTACTAAGTAACTTGAGCTTTATCCCGAGAGCACTGAAAAATCACTGAGGAGTGTTTTTGCAAGAGCCCAACATTGTCAAATTTGGCATCTATTAGCTCTGGCAGAACGTAGGTAATTGGGGGCAGGATGGAAAGGACAAAAACCCAAGGGAAACAGCTCTCGTCACTTCCAGTTAGCTGCTGTGAAGAACAGAGCACCAGCGACAGAGACGCAGGAAACATGTGAGCACTGGGCCTCGAAGAAAAGTGGGTGCGAATGAATGGACACTGGGGTTAAATTCTTCGACGCGTATGCGGTAGAAATCTCTCAGAGGAGGGGCCGGTGGTGCTAGAACCAGAGTCAGGATAAAGCCTCAGGGACACTGCACTGTTGGGGATCTGCAGTCAGAAGAGCCAGTCAAGGAGGCAGAGGTGGAGGGGAGGCAGGGAGATGCTGATGGACCCAGGGCAAGGGACGTGTTTCCGGGGGAAGGGACACTTCTCATTAGGAATCAGTTCTATAGATTCCTTCCATCCATAACATGATCCACGTGAGGTATTCAAAGTCAATCTCTAGCAGGTTTTGTGAAATCCCCCCGCGAATCCAAAAAATCAACAGTTTATTAGCCAAAACTACCTACTGAGGAAAAAGATCGATGGTTATAAGTAAAACCCCAAACCTTGGCCTCTTCCAGTTTTCTGATCTGAACCACATTCTGGAAATGAAGAATTAGCTGCAGAATGAAATCTCTGAAACACGTTAGTTGTGTGAGGAATGGCTAGCCTGTCCATCCTTTGTAAAGCCTAACGCTCTACATTGAACACGCCTGTCCTTAGGTTAGCCTCGTACATTCTCCGAGCTTTGTATCGTTCCTTCCTCTGTACCACGGGGACAACAGAAGGGCTGTGAGGAAGAGGAGTGACCTAAGTACATGGCCCAAGCCCATTTGTTACTGAACGCTGGCTTCCTTCTCTTTTCCCACCACAACGTTAGTCTGTTTCTTTCTCAAAGAATGATATAGTTTAAAAGGCATGGATTTTGAAGCAAGAAAGATATGAGTTTGTACTGTAAAAGCCTTCCTCTTTCTTTATATTTGAGAGAGAAAGAGAGGGGGAGAGCACGGGGCGGGGGACAGAGAGAAGAAGGGGACAGAGGATCTGAAGCAGGCTCTACACTGTCAGCACAGAGCCTGATGTGGGGCTTGAACTCACAAACTGTGAGATCATGACCTGAGCCGGTTGGACGCTTAACCAACCGAGCCACCCAGGCGTCCCCTTCTAACTGCCTTCAAGCAAGTGACCAAAACTCCTGGCCTCCATTTTCTTCCCCATAAAATGGAACATCTAGCACCGTAAAGCATCGACAACTGGGGATACAAAAGAAGCGGACAAACTGTTCCCCTCCCCCCTTCCCTCTTCTTCCTGAGTTAGAGAACAGAGTGGGTCAGGCCAATTTCTCCTTGCCCACATTTCTGAGGGTACCGGCTTTGCACAGTTAAGTAAACAACACGATCCACCGTACAGCTGTCAGGCGTGTTTCACGGCGAGTGACTCGCCGCTAGGTCTTCAGGGCGCAAAGCTCTCTGGGAAGGGACAGACACGCATGGTGATCACTGACCAACCACACCGCTGCTTCCCCAGTCTCGGGGCAATGGGTCACCCCGCATTCATGAGTCTGTTCCCGCAGACGGCAGAGCCCGCAGCCACGTGGCCTCCCCGTCTCCAGGCGATAAACCCACAGGACGTTTCACACGTGCCGACGTCTGGAAGATGAACGTGCAGCAAAGAGGAGAAAATGCACGAAGGGAAATGCGACCCACAGGCCAGCACTGCTGCCACTCGAGACACTCCGGGTGTGCAGCCAGAGAAGCCCAGCGCAGGCTCGGAGGCGAGTCCGTCGGCATAAACGAGGAGAGTGGACGCGAAGGGTGAAGGCGTCCCAGACAGAGGAAGGGAGGCTGGCAGAGGACTTCCCGCCAACGGAATTCTCAGAGATACTTCATGACACTGAAAACGCAAAGGAGAAAGTGCTAGAAGCTGACTGAAACGTAAGGGGTAGACAAGTGACCAAGCAGAGAAAAGACACACTCTGTGTCATTAATTACGTGACAATTACCGTACAAACAGCTCTTGGAGCGTCTGGGTGGCTCAGTCGGTTGAGCGTCCGACTTCGGCTCAGGTCATGGTCTCACAGTTTGTGGGTTTGAGCCCCGCATCGGGCTCTGTGCTGACAGCTCAGAGCCTGGAGCCTGTTTCAGATTCTGTGCCTCCCTCTCTCTCTGATCCTCCCCTGCTCATGCTGTCTCTATCTCTCTCTCAAAAATAAATAAAATATTAAAAAACAAAACGAAACAAAAAAACAGCTCTCGATAAGTTTTAACGTTTGCACACGTTTCTGATGTCTTAAATTACGGGGTACGACATAAATAACAGCTTCCCTATTTTCTCCCTTTCCCTATGCATTTGTAACTGACAAAGGTTTTTTAAAAAAAAAATTAAAAAATGTTTATTCATTTTTGAGAGACAGAGCATGAGCATGAGCAGGCAAGGGGCAGAGAGAGAGAAGGAGACACAGAATCCGAAGCAGCTCCAGGCTCCGAGCTGTCAGCACAGAGCCCAATGCGGGGCTCAAACTCATGGACTGTGAGATCATGACCTGAGCTGAAGTTGGGCACTTAGTCGACTGAGCCACCCAGGCACCTGAGCTTTTGTTGTTTATTTATTTATTTTGAGAGAGAGGGGGAGAGAGAGCAGGGAAGGGGCAGAGAGAGAAGGAGAGAGCGAGAATCCTAAACAGACTCTGCGCTGTCAGCACAGGGCCTGATGCGGGGCTCGAACTCACAACTTCGAGGTCATGACCCAAAACCGTGAGTCAGATGCTTAACTGACTGAGCCACCTAGGTGCCCCTATTACTGACAGAGCTTTTAATATTTTGACAAAAAATTTAAATGTCAGGGAACGATGATAATTTTGAATTGTGGCTCTGCCTAGTTGTAGGACTTTGGTGGAGTTACTCTACCTGTGACAGCCCAAGTGTACTCTTCTCTGAAATGGGGACAGAACCAGCCTCCCTCCAGGCCATGGACAAGGTCAGACGTGACATGTTTACATGTTTAAAGTGACCAGCACTCTGCCTGGCACAGGGTCAGCCCGCAAATGGTGACCAACACCAGGATTACACTTTTGCCCTATCAGATAATAATACAGATAATCCAGCAATACTCGTGGATAAAGAAAGCCTTTTTCCTAAGGGGAAAAAAAGACATTTAAAAATTCTTCCTTAGCAACTGCCTTCTTTTAATTACAAAGAACAGTGAACTTTTACTTCTTTCTCTTGATAAAAATATGGTCATGCCTAAGCGTTCACTACCCCACATAAAGAACACAGGCTGGCCACAGAGAGGTCAGGTTTAAAGTAACGGAGGCAAAATTAGAGAACATTTCTTTGTCGCACATGTTTTATTTCTGAAGGTTAAACTGAAATATGAGGCTCAGTCGGTTAAGCGTCCGACCTTGATTTCTTCTCAGGTCACGATCTGACCACTTGAGTTCGAGCCCCACGTCAGGCTCTGTGCTCACAGCAAGGAGCCTGCTTGGGATTCTCTCTCTCTCCTCTCTCTGCCCCTTCCCTGCTTGTTCTCGGTCTATCTATCTATCTGTCTGTCTCTCTTTCTCAAAATAAGTAAACTTAAAAACAGAAAGAAGGAAAGATACAACTACTGTGTTCCAACTGGCTGGCCGAGGCACAAATCTGTTGATCTGTTATTGGTGAATTTGTGGCCAGACCAGTGAGAGGGCCTGACTTTCTACATTCCTGGGCGGCAGGCTGGAAGTGGTGAAACACTGAATAAATGGAGGCCTTCGACCTGCAAGATGAATGTCAGCTCACAAACCATTTCTCAGGTAATCACTTCAGTGACACCATTTAAAACCATGACGCCCATGGGCCTGAAAGCAGCTGACGGGACTGAGTATTCCAAGCCCCCACACAGGGCTGCCATCTTGGTTTCTGTCTCTGGGCTCCGGCACTCTAGCTGCCATAGGTCCATCAGCACCCGCCTGGAGCCACCTCAAGGCTAGAACAGTGTCACCCTGCTGGACCCATCACCCAGCAAACACATGTTCATGACCTGAATTAATGAATGAAACCAAGCCCCATAAATTGCTTCAAGGGCTTTCTTATAATCCCTGACCTTTTTAAAAATAGTTACTCTGCCCACTTGGCCCTTAGATAAAAATTACAGTTAAAAGAAAAACTGCTCGTGAATATGGGTAAAAACAAGAGATGTCAGGGGCGTCTGGGTGGCTCAGTCAGGTGATCAGGTGAGCATCTGACTCTGGATTTTGGCTCAGGTCATGACCTCACGGTTTGTGGGATCAAGCTCCCACGTTGGGCTCTGGGCTGACAGTGTGGAGCCTGCTTGGGATTCTCTCTCTCCCTCTCTCTGGCCCTCCCCCTGCTAGTGTTCAAGGACTCTCTCTCTTAAAATAAACTTTAAAAACAACAACAAAAGAAGAGGCTTCAAGTTGACAGCTGGAAAATCCTATCCCATTAACCCCTAATGCCCCTGGCTTCCATAATCAAGCCCAGGAGAGTAAGAGAAACTTCTGGAAGTGGGGTTGGGACCCTCTAGTTACACACCAAAATGAAGTCGCTGCCAGGAGTAGGGGAGCATCCAGTCTGTTTACACCAGACTTAAATCAGCTCTCAGCAGCCTTGCTAATAACCACAGCATTTCCCAAAATAAACATGAGACTTTTAGGTACAGAGTTTTCTAAACACCAGGGGGAAAGGAGACTCACAATTAAATTCAGACCACCGCTCCACTATGGTCAGATAATGAGTGCACTCTGATGAATGGAACTTTCTAATTAAAGGGGTATACATGAACTTTGAGGTCTTTTAATCTGCTAGTCAAATACAGTCCAGAGTCTCTGAATTTCTTAACTGTCTGCCAGTCTTTACGCCTCTGCCATCTAGCTCTTAACCTTTAAAGTCCTTTCCAATACCGATAGTCTATAGGATTTCACTCCTTTTATACATCTAGACATTACTAACCTGGCCTAAAGATTTTCTTGTGCATAGAAACATATATCCTGTATACATAAATGATGAGTTTTTGTATTAAGCATTTTTGAAAGATGCAATGAACATTATGCAGTGCCTACTTAGGAAAGCCACGGAAGTAATTCTAGAACGGGACTTTGCTTAGAAGCTGCACATGTTAAGAGCATCATTCACAGACACCTTTCCCCAAACTGCAGTTAACATAATGGGGGGAGGCAGTCCATACCACACAAATCTTTCTGTAGGCACTCAACGCTCTCAGCACGACCCAAGCCAAATCCAAAGTAAAAAATCTAACAGTTTCACTGTCATGTCATTGACATTCTATTGAATTTCACTGAAATTCAATCATTGGAAGTATCCAGTTTAATTTTTTTTTTTTAAGTTTTTATTTGTTTCTAGGAGAGAGAGAGAGAGAGAGAGAGAGAGACAGTGTGATCGGGGGAGGGTCAGAGAGAGAGGGAGTCACAGACTCTGAAACAGGCTCCAGGCTCTGAGCTGGCAGTCAGCACAGAGCCCGACGCGGGGCTCGA
>NW_027528362.1:2402799-2466122 GCF_008692635.1 Crocuta crocuta | reverse complement strand
GACTCTGAAACAGGCTCCAGGCTCTGAGCTGGCAGCACAGAGCCCGACACGGGGCTCGAACCCACGAACCTCGAGATCATGACCTAAGCGAAAGTCGGACGCTTAACCGACTAAGCCACCCAGGTGCCCCCTTTTTTTAAATTTTTTTTTTTTAAAGTATCCAGTTTAATGACCTTCGTTATATTTATAGGTCTGGGCCAACACTGCCACAACCCAGTTGTGAAACATCGCCACCTCCTCTAACCAACCCCTGGAGCCAGCCTGCAGGGGTTCCCGCTCCCCCCTCACTGCCTCCCACCCCTGTCAGCTCGCTCGTCATCTGTATCTGGCTTCCTTCACTCAGCATAAGGGGTTCTGAGGTCTGTACATGTTGAACATGTCCCATCAAGGTACATTTCATTGATTTTTCAATGGAGACCTACCCTTTCCAGTCCAAAGCCAGCTACCAGAGCACACATCCACGGGAAATCAAAAAGCCCATGGGGGCCAACTGGTCACCTCCAGCTGTGGAGCACGTGACCACACAGCCACGCCAGGGCCCGGACACCTCTTCCCTCATTTACCAAAGAGAGCTATTTCACTCACCTTGATCTCAAGGCACACTCGGCTGCAGGCGCAACTACTCCCGCCTCCACCCCCACCCAGAGGGGTCGGTAAGAACCAGTTACCCGGCTCTCTCCGTCTCTCGGCCAGGAGGCATGTGCCCTGTAACTGAGAACTGTTAGATTTCACCGCTGTGGGATCGTGAAGTTCCTCCTGACTCTTCACCTCACCTTTTCCGTGTCTAGGGGACCGTACTGGGGGGGAAAGGATGGTGTCTGCCTGAGCGTGTCCCTAAAAGGATGAGGCTTGGCAAACTACACCCGCCTGTGTTGGGGAGAAGTACCTCACGGAAGGCAAGAAGGACCATCTTTGGCCATTTTGTAACTCTGGTGGTTAAAAAAAAAATGTGTGTGCTGTGGGGGAGGAGGGGACACAACAAAAGCATTCTTGGGACGGAAGGAACACTCAGGAGACACGAATTAGTTCTCCAACAGAGGCAACCTGGCAAGCAGACACTGGCCTCCGCCCTCACAAGGGATGACATGGAGCGGGGAGGGCCACACTCCCCCTAAGCGCAGGTGCTTTGTTGTTCCGGAAGTGTGATCACCGCTTCCCAGCAAGCACTCCGGCAACTGCTGACTGGCCGGCCTCTGCCTTGTGCCACAGTGTCACAGCTGCACCCACAGTGTGGGGACTTCCTCCTGGCCCTGCTGCTTCTCAGCAGGGGAGGTGAGGGAGGGTACAGAGAGGCTCTGCAGTATGCAGTCAGGTCAGAAGTGAGGTGGGTCTACGAGAAGCATTCCTTACAAGGAATCCACTTCCTTAGGGACAAGAAGGCTGGTCTGTGGATCAATGGCTACCGCCAGGCTGACATGGGTTATTTGTGAAACCTGGTCACCCTAATTAATGAGGTTGCTCTGGCCGACCTTCCCGCTCTGGCCCCGGCTTCTGCTCAGAGGACAGTCTTCAGTTTCTGCTTTTCAGAGGTCCAAGCCCTATGCCACTGAGTACATGTGCCCGTAAAAAAATAAACAATGAAAACCTTTGCCCCTTAAGGCAGGCTAAGTATTCTTCTGAGTGTTTTCAATGTACCGTCGTTTTGCAGCTTGTCCGTCACCCCCTTCCCCGCAACAGGCTACCAAAAAGTTTACACGGTCACGTGACTTTATTGCCTTGTAACGCCTCCTCTTCAGGCATGAGCTCCTAGGAGGACTGAATAATATGCTAGAGTCTAGAAAATTCTAACCTTGCAATAAGAATCTGAGTCCCAGGAATGTCCTAGAAATATGGGAAAGTAAACAGAAATGCCAAGTTTCTAAGTCACTGCCAGGAAACGTCTAGGAGAATGAAGTGAGCCTCACATCTTCAGGGCAGCTCAGAAAACTGACCCCTCTGCGTACACGGGGACTTCAGGCTTCTCACGCTGCCCGCAGCCCCGCACAATAGGGGCTCTGTTTCCGTGAACCAGCCTGTGGCACTTACCCCAGAACCAAGTGCCTGCATCTCCCGGCCCGGAGGGCATTCAGGTGGTTGGGGAATGCGGAAGGGGACACACAGACCAGAGAAAACACCCTGCAAGTCCAGCGGAGAGAAAGACAGTGCATGGAGAAGGCCAGGCACCGATCCCCACACCTCCTCGGGCTCACTCCACACGGAAGCATCTCTGGCACCTTGAGGCGGGCAATTCTCTGTTGTGGGAGCCGTCCCTTGGATGGTTGGTGGGTCGGCAGCATCTCTGGCTGGTACTCACTGGGTGTCATTAGACACCATCCGCGGATAATGCCAAGTGGTCCCCAGTAGCAGACCCTTGATCGGTACCAGCCACATCATCATCAATTTCAGGGTCGGAAAGACCCCGGAGACCATCTAGGCCAAGGAGTCATCATTTAGGAGGAGTTAGGCCAAGTAACTCTCGGGGGTGCCTGGGTGGCTCAGCCAGTTAAACGTCTGACTCTTGGTTTCGGCTCAGGTCATCATGACCTCATGGTTCTTGAGTCTGAGCCCCGCATCGGGCTCTGCTCTGATAGCACGGAGCCTGCTTGGGATTCTCTCTTGCCTCTCTCTGCCTCTCCCCCAGCTTGTATGCGTGCACTTTCTCAAAAAATAAAAACATTAAAAAAAATAACAATAAAGAGTAACTCTCCAAGGTTACTGACCCCCCACTACTTAGTTAGCAGCACGGAGACCAGAAGCAATGGACCTGGGCAGTCAACACTTTGGAAGAAGACTTTTTTCAGGGAAATGACTGAATGTTAAGAGCATCATACATATTTCAAAACTATTACTTGGCAAATAAAATAGTAATGCTGTTCTGTCCTTTATATTTATTTTTAAGTGCAGAGGGAATAGGGGAGAGGAACCCCTTTGGACACTTCCCCCGGCTACTGAGATGGCAGATCCGATAAGGCCAATAGGCAGAAAAGCAAAAATAGTTTACATGTATAGACCACAGTGTATATGGGTTTATAAATTACTGTTTTGTAGAATGTACAATTTCCTCTGGAAATCAACCCATTTAATAAAGAATTTAACACACAGATCCCAGGTGCTCAACAAGGAAGGATCCCACTCATCTGCCCGTCTCCCTTCAAAGAACAGCCATTCAAAGAAGAGCCTGTAAAAATAAGATAGTCACGTGCTCTGGAGGTTACTATCAAATCTGGAGAGATTCCGGGTCTGTACATCTCCCAGCGGGCCAGGACCCAAAGGAGCTGTTCCCAGTGTTTTCCAGGTGACTTAGGAGAAGCCTGAACGCTCTGTATCTACTCAAGCACCTGCTACCTGAAGCCTTGTTTCCGCTTGGTTTTTTTTTTGTTTTGTTTTTAAGATTTTATTTTTAAGGGGGGCGCCTGCGTGGCTCAGTCAGTTAAACGTCTGACCTCGGCTCAGGTCATGATCTTGCGGTTTGTGGGTTTGTGCCCTGCATTGGGCTCCGTGCTGACAGCTCAGAGCCTGGAGCCTGCTTTGGATTCTGTGCCTCGCTCGCTCTCTGTCCATCCCCTGCTCACACTGTCTCTCAAAAATAAACGTTAAAAAAAAAAAAAAGATTTTATTTTTAAGGAATCTCTACACCCAACGTGGGGCTCAAACTTGCAACCCTGAGATCAAGAGTCACATGGTCTACTGAGCCAGCCAGGCTCCCCTCTTCTTGTCTTAATAAATACCTTAATGCAGATACAGTGCTGTCAGAGAGAGGGTGTGGTCAAAACCTGAGTTTGGTGGGGTTTATAGTATGCTACGGGGACCCAGAAGGAGTTTAAATGATAAATTCCTAACAGATTATTTAGACGTAACATCAGACATTATTCAAAGATACCATTAGAAGAAAAGAGCAATTTTCAGTGTTCCTAGAGCATTTTAGTCCCGACCGATTGGGACTATAGACAAAGCAGCAGATAATCTAGGAAGCAGGAAATAAGCAAAAACATATAAACAAAGATGTATTCAAAGAACAATAAAGAACAAGAGAGGCATCTGGGGGCTCAATGGGTTGAGCATCTGACTCCCGATTTTGGCTCAGGTCATGATCTCATGGTTCATGGGATCGAGCTGAGCCCCTAGCAGGGCCCCGTGCTGTCAGCACAAAGCCTGCTTGGGCTTCTCTCCCACCCCTCTCTCTGCCCCTCCCCTGCTTGTGCTCTGTCTCCCTCACTCTGTCTAAAAAATAAATACACAGTAAAAAATTCTTTTAAGTAAGAACTAGAACTAGAATCAAATGTACTAATTATTAGTGATAATTTCAGCACACCTTTTTTTTTTCTTTTTGGTACATGCACTCCTGATTTACAGCCACACCACTCCAAACAACTTTTTGTGACTTTATTTTCTGAAACTCTCAAATCAAAGAATGACATTTCTCGCTAAGGCTATTCACAGGAAAGAAAACCAAAAAAAGCAAAGGAAAGAAAGATCTTTATAGAATTCTTATCATTTGTGAATTCAGGTTTCCATGCTGATTTCTGGAGCTAAAACCTTAATGTTGTTTTGGGGGGCCCAAATCTTATCTTTATTAATATTTTTCTTTCTTTAGCAATTATGTGATCTTCCAGGAGAATAACCAGGAAACTCAAAGCTTGGAAGTTGCTTGTAGAAGAGGCAAAGAAAGAAATCACTTGAATGCATGATGTTGAAATCCTCACTGCAGTAGACAGCCCTTATTTTCACATACTTCCACCTGCTAGGATCCACCTTTCAAACAGAGCTGGCCAGAGAATGCTTTTATGTCTCATGGCTGCTGTTTAATTCTCAGTGCACGGCAGGGCTGGTGTGAAGAGAAAAGGCTGCTTTAAGCCAAGGTCAATATTAACAGGATATTGCAAGCAGAGACAAATAGACACCAGAAGTTTAGAACAAAGGTCAACTATGCATGGTACAATTTCTTTTTCTTTGTGTTCAATTTTTTTTTTTTTTTTTAAAGACAGAATAGGTATTACTTTCTTACTCAGGATCAAAATCAATTAATGTTTTAGGCCACCTGGGTGACTCAGACGGTTGAGCATTCATTAACTTTGGAGTTTGGTTCAGGTCATGATCCCGGGATGGTGAGATAGAGCCCCTCACTGGGCTCCATGCTGAGCGTGGAGGCTGCTTAAAATTCTTTCTTTTTAGCATGCCTGGGTGGCTCAGTCCGACTCTTGATTTCAGCTCAGGTTATGATCTCATGGTCTGTAAGTTTGAGCCCTGAGTCGGGCTCTGTACTGATAGCACAGAGCCTGCTTGGGATTCTCCCTCTCTCTCTCTCTCTCTGCCCCTCCCTTTCTCTCTCTCCCTCTCGCTCTCTTGCTCTTAAAATAAATTTAAAAAATAAAGGATTTAAAAAAAGATTTTTTCTCTCTGCCCCCCCCCCCCTAGCTCTCTCTCAAAAAAAAAAAAAAAAAGAAAAATCAAGTAATTTTTTTTAAAGTAATACATCTTTTCTGAAGCTGGAAACTGCAGTGGCTGTAACAGCTAGGCCTGTTAATGGAGCCCCCAACCAAACCCACACTTTCCCGTTCTATCCCTTCAGCCAGACGGCATCCACGCAGGACGCCTCTGCATTTGGCAACCCACTCTACTTACAACGTGCTAGCTCACTGACCACCAAGTCTAAACACTGATATAAGCACACAGCTTTGTGTATGACCAAATCAATTCCTAAAGCCTGCTCACTGTAGTTCCTTTCTATTGCCACATCTTGGCAAGAAACAGCATGGTCGTTCCTCAGCAGGTGGAACACCACCCCTCTGTCGCCCTACGTTATTACACACTCCAAGGTGCTATGACAGAAAGCTTCCTTATTATGCTCCACACTCCTAGAAGGCAGGGGCTGTTTTTAACTCCTCTGTACAGTGCTTAGTTCCCATCAACAGAGGATTAATTAAATGTCTGACAAAAAGACTTTGCGTCAAAGGTCAACAGCTCAACACAGATAAAAGCAAGCAGTTTGCCTTATTCCTGGGAACAGCTGGCAGAACTTACTCCGAGAATGGAAAACCACGGGCGAGCCAGGAGGAAATAAGCTGATTGCCACATCCTAACAAGATCGGTCATACACGCCGATGCAGAAAGAAACCCGAAGTGCAGTTCTGTAAGAGGCTCTATTAACTGCTCTAGGAATTGTGTGTCCTGTGCTAGTCAGTTAAATATGACAAACAACTCTTCTGTGCAGGCATGGGCCACTCCAGCATGGCCCCCATATCGTAAGATGTCCGAACATGAGCCAGTTTCTTTTTCTTGGTAAAATGGGCAACATGCGGTCTCCTTCAAAATGTCAATATGATGGCTAAAAATCCAAGTTTATACAAAGGGTATATGACAGGTGCTCAAAAACGTAGGGTAGACCCAAGGCCACTATGTAATGCAGCTCGGGGCTGGATGGCCTTACGCTGAAATCCTCATCACCTTTTTCCTTAGTAGCTTGTTTTGCAGTTCGTTTCATTTTCCACCTCTCTGCCTGTTCTCATCGGAAACGTCAAGGTCAGAAAGCAAACGCACAGGACAATGGCAAACAAGATACAGGAGAATGGATAATTTAGAAATGAACTGGCTTCTGATCTACTTCTAAGTCATAGAGGAAGACAAGGAATTCATTCAAGATCTGTCTTTAACTCCTAGATACAACTGTCAACTTCAAAGAAACTGAAAATAGCATTTGATACTCTCGTTCTTCTGTTGGGGGGGTGGGGAGAGGAGATCCATAGGACCCTTTTGAGAATTTAATGAAAGAAGGAGGCTTTCTTCTCCCAAATATACACATATACTGAAATTCTGCTTACATTCCAGACAATTCAGAAACACACAACCCTGCCTGAAGCCCCTCCCCCAGAGCAGTAAGAAAAGAGATTCACGCAGACCTTCTTTATGATTAAAATATGAAACAAGCCAACAATAGCGCACACAGCTGGCTGGGGTCCCAAAAATCCCCTTGCTCTAGGTTGTGTTAAAATTCCAGAGAACTAAATAGCACGAAGCAAGCCTGGGACGTTTGTGAAGCCAGTCTCCAGTCCAAAATGCCTGCTGCTTCACCAAATAATTAAGCCCTTACGTCATCTCTCTTGCACACCTGCAAGATAACTGCTTCACCAAACCACGCTCACAGATGGCTCTGAGAGAGGTGAGTCCACGTAACACAAGGCAGCTTGCTGATTTGGACAAGGTTTTGGAATCACGGAGAAGCTGCCCACGGCAAACACGCCATCTCATTAGCTCCAGCTGATTAGCTGAGCAGCGCTCTGCTGTGCACTGTGTGCAGGGAGGCCCCACACCCCGTCTTCCCGGAGGGGGCTCTGCGGTGTGCCCCGAGGGCAACCAGACTGTATCCTAAACAATAAATAAAGCGCAGCGCCCCACACTCGGACTTGAACAAGAGTACAGTCTACAGGAAAATGACAAATATTCATTAGCTGTCATTTAAAGACCCATGCCAACGCTAATCATAAGCCACTTTCTAGATGTGCAATGCTTTGCAGTTTCTAAGCACTCTCACACGGCTCAGAACCCAGGAAGGCGGGTATTACTGCCAGTGCGCTCACTGATTAGCAACTGCTTTTGGACCGTGGACTGGACTGGGTGTGGAGGAGGGAAGAGGGGTGGTCCCGGTCTTCAGGGGCCATGAAAACCTAGAAGGCCAAGTTGGCCAAGGGAGGAAGGGGTTTCCTTAAGGAAAAGGAGCACAGAACTAGATTCTTAGGGGGTAGGGAATCTGGTGCAGAGATGGGATGGGAAGAGGCTGGGGAAGCAGCAGTCAAGGCAGAGAGAAGAGCCTGTGCAAATACAGAGGCGGAGAGGCGAGAACGGGCATGTGCTCCTGGGGGGTGTGCCTGGAGTTTGCAGAGTGATGGGGGCTGATGGAGAGGGAGATGGGCCAGATCATGGGAGGTCTAGCTGCAGTGGAAGGTAAGACCTTCCTTTATAGAGAAGGAAGCCGAAGATCACATGGGTCTCTTGCAGCTGTTACTTAAACAACAATGCAGAGGGGTGCCTGGTGGCTCAGTTGATTGAGCGTCCAACTTCGGCTCAGGTCGCAATCTCACGGTTCGTGGGTTCGAGCCCTTCCTCAGGCTCTGTGCTGACAGCTCAGAGCCTGGAGCCTGCTTTAGATTCTGGGTCTCCCTCTCTCTCTCTGCCCCTCCCCCACTCATGCTGTGTTTTCTCTGTCTCAACAATAAACATCAAAAAAAATAAAAAATTAAACTACGATGCAGAGCTTTAAAAAAAAATGCTCTGGGCACGTGGGTAGCTCAGTCAAGTCAAGCGTCCAACTCTTGATCTCGGCTCAGGTTGTTAAGGACACAAGTCTAAACCAGACTGACTCCATAACAGGCTTTAAGTTTCTCCTCTAAACTAGAAGGCCTAAGTTTCAGTTTCCCTGAAACTATCAGGCAGCTACACACTGCCCAAGGCCGAAGAAACTGCCCACCACATCACTCCACCACACTACCTTGGTAACGCCCAATCAAGAAAGGCCAACAACTATAGACAAAACTCTGTTACCTAATGTTAAAGTTAAGCCGTTAGGCGCCGAACAAGACCCTAGGCTCGCTCTGTAATTGGTTAAATTTAAAAGTACTCTAAAAGTTGTAATTGGGTCTCGCCAAAAGTAACAAATACTCTAGACAATGTGTATGGTTAAACCCGCTGTCAATGATATTGTATAATTATGATTGGATCACTGTTTCCATGTCAACAACTTCTGTAACTCCCCCGTCACAAACCCCATAAAAACCCTACTCTGCCTTTGTTCAGGGCTCACAGCACGGATCCACTGCGTTGGTGAGGTCTGTGAGCCCGAGCTCGCGCCCGTAATAAAGCCCTTTGCCTTTGCATGCGTGACTCGGTCTCCCCGGTGGTCTCTGGTCGTTGAGGATACTGCAATCTGGGTATAACATGGTCACATCTCACAGTCGGTGAGATCAAACCCTGTGTTGGGCTCTGCTCTGAGCGTGCAGAGCCTGCTTGGGATTCTGTCTCTTCCTCTCTGTTCCTCCCCCACTTGCACACGCGTGCTCACGCTCTCTCTCTCTCTCAAAATAAGTCAACTAGTAATTTATTAACGTATCCTCAATTCGGTTCCCACGCCCAAAAGATCCTGATTCAACTAGCCTGGGGCGGGACCTAGGCATCAGTATTCTTCTTTAGTTAAGAAGAAGTTAAGAGTTAGCTCTTTAAAGAGCCCCCCGAGGCGAGATTCCCGTGCAGCTGGTGTGGACAAACACTGGGCTCAAGAGCGAGCAGCCTCCAGGTCATCCACGGTCAGGGCTCTTTCTTGGGCTTTGAAGTGTAGCAAGTATTTCCGCTTGATTTTGTATATCAATTTTAAGAATGCAAAAAAAAAAATGAAGTTTTGGCTCTCAGCACATGCGCACACACATACACACACACACACACACACACACCCCTATCTTCCAGATACAGCTCTTCAATAAGACACAAAGAATTCTAGCAATTGTTACTTTCTAGGATGTGCACACTGATATGCAAAGTATCCCAATTAATGCTGATACAAACAAATCCAAGGTGACATTTATTTCTGGATTACCTGTTTGGACTGAGAACGAAAACAATTCTGAATGTCTATTACTTACGTTACTCTTTTTTTTTTTTTAAGTCTATTCTTGAGAGAGAGAGAGCGTGCACGCATGAGCACGTGCCAGTGGGGGAGGGGCGGTGAAAGAGGGGACCGGAGGATCTGAGGCAGGCTCCACAGAGAGGAGAGAGCACAATGTAGGGACCGAACTCATGAACTGAGAGATTATGACCGGGGCCACAGCTGGGCACTTCACTGACTGATAACACCCAGGTGTTCCTTAAATTATTCTTTAAGACCATGATGCTTTGCTGGACAAGATCAACAAGTCATAAACCGACTCACCCAGCCAGCACACTGTGGGGGGAAGGGAGGAAGTCCTGGATTATCATGTTTATCTGAAGAGCTTCGATGCTTTCAAAGGTCACCTTATTGACAAATCTTGAGTTTATAAGCAGAACAGGTGAATCAGAGGTAGCAACCAGGCAAAAACTCCATAAATCTAAATCACTGGACTCCCCAGGGTAGCAGGGTCAGCAAACCTGGGTCACATCCCGCTTCTTCATCCTTCCCATGTCCCACAAGGACACCACTGATGGCACTGCCTTTTCTCTTTCAACACGGCGCTCTGTCAGCCACCATGAAGCAGACAGAGTCGGCAACAGAATCAACATCAATTTATGATTCCTGCCCCATAATTTAACACCACGTTAAAAAGAACCACTCACTAGGACTACTTTGAAAGAGTACCAATTTATACCAAGCAAGAAGCTCCAAACACTGAATCCATTCACTGAAAGCAACAATATAGCCTTTTAGGTAAGTAGAAGTTGGTTTACAAAAAAATGGGGACATAAATTTTGGGAGAAGAATGAAATGCTTTTTACTCCTGCCGGAAGAGAAAGAAAAAATAAGTGTGTGTGGGGGGGGAACTCCCTCATTTTAAAACAGTCTTTGGTACTAAACTTTGAACAGCACACCATGAATTCACCTTCACGCCGAGGGCCAGGCACGTGTGTGTCATGACTTCCTGTACAACTCACACGGAAGAGTCGTCAGGAGGCTGCCTTCATCCCATTGGCTGTTTTTGTTTCTGGTTTTTAATTAAGCAATAGCATATCTAGGAAAACTCAACTACATGGCATGATACAAATAAAGCTTATAAAAATACTGTATCTATATTTGCCAATATTTGATCACAATATTGGGTGTATGATGAGTGATGGCTGACCCCGAAGATACCCAATAATCTACCCTCTTTCAGTCAGTTGCTTTGAAAGGTCGTTGCTTTACTGGTGCTCATGACCAGCATCGCGTAAGTGTCCTAGCTCTGTGCTTCCGGCAGCCCTCAACGAGGTGGGGGACAAGGTCGGAGGAGAGTTGAGAAAAAAACCCTGTGGCCAAATGATGCCATCGAACATATGCATTTATTCTGTCCTTTCAGGAGAGGAGAGAAGATAAGCTTGCTGAGAATGATCGGACCTGGGGGGAAACAGCTCAAGGCCACAGAAATTGCAGAAGATGGATTTCTATCTGTAGTCTGTACAAAGCAAATTTATTTTCAAAGGCCAACATATCTTGTGGGATCATCACATTTACCTCACGGTCCAAAAAAAACATCTGGAAATGCAGCCACGGTGAAAAGGTTTGCATGGGATTCCTGGGTGGCTCAGTCAGTTTAGCGTCCGACTCTTGACTTCAGCTCAGGTCATGATTTAATGGTTTGTGAGATCAAGCCCCTCCACCAGGCTTTGCAGTGTGGAGCCTGCTTGGGGTTCTCTCACTCTCTCTCTCTGCCCCTCTCCTGCTCATGCATGCTCTCTCTCAAAATAATAAACAGTGAAAAAATGAATTCGCTGACTCCCCAGTGAAGACGAGCAAAACAATCTGGTCAAACAAAATGGCCGTCTCAGTGAAACACCACGTTACGGGTCCTCTGCCACGTGGACAGAAGGCTGCACAGGCTCTGTTTGGCCAGAGAAACTTCTCCACCAACCCAGGCTAACCTGATAACGCCTCGCTCAGCCTTCCTCCAGGCCATTCCAATTACAGTTTGTCATCACAACACCCCCCTCCCCAACCAGGCTTCTTTTCAACCCACACTCTTGATAAGCTGTTAAACTCAGAAATTTCAATGACGTCTACTGACTACATTTCAGTGTGTGGACTGTGCCATTTGGAACCTGCTTCCAAACCTCCCTGTGGGTGAAACTGCATTATACCTGGAAGATTTCCCTTGGGCTCTGGGGCCACCTGAGGCATGTAGCTTGGTACCTCAGAGGCGGGTCACATTTCCCTAGTGGATTCAATTTGGAAGCCACCATACCTCCCATCAGGTAGCCTGGGGTCACCTCCCATGAGGTATAACCTCAGGCGTCCCGGGTGTTTGGCAGCAGTGAGGTGAAGCAGCTCTGCTATGAGGGGAATGTCGCCCACTCCCGGGCACCCCCAACCCAGACCTGCTCTCACAGGCCCAGTCAGCTTAGTAAATATTTATCCAGCATGCCTGACCTCAGCAAGAGCATGAAACACACCCGTGGCCTGCTCTTCACACTAGAAAAGAAAACAATCGACTCTATTTAAACATAACTGATAAGTAAGACAATAATATGTCAGTAATCCAGACGAGTTCAGGAAAGATCCTTCCCTGGTTGGCTTTTTTTTTTTTTTTTTGCAGGTGTGATTAACACAAAGCCAAGTAGGGCTTTCCAAATGTCTCCCACCTCTGCTTCCACTCTTCTTCCTATATCTCATGGCCCCAGGGGTTTAAATGACTCCGTGACTTTCATACTAGAACACACTGCACTTCTCTTTAAGTGAAGAAGGGAGCGTTTACCTACATGAGCAACTCATCACCGTCCTCAACCGAAGATCCAAGCAGGACAAAGGTCCAAAATGAAGGGCGGAGAAGGGAATCCCACGTCCAACACCAACCAAGAGCACCCCATTTTAGAAGAACAGATTTTCTTTGAGCCTCTTGGTACTTTTCCACCCTCAGGCCTTGCTCGGGCTGATGGCAATGAGTGAAAATGCATGGTAACTTATCACAGATGGTCATTTTACAGTCTAGACCGGTACGATCTAATGCAACGTTCTGCAGTGAAGGGAATGTTCCAGAGCTGAGCTAATACAGGAGCCATGAGCCACATTTAGCTACTGAGCACTTGAATGTGGCGAACGCGACTATTTTTAATTAGATTTAATTTAGATTTAAGCAGTCACACGTGGCTAATGACTACAATACAGAATGGTACACTTGCAGGCCAGAACGCACATAAAGTATTGCTTTATTTCAGCTAGCAAGTTTCAGCAAGTACCTTTTCATTTACGCCCAGGACTTTCTAGCATCTTCTATCAGTTCCAGTCCCCACCCTGCTAACTGAAGACAATGTTAAGAGTTGATTCAATGGGAACAATTCTTCAACAACCACACACTTCGGGGCACACACGGTACTTTGTGAAGGATCAGGAAATGTCAACAGAGAAGGCGTGACGGGGGAGGAGAATTGTATCTTGCTTCCTACTCTTGGAAAAGCCTTTTCAGTGTCCACCCACCCAAGTTTGTTTGCTCCCTTCCCCAGAGGTTCTTGTAAAGAACACAGAAGCTATTGTTCCCCCACAATAGATCTTCTCAGATGAGGCTTTGTCTCCAAGCCTTCGGAAACGATCTCTCCGTGAAAACACTGCCGAAAACTTGGGCCAAACTGTGTCAACTTGGTGGTGTTTACACAGATCCAGAGGGAGGAGGCAGGGTCACCTCTCAAAGCGTTGGGACCCGGAGGCAGGGCCAGTCGCCCCATGCGGGGGGAGGAAGCGGATGGGGGTAAAAGGGGACTCGGCTTGAGATCGGGGCGTGGGTCACTAGCTCCCTGGGAGGTCCCGTGGGGGGGACACGGCGTTCCGGCTGGTGTGGAGACTGCCCCAGGTGGGAGCCTGGAATCCACCCACAAGCCACGCCGAGCACAGCACGTTGTGGGACCGGAGAACCCTGCCGGGGACGGGAAGCCAACAAGGCCAACGTCACAGACCCGAACGACCTTGAAAACCAGGCAACGGTAGTATTTACTTCTACCTGCACAGATGCAAAGTATAGACCAAATAACACAGAGAAGGATCAGGGGCCAACATTCTTCTCCCCACTCACTGCCTGGTCTTCCCTTTCTCACAACCGGCAAGTCTGTCTTCTGGCTGCTCAGGTGACCCCTTTGGGCTCTGCTCTTTTACTCACACCCCAAATCCAAACCCTTAGCAAATCCAACCAGCTCTACCTTCAAAATGGATCAGGGAGCCAACCACTAAGTGCCACCATCGGCTTCCTGGGTGACCCCAGCTGCTTTCTAACTGGCCTCCTCACCCAGCTGCTGGAGCTGCTCACCCAGCAGCAGGCACAGGGGAAGCACAGGCCGAGTCCAGTCTGTCGCTCAGAATGAAATCTAAACCCCTTCTCCTGGCCTTCTGGACCCCTGACTGTTACTCTAGGCACCTCACCTGTTTCCTCTCTCACTCCTTCTATTCCAGCCACTGTGACTACCTTGCTGTTCCTCGAATACATGAAACACACTTCTGCTTCAGGGCCTTTGCACATCCTCCTTCCTTTCCCTTAAATGACTTTCATCCCAGAATGTAGGACTTGCTCCCTCACTTCCCATAGGCTTCTAAATGTCACATCAGAGGCTTCCTTGACAAGTTTATAGAAAATATGGACACAAAAGCATATATCACCATCACATAGTCTCTTTCTCCCTTGCTTTGTCTTTCTTCTTTGCATTCGGTACCACTTAGCATATATTTGTTTTGTTTTTTTATTGGAACAGAAGCTTCATGGGGGCAGGAGTAGTGTGCGTGTCTGGTTCAGGGCCCACCTAGCACATAGTAGGTGTGCAACAAATTTATCTGTGCGTTTTCTCTCTGAATATTTGGGTTGGCCCTTTACAAAGCAGAATTCTCTCAAAACGAAATTCATGTGATTATGTAAACATCATGAGGAAGACTCAAGTAAGTTATGGGGCAGAAAATCACAATTTACTAAATACAAAGCAAATGGATTTCATACAGTTCCGTGTATTCGGCTCTGGAATAAAAATCAGGTTCACTAATTTCTCAACTAGTTTGTTCTCTGAGGCACCCCCCTGTGTTGCGTCTTCCCCATTGGGCTGCTCTCATCAGAGGTGGGACTCTGGCTCCCCTTTCGTATACAGTGAGAGGATCCCCAAATGGTTTGGCTCCCTGACTGTCCTCTCCCCATTAAAAAACAGAAATGTCCACCACTCGTGTCTATATCAGAGGGCTTTATAGTAAGGTGTGAAAATGAGCGCACGTGTGTGTGTGTGTGTGTGTGACAAACACTTCACTTCTGTGTCAAAAAGTTTACTCAGGGGCACCTGGGTGGCTCAGTCGGTTAAGTGTCCAACTTCAGCTCAGGTCACGATCTCATAGTTCATGGGTTCGAGCACTGCGTCGGGCTCTGTGCTGACAGCTCGCTCAGAGCCTGGAGCCTGTCTTAGGATTCTTTGTATCTCCCTCTCTCTCTGACCCTCCCCTGCTCACACTGTCTCTATCAGAAATAAATAAAACATTTAAAAATAATTTTTAAAAAAGTTTATTCAACATGGAGCACAGGCTGGCTCAGTCAGTAGAGCATGCATCTCTTGATCTCGGGGTCATGAATTCAAGCCCCATGTGGAGTGCAGAGCTTACTTTAAAAAAAAAAGTTTATTCAACAAACACTGCATCTCCTCCTCCTCCAGGCCACCTCCCAGACAGTCACCCCTGGGAGGCTATATGTTCCACTGAGACACTCGTCACACACCCAGGACCCTGCTCAGGGCCTGAAACACTGCAGAGGCTCAAATCAACGTCGGCTGAGGATGAGGACTCCAGAGCGGCCACAGAGCTCCCAATGCTGGTCACGTGTCCCCAGTAACCCTCAGGTTGAGGGGGCTCCGTGACACTTTGGACATCATATAGGACATGGTTGCTTTTACTGTTTACAGAAAGTTGACCACATGGCAAAGTGCTTCCAGGACAGAAGTATGCACCTCGTGGATGGGTCCCCCGTTCTTTCTGCACAGGCTAGTTTTAATTCCATCTCACCCGGTCCCTTCGGTAATAGAAGTCGACAGTCCCAGATGCCAGGCCCTCGGTGAGAGCATCTGCTTATCCCTCGGGATTAATCTAAAAGACTTAATGTCCAGGACAGCAGGCTTTCCTCTGGAGTTTCGCAGAAGAAAAAGCATACAGCACGTGGGCCAACAGCCCCATGAAAATGCTTATGCTGAGAGCATCTATTCATCTGGAAGGTTTTCTCCTTGAGAGCCAGACCTTACCTTATCCCTCCCTGTCCCAGGTGCCTCATGTACGACCCATGCACAGTGAAAGCTCAATAAAAGCTTGGAGAAAGGGGCGCCTGGGTGGCTCCATCGGTTATGTGTCCAACTTTGGCTCAGGTCACCATCTGACAGTTCATAAGTTTGAGCCCCCAGTCGGGCTCCGTGCTGACAGCTCAGAGCGTGGAGCCTGCTTCGGATTCTGTGTCTCCCTCTCTCTGTGCCCCTCCCCTATTCATGCTCTGTCTCTCTCTCCAAAATAAAGAACCGTTAAAAAAAAAAAGCTTGAAGGAAGTCACCGGATGTTAAGTACATGACCTTAGACACCATACAATGCAGCCTGACTTGCGCTCAGTAGGAATGAGATGGTCCTGTTTTGTGGGTGACCTCTGAGAATTTCCCATGTTGTGCTTAATTTTAATACTTTCCAGGAGCCAAAGTAACATTAAAGTCTTTATTCTTCCCCCTTTGGAGAAAGACAGGACGGGATTTACTTGCCCACGTGTACGTTAACCAGGCCAAGCACGTGGTTCCCGTCTGCCCCCGGATGCATCATCGTCCCTCATTTCCTGGCGTGGGACTAACACAGCAAGGGTGTGCATCCTAATGGTCCGTGGGATCGATTCCAGTGGTGGCTGACGGCTGATACTGAATATTTGAACACACAGGAGGACAAACATTGATGAGTTATAAAATACAATACCCCACGGAGTCCAACTGCTCAGATGCAGTAAAAAGCTTGAGGCTGGCAGCTCCCAGAGCACCCGGAAATAGTTTGTAACACACGACGGACCCAGTGAAGACATGTGCGAGCTGGATACAAATAAATTTAGAATCAGACAAAGTCAACGTCACATAGGCCAATATCCCACCGGACACCGAAGTCTTGTTCCTCAGACCTCAGGCACACTCGGATCTTGGACACACCTGTGGAAACCAGGTGTTCCTGGAAAGATGTTTCCACCCGTAGGCATCTCTCACCCTTAGGTCGGCTGAGCATCTAATCCATGCGTGGCCTGTGCTATGCTCAATTTTAAGGACTAAATGGCGAAGACATCATTTCTCCAAGAGTCTCAGAAGCTACCAGAGAGGAAAATGAGTAATGCAGGTGAAGTGGTCAGTGACGGGGCACAGACAGGCTAGGGGACTGCAAAGAGAGAAACATCACTGTAAGAAATCAGGAAAGGCTCACAAGAAGTAACAGTGCTTGGGGCGCCTGGGTGGCTCAGTCAGTTGAGCACGTGACTCTTGATTTTGGCTCAGGTGATGATCCTAGGGTCATGGGATCGAGCCCCGCATCGGGCTCCACACTGGGCATAGAGCCTACGTAAGATTATCTCTCTCTCTGGGCAGCAGGGTGGCTCAGTCCGTTAAGGGCCCACTTCGGTTCACGTCATAATTTCACTGTTCCTGAGTTCAAGCCCTGCGTCAGGTTCTCTGCTATCAGCAGAGTCTATTTCTGCTTCAGACCCTTTGTCTCTCTCATTCTGCCCCTCCCCTGCTCGCACTCACTAGCTCTCTCTCAAAAATTAACATTAAAGAAAGAAATTTTTAAAGACAATCTCTCCCTCCTCTTCTCCCTCTTGCTCGCACACGCACTCTCTCAAAAAAAAAAACAAAAATCAAAAAACTGGCGGTGCTTGAGCTCCATGTTGAAGTCTCCCCAAGAAACAAGGGACCAAGACACTCTAAAGCAGCAGGAACATGAAGACCAGGAAGCACAATGAACACCAGGATCTGTAAGCATATTGACAGGTCCCAGTCAGTTCATGCAGAGCCTGGAGAACAGGCTAAGGAGCTTAGATTCTGTTCCCGAAATTGAAGGGAAACCACTGAAGAATGATGCACTTGGATACACATAGACGTAGCTCTACTGCTGCTCACCATTCTTGACTGTGCTCCTCACTAGCTACACGTCAGTCCTCCCCTGCACCCCTTAAGCTCCAGGCGCAGAGGGATCGACTCTGTTTAGTTCACCAGTTGCCATTATCTAGTAAAGCACCTGGGACAGAGCAGGTATGGAGTGAACAGTGAATGAATGAAGGAAGGAAGGAACCCATCAGTCAACAAGTGGACTCTGGTGGGTAGACTGAAAGGGGGGTACAAAGGGAGGCAGGAAGACCAGACAGACGGTCACAGGACTCCTCTAAGCCTGGGTTTTGGAGAAATCAAAGGTGCCTCTTAGGCTGGTGTGAGAGGCTAGGAAGAAGGGACAGTGAGGACAGTGATTTAAGAAATCCAAGAACAAGGTAACAGGGACAAGGAAGGGACAAGCTTCAGACATTCCGAGCTCGGGGTATCTGGTATCCGGAGCACAAAGTAGAGCTGTCAAATCCTACGGAGTCTGCTTACATACAGAGGGAGATGTGGCTGGAAAGAAGTCTAGGCAGCCATGGGAAGACCACTGACGGGGCCATGAGGTGGGTGAGGGGCCTCAATCCAGATGTGAAAACTGGATTGGTTTCGTGCCACATAATGACTCCCTTCAAGGTACTATTAATACCACAAACCACGGTCAGAAAGCAACAACTGATCCGACCAAGCTATTTGCTATAGGCATTTCATTTTCAACCTTTAAGACTGTGGGGGCGCCTGGTTGGCTCAGTCGGTTGAGCGTCCGACGTTTGATTTGGGCTCAGATCATGACTCCATGGTCGTGGAATCAAGCCCCATGTTGGACTCCACACTCAGCGTGGAGTCTGCTGACAGTATCCTCCCCCTTCAAACTCTCCCCCTCTGCCTTTCTCCTCTGCTTGTGCTCTCTAAAATAAAATTTCAAAAAATTGAAGAGGAAAGAAAAAGAAAGCTAACAGCGGAAGATGAACTAGATTATCTCCATAAAGGAAGATCGCAGCTTGCATGCTGGCTCTTGGGTTAAAAAGCAGTTGAGAACAAACATGCGTAACAAAATTATCCCAAAGTCAGATGTGAAACAGACTGATGATCATTCTTTTCATTACAGCCAGGATCCACTTAGGTCTTGAGTTTCTGCGAGAACAAGGGAGCAGATTATAGGAAAGATAATGAGCATGTTTTAATGTCTAGCACGCACCTGGCTTGCTCAGACTGACAGTGACATCACTGAGCCGCCCTCCATCTTCCCAAAGCCTCTTTGAGATGAAGAAAAAGCACTCAGAAAATTCTCAATGAAATCAAATGAATAGCCGATCCAGTGGAAAGAGAAATGTAGCTATCAAAAGAGGCTGGGATTCACAACCAGAAAATCTAAATTAATCTGCTTTATTCCGATTTTGTTAACTCCCTACAAGTAAAAGGGTATTCAGATTTGGGGGAAGAGAGGAGAATCTCTTCCATATTAAAACGTTAGGAAACATTTTAAAATATGTACATGTTGCATTTTTCCCCTTCAAAATTATAATGGCTTTGTTAAGTCTGACAAGGGGAAATATACATTGTTACAATCTGGATTACCTTCTTTATTGAATAATGTCAATGAGAACAATCGCACTAGCTTTTTAGATACTAAAAGAATATTGGAATGTTTTTGAAAAATAGTAACATGGAAGTGGCTTTCAAAATCTTTCGTTCTAAAGTCAGATCACAAGACAGACAACATTAGAAGGACCCCCTCCCCTAATCCATGTGGCTTTCAGGTCCTGGGGAGCTAGCTCATCTCTGCCCTAGGAATGAAATGTTCCCATCTAGCCAACAGGGAATGAGTACCTCTGAGCATCAGCAATATGTGGGGCCTTAGCTCAAGGGGAGTCCATCGCCAGCAGCTGGTAAGGAAAGATGAATTCTGGTGCCTGGTTTTAATCTCATGCTTACTCAAATTACCCTGAGGCATACTGAGAGCCTCTGGATATTAAAAATTAACCTTCCCAACTCATTATGAGCCCAAACTTCACTTGCAAATATAGGAAAAGACATTGAGGGAGGGAGAGAATCAGCAATCCAGTTAAATAACTAGAATTCCTAATTCTGAAAGTCTAGGAATCCCTCACATAATTAAAATAGTAAGGCCAGGGGCACCTGGGTGGCTCAGTCGCTTAAGCATCCGACTTCGGCTCAGGTCATGTTCTCACGGTTCGTGGGTTCAAGCTCTGCGTCGGGCTCTGTGCTGATGGCTCAGAGCCTGGAGTCTGCTTCAGATTCTGTGTCTTCCTCTCTGACCCTCCCCTGCTCACACTGTCTCTCTCTCTCTCTCTTAGAAATAAAACATTTTAAAAATTAAAAAAAAAAAAGAATAATAAGGGCAATCTGTTCAGTCAACCAATTATTGAAGTCATAAAGACTTATTACCGTATTTTCCAAGTACCCTTGTGTCTGCTGAGGCCAGCTAAGCTGCCTAGTTTGGGGGGCTCAATTTCTAGCTCTGAGGTTGGTGTGAACACTTCTCATGGCATTAGCTTCCCTGCCCGAGTGCTGGAAGGCGACAGCAGTGCTGGAGCAGGGCGCAGATAGAACAAATCATCATGTGTGTGTCATCTCTGACAGAGGGGAGGTGGTGGCAATGCTTATCCAAGTGGTCACTAATAGTTTTCTTAGACAGGAATGTTCTAGACATCCAATGTGGAAGCTACTAGCCAGATGTGGCAACTGATGAACATTTTAAGTTTTTTCATTTGGGAGAGAGAGCACACGAGCAGGGGAGGGGCAGAGAGAGAGGGAGAGAGAGAAATCCCAAGCAGGCTCCACACTGCCAGCACAGAGCCTGATGTGGGGCTCAAACCCACGAACCGTGAGATCATGACCTGAGCCGAAGTCAAGAGCCGGCCACTTAACCAACTCAGCTACCCAGGCGCCCCACAACTGAGTAACATTTTAATTGTATTTAAATTTAAAGAGCCACACGGGGCTGGGGGTTACCATATTGTACAATGTGCACTTAGAAGACACGAACTAACTTCTACGAACTAACTTCTTTGCCAGTTGCCCAAACACAAAATGCTAACCTTGGAAACTTTACGATTTATTTTTAGGATTAAACAAAGTGTACATCCTTAGATATAGTCAGCAAAAATGCATATTTGATGTAGTCTGTCACTGATCAATCTCCATCTTCAGAAATATACAGACTAGCCACACTGAGCAAATGTTCAGTTAAAGGTATATCAATTATATAAAGACATAAACCCTTAGGTTTTTATTTTTCCAAAGAGGAAATACCTAGGAAAATAGAGAACTGGCTGATAAAACCAGAATGTGTTTTATCAAAAAATCTTGGGACAGTGCCCAGGTGGCTCAGTAGGTTGAACGTTCAACTCTTGATTTCAGTTCAGGTCCTGATCTCACAGTTCCCGGGATGGAGCCTCCCACTGGGCTCTGTGCTGATCTCAAGAAGCCTGCTTGTGATTTTCTTCTCTCTCTCTCTCTCTCTCTCTCTAGCCTGCCTTGTAGATGTGCATGCACACTCTCAAAATAAACTTAAAAAAAATTTTTTTGAGATGAAAAAACAAAAAACTATTTAGTAATGAACCTCAGATTTGGCTACTCTCATGCCAAATGACTTGGCTTCTGTGCAGTTTGGTGGCCTCCTTTCCTATCATCCTGGGTGATTACACTGACATCACAGTGCCTCACGCACCCACTGGGTGTGACATTTTCCAGAACAAAAGCTCACTGCATCCTCCCTTCTGAAGAGCTTAAGGATAGGTCAAAACTCCGCCTAATTTTAGACTTTTTGACATTCATTTTGCTCAGGTGGGCTCCTCTCAAACTCTCCTCTGGTTTTCTCCTCGGGATGGATAAAGATGTCCTCATTTTCCTTATGGAAATTTCAAACTAAGTCAAATTACAGGAAAGCCAATTTTTTCTCCACCAAAGCACATACACAGATTACAGTATTTATGTAGCCTTATCCTGTTTAATCAAGCCAGAATGATCCTTTTTAAAGTACAGAAAGACAAATTCTCTCAAGTGCACATAAAGTCCTTCATTACAGAGAAATATGTAGCTTAGCTTGTGTGCACTTATCATCGTAATTATTTTAGTAAAATGCATCTCCTAAGATGGTAGGTACAATTGACATCTTTTAGTTACAGCAAAGTCAAAAAATAAAGCATTCGACACAATTTTCTAGAACTTCCTTTTTTAAGATCAAATCCCTTAAGCCTCTTTGATAGAAATCATTTCTAAGTATACTTATAATTCCTTGGGTTCTTAAACAGAGAGGACTGAATTTCAAATTTTTTACTGACTATCCTTCAAAGCCAGGACATCAACTGCCAATTCTCACAGCTTGCTTTGTCCAAACTCCTGGTTTATAGCTTCCAATTGCCTATGTACTCGGAGCAATAATTAAGCCTGTGTAGGTTAACTGAGTTAATCAGGCTCTGAATGAGGAACCGAAGAGCAAAGGACACGGGTCCTGGGTGAAGGATTCCTGCCAAGCAAAGCACTTGAGAGGCTCCCCTCCCCCGCCACCCCCAGCCTCCCCTCCCCCATCCACGTGAAAATCTTACATGTGCAAGAGAAGCTGAAGACACCAGAAGCATAGTCTCCAAACAACACCTAACGTCCAAATTTCAATTAGTACCAAATTAACCAGCTCATCTGGCAATTGCCAGGATTAAGTTTAAAAGGTAATTCTTACAATAATCAGAGATGCATAGCTCATCAACAACGTAGGGCTGCTTCAGCTATAAATTGTCAAATAGTAAAGGCCTGCCGTCTTTAATGATGACTGCACAGATTTTGTTTGCAGGTGGCACCTTTAATCCTTCTTGCTGAGATGGGCTGGTGCTTATTAACACATTTAGGGGCTGCCTTTTCGTGACTTTCTTGTGCTTGTTTATAGGAGGCAGGGGTGGGGGGTGGGGCAGGGAGTGAATGTGGGTTTCACACGGGGCAACAAGGAAAAACAAGCTGGGGGGGAGACGGGCAGAGAAATAGCAATAACTAGACCACTCATGCCACCAAACAAGGACTCCTCTGAAATCTTTGTAAACCAAATGATTTTTTATCAGCTACTATCGATGAATGTAAGTGTTCTCTTCCTTCTGTTTTTATTATTTATTATTTTATTATTTACAACAACAGGCGTTCCTGGTGGCTCAGTCGGTCGAGGGTCCGACTTTTGATTTCGGCTCAGGTCATGATCCCAGGGTCCTGGGATCAAGCCCTACGTCAGGCTCCCAGCTGAGCATGGAGCCTGTTTAAGATTCTCTCTCCCTCCGCCTTGCTCCTTGCTTGCTCTCTCTCTCTCTCTCAAAACAAAAAATTAAGACAGTATTACATGAAGTCCTTTATCTTTATTTTTACTTTTCTTTGTGGAAACACAGCCATCTATGGTCCATGAATAAAATACCACCGGCCCTGAGCAAGAACACTGTATTCTCATAAAAAGAAAAATATGAAAAAAAAATAAATGAAAAGTCAACGAAACTGAGCCATCAATGAACACGTTTGAGGAATAAAATCCAGACAGTCGATATTCTGTAAAAATTCCTTAATTTATCACCCCTGGGATTTAAGGAGGTCTACACCAACAGAAACCACCCAAGATCTGGGTTGAACGATTCACGCGGTCATGGTGCTCCTTCACCACACAGTCGCCGCCGAGTGCGAGCTGTGGGCTCCGTGTCCGTCCGAGCACTGCCTGGCTTGGCAAGAAACGGGGGTACAGGAGGAGCTAGGGGGCGTGCGGGAAGCCACCTGCCCACCCTGGAAGGGTCGCTGGGCTTCCTGCAGTAAGAGGCATCTCAGCCAACACAAGGAGTGAGCCTTGGATGAACCTTGGCAGAGCGCATTCGGGAAGGGGTGACGTCACGTGCCAAAGCCCGGGTCCATCAGTTTAGGGCACCAGCAGCACTGTGGCGGATCTGGAGGTTGGGGGGCGCAGAGGGGGACCTGGGGAGACAGCTGATCCCGAAAGCCCCTGAAGCGTAGTGAGGAGCTTGTTTTCTCGGGAAAGCCATGCCCAGTGGTCCGGGCGGAGGTAGGGCAGGGGCGAGAAGGGGAAGCTCGGGCAAGAGGTGTGAGGGAAGAAGATCGTGGGGGGGCATCAACGGGGCAGAAAGTCTGGAGACACAGGACAACGGGTATAGCCTGTAGGAAACGGAATGGCCCAGAACACCTGAGAAAGGCACGCCAGGCACTGGAGCACATGATGGAGGATGTGGGTGGGGGAAGCCCAGAGGCTAGGGCAAGAGGGAGAGTTTTCTAGGAGCACCCCAGCTCTCCCCCCAGAGTCACAGCCTCCACACTGTGTCCTCTCACTCATCCCAGGGCCTCTATGAGTGCTGCTTGTCCACGCAGCAGAGGGTGGGAGGCATGCCCCCTCCCCTGCACCCCCCATGGGAAGAGAGGCCCCTAACACAGAACAGCCCTCACCTGCTTCTCAGCTCGGCCCAATCTCTTCTCAAGCTGTAAGCAAGCCTCAAGACCTGCTCTGCCCGCGTTTGCCTTTTGTGATTTAATTCAAATTGAATAAAATTAGAAGGGCGTCTGGGTGGCTCAGTCAGTTGAGCCTCTAACTCTTAATTTTGGCTCAGGTTATGACCTCAGGGCTCCTGAGATCAAGTCGCACATCGGGCTCTACACGGACAATGCAGAGCCTGCTTGGGAGTCTCTCTCTCTCTTGCTCTCTCCCTCTCTCTGCACCTCCCATGTTCTCTCTCTCCCTCAAAATAATAAATAGACTTAAAACATTTTTAATAAAAAAAATTAAATTAAATTAGAAATTCAGCTCCTCAGACCCAAGAACCAACCACATTTTAAGTGACTACCAAAAGTGGCAGACACGGACCATTTCCTGCATCACAGAAGTTCTGTCAGAACCCTGTGGAATTTGTTTGAATAACATATGCAAGATGTGAAGAAATTTAATTTTATTAATAAGAAGGTAGAAATTTCACTTCATCACAGATTACTTTAAAATTCTCAGTGAAGAGGGGCACCTGGCTGGCTCAGTTAACAGAGCATGTGACTGTTGATCTCAGGGTCTTGAGTTCGAGCCCCAAGTTGGGCCTAAAACTTACTTTAAAAAGGAGAACATGGGGCACCTGGGTGGCTCAGTCGATTAAGTGTCTGACTTTGGCTCAGGTCCTGATCTTGTGGTTTGTTGAGTTCAAGCCCCGCATTGGGCTCTGTGCTGACGGCTCAGGGCCTGGAGCCCGCTTTGGATTCTGTGTCTCCCTCTCTCTCTCTGCCCCTCTCCTACTCACACTCTCCGTCTCTCTCAAATATAAATAAATACTTAATAAAAATAAAACAAAATTCTCAGCAAAGAGGATCAATGCGGAAAACAAAAACACTACTTTGACGTTCTCTTGAATACACAAAATATTCAAAGAACTATAATTGAGGCAATCAATTTCACATGTTGGCACAGTCTGCTAGGATATTTTTCTATTGTACGTCTATAAACTTAATATTTATTTATTATGCTGTCAGTGTGGATAAATAATATGAAAATAGTAAGAAAAACATTGCAGCCTAGTGAGAGTGGGCGTCAAAAAGCCTTCAAAAATGTTCAAGATTCACGTTTTTATGTTCATGACAGATTCCATTCCATTTCTACCAGGAGGGAGAAAAACAGGATTGAAAGCAGCATTTAGGAATCGTTCTAACTGGCAAGTCCTGTGGGCCTTCTACACAGGTCTACTGAGGAGTACTAGAAGTTACGCCAACAGATGAATGTTCAGTATTTAAATGCCACTCCGGGGAGGGCAGGGGCGGTGTTGGAACACAGCACTGGATCGTCGGGGAGGCGCTCACACACGCGCATGCACACTGCCACCCCTGGCCAGCTCCAGGCCACGCCCTTCAGGACACAGTGCTGCGGGGTTGGGGGTGGCGGCGGTAGGGGCAAGCGCTTCTATTTTTTTTTTTAAATGTTTTATTTATTTCTAGGAGACAGAGAGAGACAGCATGAGCAGGGGAGGGTCAGAGAGAGAGGGAGTCACAGACTGAAACAGGCTCCAGGCTCTGAGCTGGCAGTCAGCACAGAGCCCGACGTGGGGCTCGAACCCACGAACCGCGAGATCATGACCTAAGCGAAAGTCGGACGCTCAACCGACTAAGCCACCCAGGCGCCCCAAGCGCTTCTATTTTTTAAGGGCCACTATGGAGACACTAATATGCAGACAGAGTTGGAAACAACTACTACGGATTAAAACAAACCTTCCCATAGTCTCGATGCTCACAACGAAGATGTCATAAGGGACCTTTTTAATATTCACAATATTTTCCTTAAGCTCAATTTAAAACATTCTGTTATCCACCAAGTCACTGGATGTAACCCTGACTGTAGGCAGCGATCGCTTGGAAGGCTCTTAAAAAAACACTAATGCCCAGACCCCTTTTGGCCAACTGAGTCAGGATTTCTGCCGGTAGAATTTGGCCATGTGTGTGTCTTACGAGCTTCCTAGGTGATTCTAGAAGGCAGCCATGACTGAGAACCTTTGTGCTGGATCGAACAAATGCCTCGTTCCCTGGGAAATTGAAATTGCAGCCATGTGCCCAAAATATAAGCCCTAGGAAATCAGACTCACTCCACTGTATCTGTCTCAAGTTTTATCCTTATAGCTACACCCAGGAGGTGCTCACAACAGGCTTTTGGCTAATTCCCAGAACCAGCCCCCCTCCCAACAGAGGCCCAGTGGAATCAGCACTCAAAAACTGCTTGTTGAGCAAATGGGACCAATTTATGTAGTTATGGATAATCTTTTTATGAATGATGAGTGAATTTAAATGTTTCTTTCTACAGGAAATCCAAGAGCTCAGCTACGGTTTGGAGCCATATCCTGATTTGATTTGACAAATCAGATTGAACAAAAGAAACACTTGTATTTACAATGTTGAGGCTTTTATATCAAGCAGCCTTTGCCATCAAACCAAATTATCAGAAAATCTTAACATTAAGAAGAGGGGGCAAATAATTCTGCATGTGAACAGCAAGTGCCATCTACCCTTCTCAACTCCGTTCTCCCAGCCACGCCCGACGAGCTGGTCACACACCCTGCACCCACAGAGGGGGCAGTAACGGAACCCCCTCCCCTCGCACAGTGCTTCAGGGATGTCACTCGGGTCCCAGGAGACACAGGGATCTGTTACTTCCTGTCCAATTACATTATGGAGCCTAATCACTCCTTAATCCATTGCACTCTGATAGGAAAATTCCATCTTTGGGATTTTGAGTACTGGAACTGATTTATTTTAGTTCTTCCATAAACCCAAATCCAACTGTAAAAACATTAAGAGAGGGAGCACAAGTTCCAAAGTGGGAGAGGCAGGGAGAGAGAGGGAGACAGAGAGACAGAGACAGAGAGAGAATCCCGAGCAGGGTCCATGCTATCACAGCACAGAGCCCACCACCGGGCTCGATTCTCAAACTGTGAGATCATGACCTGAGCTGAAATCAAGAGTCAGACACGTACCCGACAGAGCCACCCAGGTGCCCCAAAGGCAATTTTAAACAAGAAAAAAATATTACCCATGTTCCCGAGACCCTAAACACAATAATTTACAAATGTGTTTAGCGTTCTACTTTACTGGGTCAGTATCTTCATCTAGCTTTTGTACTCAAGGAGTACACACAATCTCATATTCTGCTTTTCCTTAGCTACTATTATGTTATAACAGAAGAATCAATGGCTCTATAAAATAGGCAGAGTAGAACACAGTGTCCAAGGAGGAATTCTTGTTCTATGACACTGGTCATAAATCCTAGACACCCCAGGCAGAATGTGCAGGTTCTGATGCTTTTAAAGGTTTTTTTCAGAAACTCTGAACCACTCAATAATCTAGAAACTGATCTTGTCCTTGGCATTTTGGGTCATTTCATCAACTACGTTAATAAAAGGAAGGCTGAACACAGAGGTCTAGCCTCCAATTATGCTTAACGACAGCAGTGACAGGCACGGAGCCGTTAGTGCTGGCCATACCTGTTATCCTGTGAGCCATGCTCAGAATGTCACTCGGAGCTGTTAGCATCAACGTGCGCCTCCATCTGCCTCTGGGCCGTCAAAGGAGGAGGAAGGCATCTGAAGAGTACATCCTAGCCTGTCTCCCTACCTCTGTTAGTTTCACATGCCAGTAGTTAACTTTTGCAGCTTCTCAGTAAAAATGCCTGTAAAAATGCATTAATAAACCCACAACATGAAAGAGTGTTTTAAGTCAGTCCACTAGGTTTAAACACTGTGCAAATCACACTGCCTCCAACCCAGAAAGTGACCAACCGGGTTAAGTGTCAGCCATTCATCGATCTAAAGCTTTCTACTCTTCTCAGGCCAAAATGATCACCTGTCAATGCCAACCACTAGCCGGGAAAGTCGGACATTTTATATGAACTAATTGTCACAATCATGTAGCTCAGTCTTTCACAGGTGACAAAAAAAAAGTCAGGGGAATTTCCTTTCAAAATCTAAAAATATGGGGCGCCTGGGTGGCTCAGTCAGTTAAGTGCCCGACTTCGGCTCAGGTCATGATCTTACGGTTTGTGGGTTCAAGCCGCACATCAGGCTCTATGCTGACAGCTAGCTCAGAGCCTGGAGCCTGCTTCACATTCTGTATCTCCCTCTCTCTCTGGCCCTCCCCTGCTCATGCTGTCTCTCTCTGTATCTCAGAAATAAATTAAAAAAACATTTAAAAAATTTTTTAAAAAATCTAAAAGTGTTACAAATTATTCTACTTGACCAAGTGTTTTCCTTCCTAGAAACTTGTCAGATTTTGCCTTTCAGGACATAATTAAATCATTATTTTTGTGGTCGTTGGTTGTAGATGATTTTTAAAACATACCAAATTGTCACCAACCTCGACAGGAATCAACTCACAGCCAGTCCTATTTCATTTATATTCCTAACGATGCTCACACACATTCATTTTATATGGAAGCATATCCCAGACATCATCTATTTCATGCATAAATAGCCTGGTGTGTTAAATCTACTTTAGAATGACAAGGACCTGAATTCACTTGTTAGTGTTTATAACACTGTGTGGCATTAGAGACAAAGTTAAAGCATTCAGGTACTATGCGATCACAGGTAGGAAGTTAAGGGTGAAGCCCAGCCTCTGACCACTCACAGTCATATAGTTCATTTGGAAACCTATTTGCCAGATGAATGCAGCCGTGTGTTGCCAGCGAATTCACCGACCCGCCCCAGGACTGCAAGAGGAAAACGGTTCCATGTGGTTGACGGTTCACTTTTTAATGAAATCCTATTATTTGGGAACAAATCAGCCAAGTATCTATTATCTGACTTGAGTTTAAACTTCAAAAGAGAGTGGGGCACCTGGGTGGCTCAGTTGGTTAAGCGGCCCTCTTCGGCTCAGGTCATGATCTCACAGTTCGGGAGTTCAAGCCCTGCATCGGGCGNTTTTTTTTTTAAGTAAGCTCCGTGCCCAATGTGGGGCTTGAACTCATGAGCCTCATTTCAGGAATCACATGTTCTACCAAGTGAGCCAGCCAGGCATCCCCAGATCCTGACATTTTTAAGAAGGCTTTTATTTGTGTGAATGTGGTATTGGTACCTTTCTTTTGACATGGAAGATTCTGGATGGTCAAGACCAACATGGGAGCGGATTAGTATTAATTTTGGTGTTTAATGTTTAAGCTGAAACCCTCTCAGTGGGATCCTCCAGGTCTTTCTGATTTTATGAAGAAACGGCAGAGAAGGGAGAGTGGTGTTTCTGTGCTCACATAGTTTAAAAGAAAGCAAAAATTTTCTGGTAAGCTCCTCCCCTGTAAGTAGTGAATGAACAAGTAACAGCCCCTCTCCCCCTCAGAATCTCTGGATCAAGAAAGGGAAATCCAAGCTCAGTTAGGAGCCCGTGAAACTCCCCATTTCAGACAAAGAGAATCAGCAAGGCATTTTCTAAATCAAGCATGCCTGTGTGCACACCACAACTCCAGGGAATTTGCCTGAATATATTGGGGATATCTTGTGTCCTCATTTATCATTTTTCAAGCCTTTAAAATTTTTCCCTACAGAGATCACACTGACAAAATGACCAAGCTTAATACAGGATACCATCTTAATAAAGTGTGAGGAGGAAAAAAAAAATCCCAGCAAAGAAGCAAATCGATGCATGTATTACTGGAGATGGTGTTCACGCTGAGAGTATATGCCTCCTTGGAAGAGGCCAAGGTTAACAGTCGCACCTATTTTTTAATCTTTGGCCATGTAAAACCATAGGTTTTGCCACTTTTTAAACAAAGGCTGATTGTAAGTGGCTCAAATCTTTCACTAGCTACAGCTTTCCTGCATTTGCTTTTGTAGAAGAAAAAAGATGGGCTTTGCCAGGAGACAAAGTTAGGTTCAAATCCCTGCTCTACTGGTCCCTGGACAGCTTAACCTTGAACTCCTCCTCTAGAAGTCAGAACCCGTCTTCACAAAGCTTCATTGCATGTGGTCTCTGAATTTCTATTTCCTTACATGTTAAGATAGTATCAGTTACCCCCCAGGAGCCGTGTAAGCAACAAGCTTTACGATTTTATTCAACAGTAACAGACAAACATTTATTGAACGCCTACTGGGCCAGATACTACTGTGGGCAAAATATTGGACTGAGCATCCTGGCCGTCGCGTAGCTTCTACCTGAGCATGGCCGGGGCTCTTCTGGTTCAGTTCAAAACTGAAAAACTTTGTTTCCGGGGCACTCTCACAGTTCAGTCAGTGGCTTAGCTGATAAGAGCTCAAAGGCAAGAGTGGCAACTGTGGCTTCTCACCACCCTACAGACAGACACCACTAATCCAGTGTAGCGCCCGTGACCCTGAACTCCAATTCCAACCCCACAGGCAGACATCACCAATCCAGCTCAGCGCCTGTGACCCTGACCTCCAACGCCGACTCTGGGCAAGACACTCCAGGCAGCCACCGCCAGTTTCGCAGCCGGCAAAACCGCAACCAGGTAAGCGATTTAGTGATTTCCTCCCACGTATGTGCACTTTCATCTAGGGCCCCTGAGGACTTCAACAGGAAGATCCCTTGGGCTCCCAAACACAAAAGAAGGTCAAGAACAGGCCGTGAGAGGGGGAAAAACAGAAAAGAGAATACATTTCATGACTTGGTCCCCAAGTGAAAATTTCCTCTCTCTTATCTTTTGGCTTAAATTATTCTCTATAACTGTTGAGCTTTTCAGTGGAGTGCAGAGTGCTATTTGTGGTACTTTTAAAATAATATACAGTCATTGGTGTAACGAGATAGACTCATCAAGGTAAGGCAAGTCCAAGTAATAGCCTTGCTGATGTGAAGACAGGCAGACCCGGCAAAACTGCAAGGGGGCACTTGGCAAATGGCACCAAATGCTTTCTTCACCGCTCTCATCTGTATGTGCAAAATGCAGACACCTGCCTACCTGTTTGTTAGACTGTCTTAATTCTTCCACACTCTAGGCCCCCTGAGGGCAGAGTCTGGGTCTATTTGTAAAGTAGTCAGTATAGTGTCTAAGCCACAGCAGATGCTGCAATATTTATGAATGAAAAAAGTAGTTTCTCCACTACCTTGAGTAACTGTAATAAGGCTGTGTTTAACTTTTCTGCCACTTTCGCTTGTGAAATTAGGACACCAGCACACATACATATTAATATTCACAAAAAACAGAGCTCGAACAGCTGCAATCAGTCTTTTCTTACGTCGTGATTTCCGATTCAGAGGACAAGTGTGAAGTGATAAGGAAATTCCGTGCCACAATCACACGGAGAGAGTAGCTTTCTGGATGCGGACACCGGCCTTCTGATCTCAGGCACCCCCTCTAGGCAGGTCACCACACGATCTCCACACAGTGCCTCAAAGGCGTGATTCGCTGATAAAATAACACACTGACTCAGTTTCCCGGTTTCTGAGCCACCTCAACTCTCAGACTAAGAAAACTGCTCTCACAGGGCGCCTGGGTGGCTCAGTTGGTGAAACGGAAGACTCTCGATCTCGGCTCAGGTCATGATCTCACGGTTCGTGGGACAGAGCCCCACACTGGGCTCTGTGCAGACAGAATCCCTGCTTGGGATTCTTTCTCTGTCTCTGCCTCTCCCCTGCTCATTCTGTCTCTTTCTCAAAATAAAGAAATAAACATTTAAAAAAAAGTGTGCTCATCAAATAAGAAAGTCGGCTATATAATGGATATAGACCATGACAGTATTCACAATCCCCCATCCTTCCTGAGGCCCAGAACTGCAAACGCACACTTAACGGCAGTTTCCACCTCTCTGGAATTTTAAGCTAGTCAATTTGGAACTTTCTGGGCAACACCGATGAGGTCATTGGTCATATGGGCTCTCTCCATCCCCCAAGGAAGATGAGGGAGCCCACCTAATTAGACCCCCCTGCCCTTCCTCCTAAGGGAAGGTAATCTTGCCAGGAACAATCCTTTTCTTTTGCTAATAACTTCATTGACCCGCCCTTCTTCCTATTAAAACCTTCTGTTTTCTCCTGTTCCTCAGAGCTCCCCTCTATGTACCAGATGGGATGCTGCCCTATTCACGATCGATTAAATAAAGCCAATTACATCTTCAAACTTAGGTGGTTGAATTTAAGATTCCCCAGTAGCCTTGGTTAGGCCACTGTGAAGCTGGTATCTGTGAACTTATCTATACGGCCATTCGGAATTTCACATCTACACAGCCATTTCTCACAAAGCAACTCTCGAGGCCCCACATACCATCCGACATCTAGGAGGGGGGTGAACACTGAGCAAACTGGATTTTTCCAAGAAAAATATACTGAGGCTTTATAAATCACTGAGAGTTTAAAAACCAAGACCCAACAAAGTCCATGCACACATGTATTTAAAACCAGATGTGAAGCCCAGTATTGCCCACATAAAGAATTTAGGACAGCCCACAAGAGCTCTTGGAAAATAAGCCACAAAACACATTTTGCCAGATTTCCTAGTCATGTGTTACTGAAGATCCGTGAACAGCTCCATCTCCAGAGAGAACTGGGAGGGACCCTGGCCAAATGGGAAAGGCTTATGATGATGGCTAAATCCAGTGCTTCCTAGTGGTCGGATGTGAGCTGCCACAGAAAATGAACTCTAAGCTTATCCACAAATAAAGATTATGTATTTGCTTTCCTATAAAATCACCTGTTCTTTTTTTTTTATATATATATTTTTAATTTCTAGGAGAGAGAGAGACAGCGTGAGCAGGGGAGGGTCAGAGAGAGAGGGAGACACAGACTCGGAAACAGGCCCCGGGCTCCGAGCTGGCAGTCAGCACAGAGCCCGACGCGGGGCTCGAACCCACGAACCGCGAGATCATGACCTAAGGGAAATTCGGACGCTTAACCGACTAAGCCACCCAGGCGCCCCTAAAATCACTTGTTCTAAGCTTTCCGATTAGACCCAGTATGGCTGGCTTGGTGGAAGTCTTAAATAACCATTGGCTTTTATTCTTACGTAAAACTAGATTCTTAATAAACCCTCCACTGAGTTATTATGTTCCAAGCAATCAAGTTAAAAAAAAAAACTTTAACTAAATCTTCTCCTCCCTAATCACTCCCTTAACAAATAGCAACAAGGCAAAGAATCAAGCAGCCTCTAGAAGCATCATGTTGGCTCATGAAAAGGAGGAGATTAGTGCCTCCGATCACCCCACTGTCTCAAGAATTGAACATTAAAGTAAGGTGTCACCTGGGGCACCTGGCTCAGTGGGTTGAGCGTCTGACTTTGGCCCAGGTCATCTTGTGGTTTGTGAGTTCAAGTCCTATATCAGGCTCTGTGCTGACAGCTCAGAGCCTGGAGCCTGCTTCGGATTCTGTCTCTCCCTCTCTCTCTGCCACTCACATTCTGCGTCTCTCTCTCTCTCAAAAGTAAACATTAAAAACAATTTTTTAAAGATGTTGCGGTACAGTGGTTACAAGAATACCCTTATCTTTTGGAGATGCGCTCTACAGTATTTAAGAATAAAAGCTTTTTGAGAACTTATCAAGCTGTACACTTGTCATTTGTATAGTCTTTTGCATGGGTGTTACATACTTAAATTTTTATTTTTAAAAAGTAGAATGATCCTGATGTCATGTTTTTAAAAGGTTCAACAAACAAACAAGTAGGATGATGATAAATGGGTAGATGAAGGAAATATGGCAAATGTAAATTGTTGAGTACAAGGAATAGGGGTCTAGTTTTCTGTATATTTTAAATTCTTATAATAAGAAAATCTAGGGGCGCCTGGGTGGCTCAGTAGATTAAGCATCTAAATTCAGCTCAGGTTATGATCTCATGGTTTGTGAGTTTGAGCTTTGCATCGGCCTCTGCACTGATGGTGCATAGCCTGCTTGGGATTCTCTTTCAGCCACTTGCTCTCTCTCCCCCATGGAGGGAGGGAGGGAGGGAGGAAAAAGAAAGAAAAAATCTAACTGGATTTCTTATGTATTCACACCAATAGTTTTAGCAAATTACAGGAAGAGCCCTTGTGCAGACAGCAGGGTCTCTAACAAGCCTGATGTGATGTAAGGAGACACAAATGCCCTTAAAGGACCATGAATTTACTAAGCTCAAAAAGGGCTTAACACAACCTCCACCTCTCCACGCCCAAGGACAGAACTGGAAAACCTGAATTACACAAAAGTTGGAAACAAACAGGAGAAAAATAGGAAGGGGAAAGAAAGTAATTCAAGGAGGAGCCGTGACAACCAAGAGGAAGAGATGTGCATGGTCCAAGTCAAGACAACAGTAACAGAATCTCCAGGGAAGGAAAAAGAGTGATCCTTGACGATTCATGAGCAAAACACTCATGTCTCCATTCATCTTAGGTCTTACAAAACGGAATTCTTTGGGGGGGGGAGTGGGGTGAGTAATTCGTATATCTGAGCCTTTGGGATGTTGACCAGAGTCCCAGTCCTGACTCTCCTAGATTTCCAGGTCAAATCCCTATGGAACCCCCAACAGCAGAAGACAGCTCTGTTCCATGCACCGTGGAGACAGCCGAGAAAGCCAACCAGGCAGCACTGGGCTTGACCAACAAGAATGACTGGAATCATCCCGCGGGGGTGCCTAGTGTAACATCTGACCTTAATGAGCTCTGGGGGCTTTTAAATCCAAGCTCATTGTCCTCTTATGGTGAAAGAATCTATTAGGATTTTATTGTTTACATTCCAGTGACACACGTAACTACTTATATCCCTTTTCAAGGTTAATTAATGAGTAAAAAAGTAGCTCATTACATTTGCCTGCAAAGATCGTTGTTAGAATTTCAAGCGAAGAAGATTCATTTCTGTGGGGTTGATTCAGACAAAGTAAGGGCAGCATAGGTTACTGCCATTTTAATATTAAAGCAAAGCCAAGAAGTCAGCAACACTGATTCGATACTATATATCCACAAAGATGCCAGACACAGGGCCCCTTAAATCAATTCCCAGAAGAGATAAACAGAACCGGTAGTCCACACTAGATTGTAACCATTTCCCATAAGGAGCCAGAGAGGACATATTCTTTGGTCCAGAGTCATTCGGTCTCATTGTAACCCTTCAGTTCCACTCCTGCATGACAACGTGTAAATGAAGGGGCCAGGGTGTGCTGCAATAAAATTTTATTGATGGACACTGAAATGTGAATCTCCTTTCATGCTCATGTGTGAAGTACTCCCCTTTTTACTTTTTCATCCATTTAAAAATGCAAATGAATATGGAGTTTCAGATTTACCAGATGAAAACGATCTGGTGATTGGCTGCCCACAATGTGAATAGAATCAACTCTGCTGAGCTATACACTTAAAAATGGTTTACATGTGGGGCGCCTGGGTGGCTCTCAGTCCATTAAGCCCCCGACTTCAGCTCGCGGTGGGTTCAAGCCCCGCGTCGGGCTCTGTGCTGACTGCCAGCTCAGAGCCTGGAGCCTGTTTCAGTCTGTGACTCCCTCTCTCTCTACCCTCCCCTGCTCATGCTGTCTGTCTGTCTCTCTCTCTCTCTCTCTCCTAGAAATAAATAAAAAATATTAAAAAAAAATTTTAACGGTTTACTCGGGACATTTTATGGTGTACTGTGCCATAATTAAACATTATTTTCAGTCCCTGCCCACTCCAAAAAAAGTACAAATGCTCCTGTCCTCCTGGCTGGTGGGCTGAATCTGGCCTATGCGTTATCATCTGTAGCTCCCAATATCACTGCTCAGTTTCACTCAGAAATGGAATGTGAAATGTCCTGCTGGTTAACCAACAGGGACTAGAAACCTGCAATCAGAAGTCACTAGACGGCAGTTTCCATCTCAGCCCCCATTATCCAGAGTCCTGGAGTCCTTCGTGTGAGGGCACAGCCCTTGCTGGGTTTCCTGTCATACGTCTGCGGACCTTGTCTGAGGCCTTGGGAACAGAGAGGCACTTCCCTTTGGGCTGTGAGTCCGCCGAAGCGGAATCATCCCCTGCAGAGGGAAACCGGATTTGAGGAAGGGACCGCAGGTGCCCTCAGGAGCCCTCTGCTAGGCCCTTGATAATGCGCATCAAATGTCCTGGCACGGAAGGTGCTGGCCAGACCAGAGGGCTCAGAGGAAAGCCAAGTACAGATCTGCCCCTATAAGTCTGGGGGCCACGAGGCTGGGCTCCGAAGGTTTTCACGTCACCATCAAAGAAAACACGGGCAGCACTTACAAACCCCACACTTCCCATGTCCACGCCAGTCCCCAGACGGAGGTAGAGAGGCCGAGGTTTCTCAAAGCAGTGACTGTGATACAGGAAGATGCGTACCAAGAACAACTGCGGCCGCTCTGGCCTGTGATGCCACAAAACCAAAGGGTCAGGTCAGAGTGCGAGGGATTCTTGAAGAAAACACAGTGGCCCTTGTTTCAGGACCAGCCTGTGGCGAAAATTCACGGTTTACCCAAAAACACCTTTTCTTAAAAGGATATGTATGTGTTGAATGACTCCATCGAATAATAATCCTCCTCTCTGTGCCTCTACTGAATCCTTTTACAGTTTTCAGTGATGGGTTTTATTAATAATTAAAGAGCAACTTGAAGTTGCTTTTCTTCATTAATCTATGTGTAATATCTATGGAAACCAGTTTTGAAATCTGGGGTTTCAGCGAACTTTCCAAAGGCGGCTGTTCCAAAGAGTGACTCATGACTAACCTAAAATCCTCCCTCGCGAACCAACCAAATGAGTAAGCTCTGTGTTAACGACCGGGTTTCATTAACAGGAGCTGCGATTAATTTGGTGCAGACTGTGTGCTGGGCCCTGGTGCCTTATCTACATTTCTTTCACAAGACACAGATGGAATTGCTATTCCCATTTTACAGAGAAGGACGACGGGTCCAGACGGCAAACCTGCCCCACAACCACACAGCCAGTTAAGTGGCTGCACTGGGATTTGAGCCCAGATCTTTGACACCAAAACTAATGTTTCCCTGCCTTCTCTCTTGCTGCCTTTCAGATAGATGAGACAGGAAATGAAATCATGTGAGAAATGAATGCGAAAGCAAGCTGGAAAAGCCTTCTAAGTAGTAACTCCTTGGTTATTCTCACTAGGTTTCTCTCCTTATCTATAAAGGAATGAGTTGGTGCAAATGGCATCTATTAATTTCGGGCCCTTTGACCGCAGTTTCCCTTGTTAGTCAGTCGTACTAGAGAAAAAATGGGGGGGGGGGGGGGAGGAAGCACTTAAAAGTCAGTTGGCTGTTTGTAGCTTATTTTTCCTGCCACAGAGAACGATCCACATCACCCTTGGGAATCAAGGGATTATTCTGGCAGGGAAGAGAAACTTCTAACCATCACAGAAAAAACCAGCCAGTCCCAGTGCACCATCGGCTTCACACACCGGGTTATAACATCCTCCACCTCCGCCATCAGACTGAGCTCTGAGATGGCATCCCCACTCCCAGAAGCTCAAGCAGAACAGAAGCCCAGTCTATATGTGTTGTTGAAAATATGGCAGAAATAATCACCTTTAGAACCCAGAGTTAAGAGCCGGGTGCAGCCCAGAGAAGCAGGATTAAAACCCCCTAAATTTACATCCTAAACAGCGGAATATGAATACATATTCGCCAGGAGGAACATGAGTGCCATGCTGTATCCAGCCCTAACACAAAAGATTCCATTCTACTGTCCAGCACAATAGCCGGACACACCCAGGGACTCAGATCACCACATTTGGATACATTCAGTGCTACTTTTCATTGGAACCCGGTACACTTTTCAAGGGGCCTTCAATTCAGTTCATTTGCACAATCCCTTTCTGAGCACCAAGTAAGTGCCGGGGCTGGCGTTTGGCGCCCTGTAGAACTAGAACATTAACAAAGACCGGCGCCTTGCCTCTAATGAGCTACGTCTGGCGGGTATGGTGCGAAGTGAGCCAAGTACAGTTGAGTTGTGAACCCAGAAAGCAGGGGCACCAACCCCTCTACAGTTGAAAAATCTGTACCTAACTTCTGACTCCCTCTAAATTTAACTACTAATAGCCCCACTGCTGACCGGAAGCTTTACGGATAACAAATACATTAATACATTTCTTATGCTATACGTATTATATACCGTATTCTTACAATAAAGTAAGCTAGAGGAAAGAAACTGTGAAGAAAATCATAAGGAAAATACATTTACAATAGGTACCATATTTATCTAAAAAAAAAAAAAAATCCCAACTCCACCTATAAGTTAATCCCCAGGTTCTACCCACATTGTTCAAGGATTAACTGTACTATCAATAGTCTTTGGATGGCTCAATAACAAATCCCATCTTAGATACAGAGACGGCACCGACTTCCCAAATGAGATGAAGTCTGAGCAAGGTTTAGAGGGGGACTAGCTTTCAAAAAGGGGGTAGGCGAGGGGAGAGGGTAAAAAAGGAATTCCAGAAGGAGAAAACAGCATCCACAAAGGTCCTGCCCCAGCATGATGGGTAATGTATTCGGGGAACCAGCTATGGACCATTTTCACTAGAGGGAATACTTGAAAGATGAAAAATGTGTTTTGACAAGACACATAAATGCCAAGGGCATTTCCCCAGATGCTCCCTAAATTGCATGTGGGAAATGAAGCAGGAACTATTAATTTCATTTCATAGACTAAGAAACCAGGACAAAGGCAGGTAGATGAAGGATTCCGTGAGCGTTGGGTTTAAGGGCTGTCCCAGCTCACTCACCCTCCCCATCCGGGTTCTGGGGCTCCATGGTGACTTAATGAAGGATGAAGGGAAGGGAAGTGATCTCCCCAAGTGATACCCAAGGAATCAGTGACTAAGTCAAAGTTACAATCAAGGATGCACCAATGCTTATAACAAAAGTCACTTTATTTCCAAACCAAGTAGAGATAATTAACAAAAAGTTAGGGAAAAACCTATAAAGAAATGGAAAAGGACAACCAATAGGAGAATGTCACAGTCTAAAAGGTTCAGATTCATAATCAAACATGAGATCAATTCTAAGATAAATATCACAGAATGCTTGAAGGATATTTTGATTAATGGATGTGCCGTGATTTTCTCAATCCCACACCACCAGACATCTATGAGGCTAGATTTTTGCCCAGGCTGAACCATTCCTTAGAAGAAATTGCCTCAAAGAGTGATGACTAGCCAAAAATGTGTAAGGCTATGTACTTTTATATGAGATCACAGGATTTTCTCTTTATCTTGTTCAATATTTTATGACTTCTGAATAAGGGGCACAGATTTTTTTTTTTAACATTTTTTGAGAACAGCTTTTAAAACAGACTAAGCACAAAGAAAAAGAGTAACCATATACCCACTACCCAGAAAGGACAACATTTTGTCACATTTGGTTCAGGTTTTTTTTTAAGCGGAAATAAAACATAATAAAATTATTCCTATTCTTTCTATTTGTGTATCTTTCCAGTATATTTTGTACACACATGTGCATACATCCCTACGGAATAGAGAGAGCTCTTTGAAGATATGATTTTTAAGCATAAAGAAAACCATACTATTATAACATTCAAAATCACGTTCTAGAGGGGTGCCTGGATGGCTCAGTCAGTTGGGCATCTCTCTTCGGCTCAGGTCATGATCTCACAGTCCATGAGTTTGAGCCCCACATCAGGCTCTGTGCTGTCAAGCAGGTCTGGAGCCTGCTTTGGATTCTGGGTCTCCCTGGTTCTCTGCCCCTCCCCCACTCACACTCTGTGTGTGTCTTTTTCTCTCTCACATGCAAAATAAACATCAAAAAATTTTAAAAAAAAATCACATTCTGGAGATCAATCTATGTGGACCTCTAGAATCACAGTTTACTCCTTCAACTCTGGCACAGTACTGGTTTAAATCCACCATCTTCATACGGATATTTAAGTTGTTTCCAATTCTACTCTAGAAGACGAATTCAGTAATAACTACCCCTGTATTTATCCTCCTGAGATATGGCCAGAGATTCTCTCTAGATACGAACAGGGTAAACAAAAATGATACTATGAAACTGTATAAGGAAAGTACCATGGTTACAGCGTCTGTAACATTTAACACCTCTCCCTCATGAATGTTACAACCTGTACTATACCACGGTACTACCCAGCTTCTCGAAAAAATACCCACAANAGAGCTCTTTGAAGATATGATTTTTAAGCATAAAGAAAACCATACTATTATAACATTCAAAATCACGTTCTAGAGGGGTGCCTGGATGGCTCAGTCAGTTGGGCATCTCTCTTCGGCTCAGGTCATGATCTCACAGTCCATGAGTTTGAGCCCCACATCAGGCTCTGTGCTGTCAAGCAGGTCTGGAGCCTGCTTTGGATTCGGGGTCTCCCTGGTTCTCTGCCCCTCTCCCACTCACACTCTGTGTGTGTCTTTTTCTCTCTCACACGCAAAATAAACATCAAAAAAATTAAAAAAAAATCACATTCTGGAGATCAATCTATGTGGACCTCTAGAATCACAGTTTACTCCTTCAACTCTGGCACAGTACTGGTTTAAATCCACCATCTTCATACGGATATTTAAGTTGTTTCCAATTCTACTCTAGAAGACGAATTCAGTAATAACTACCCCTGTATTTATCCTCCTGAGATATGGCCAGAGATTCTCTCTAGATACGAACAGGGTAAACAAAAATGATACTATGAAACTGTATAAGGAAAGTACCATGGTTACAGCGTCTGTAACATTTAACACCTCTCCCTCATGAATGTTACAACCTGTACTATACCACGGTACTACCCAGCTTCTCGAAAAAATACCCACAACCTCCTCCTCAGCCTAGTGAACAGTAATTGCATGATCTGGAAACTAACTTGGGTCTGTCAGACTGTCGGCTGTATTTTCATTGTCCCAATTTTACTTGAAAAAGATTCCAACTAACCTTCGTGTGCAACTAACATGAATGGCGATCACAACGCCATTTTAACACATTAATGCAACGCTGGTCACGCCACCAGCTTTCTCCCGGTGAATACAAAGTGCGCAACTGCCATGAAATCCAATCTCTTCATTTCAACTGGAGATCATTTCTAGCCCCCTCAAAGGAGTTCAGTTTTCCGTGATCTTCAGTGGAAAAAACACTCGATCACTTAACGCAACACAGAGGGAAATCACAATCCTACAGTGCCCTCCGGCTGCCCAAGCGTCTCTAAAATAAGCCAAGTGTGTCGCACATTCTGCGTTTGGAGCCTGGGGGGACAGGAATTGTTGGCAAGTAAGAATAACGCGGTATCAACCTGTAGGAAGCGAAATCAGCACAAAGGAGGCCGCTGAAGGAATCATCCACCCAAATTCAAACCATGTGTTGCTTTTTTCCCTCTTTCCGCCCACTCCCACCCAAGCATGCTCTGTATGAAAGAGACAGCATCTATATTACATACTATATATACACATTTTTTGGTAACGAATATCAATACATGCTATTCCTAGGACACCATAAAGTCCTTCCCACACACCATTTTCCACCATCCTCATCCCATTCAAAACAGAAAGCAAAGCTCCCCAGCCCAGAAGCACACAGACAGGCGGACTGATGGAAGAGGCTTTTAACTCTGTGAGGGGGGGGAACTCTGCCTGGTGAAGAAGGGAGGTGGTGAACAGGAGGCTGGGGAATAAAAGGTTGCATCCACGGGAGGTGAAGGCAGACGGACACCAGGGCTTCCTTCTGGAAGGCAGGAATTCCATCCTGCTTCTCTCCAGGATGGGCCAGTTCACAAGAACTCCCGACCAATGAATGCAGCCACCCTAGGGGACGGCTGGTGCTTCTCCCTGGGTCACCGGGGGAGATATCCTCTCCCCCCCTGGGATCTCACTTATAAAAACAAAGATAGGAGGCCACACAAGTTCCAGCAGCAACTCATCCCCTTAAGGTACGGATCTCCGAATCCCATCTCCCGGAAAACCGCACACCTGTCCAGCCTGGGGTCGAGGTGGCCTCCTAAAACACCCCCACAACAGTGCTGCAATTAAATGTGAACAGAAGCCTCGCATCAACCCCGCAGGTCTCTCCAGAGCCTTCCCCTAATGCCTGTGTCCAACTGATTAATATTAAGAGCCTGGACTCTCTCTGGCCAGCGGGGCTCTGGGATTGTGCCCGGCCCCTTTGCATCCTGTCTGGATAAAGGGGCCTGGCAAACCTGGCACGGAGCAGAGGAGAAGTCAATTTCAAACACTGGCCAGCTTCTTGGCACAACTTGGGGGTGAAAACCAGAACACAGTTTATGTGTCAGAACTCACTGCTGTGGGAGACCATGGAAAAACAATTCTAGCAAAGCATCGGGGTTCTGGAGAACAAGAGCTTCAAAAGGCAGGTGCAGAAGGAAGGAGTCGGGGCGGCTGTGATTGACCAAGCACTCGCAGGGGAGTTTGACATTTACCAGCATTGTTTTGCTTTCACAGGCCCAGAACTGAGCTGGGCTGAGCCCCATGCCTCTGGGTACCGTCACCTTGACCTTTCAGATGCTTAGTTGATCCGGGAGGTGCTGAATACATGTAATAGCTGAACCCAACAAGGTTGAAGGTGGCTACACTGGTTGAGCTGTGTATTTTTTTTTTTTAATGGAATAAGCTGAAGGAAGCAAAGAACCATTTTCAATGAAGCTGTGTTTCACCCATCAACCAGCAATAGGTTCCAACATGAAGAAGAGCATCTTGAAAAATAAGACCAGCTTTATACATTTTAGGCAGCGGATGAACAAGGAGGGACGAAAAACACACTATTGGGGCACCTGGGTGGCTCAGTGGTTAAGTGCCTGACTAGTGATCTCACGCATGCTCTCACAATTCACGAGATTGAGCCCCACATCAGGGTCTGCACTGACAGTGCGGATTCTGAGATTCTCTCTCTCTCTCACACACACACACACACACACAGAGCAAGAATATATTATGCCTTTTCCATGGTGTCCAGAACCACTGGGGGTGGCCAGTGTTCAAAGTCACAAATAGTTAATTCAGTCAGCTAACATCAGAAGCAAAAATACTCAAGACGTCTAGGTGGTTCAGTCCATTAAGCGTCTGACTCTTAGTTTCTACTCAGCTCATGATCTCACAGTCTGGGAATTCGAGCCCTGCATTGGGCTCCATGCTAACAGTGCAGAGCCTACCTGGGATTTTCTCTCTCCCCCTCTCTCTGCCCCTCCCCTGCTTGCTCTCAAAAATAAATGAGCTTTTAGGGGCGCCTGGGTGGCTTAGTCGGTTAAGCGTCTGACTTTCGCTTAGGTCATGATCTCGCGGTNTGCTCATGCTGTCTCTCTCTCTCTCTCCTAGAAATAAATTTAATAAAAAATAAATAAATAAATAAAAAAAATAAATGAGCTTTTAAAAAATTTTTTAAAAAGGAAGCAAAACATCTCAGGGGGAGAATAATAATTTTATTAACAGTAAATTGCTCCCTCCCTACTGCAGGCAATAAGACACTCAATGTAAGAGGATCGTGAAGAAAAAAAATGTATTATGAAGTTTGCTCAGTGTTTTATTGTATTTACCCAATGTAAAGACTGGCTATTTTAATTTTCTTTTGGGTTTCTGTTTGAGAGAGAGCACACTCACCTGTAAATAAGTAAGTAGGGGATGGAAAGAGGCAGGGGGAGGAGGAGAGAGAGAGAATCACAAGCAGGCGGAGTGTAGAGCCTGACACGGGGCTCGATCCCATGACCCTGGGATCATGGCCTGAGCCAGAATCAAGAGTCAGACACTCAGCTGACTGAGCCACTCAGACACACCATCTTCCTCTTTTCTTTAAAGCATGTAAGATCTCAAGATTTCAAGAAACTGTCTTGGAATATGAACTGATTTTCTTATTTCAAGTTTTTCTTCAAATTTTAGTTAGTTGACACATATGGTAAAATGAGTTTGTGAAGAATTCTTTATTCATCATAACATAGAACACCCAGTGCTCATCCCGACAAGCACCCTCCTTTAATGTCAGTCGCCTTTTCGCCCATCCCCCACCCACTCCTTCCATCAATCCTCTGTTCTCTATCGTTAAGGGTCTCTTGTTTGCTTTCCTCTTTCTTCCCCCTACTCCGACGTTCATCTGGTTCGTTTCTTAAATTTCACACGAGTGAAATCATATGGTATTTGTCTTTCTCTGACTTACTCCACTTAGCAGAACACATTCTAGCTCCTTCCACGTTGTTGCAAATGACAAGATTTCATTCTTTTTGATGGCGGAGTGACATTCCATTGTCTGTCTATCCTACACCTTCTCCATCCGTCAATTAGCCGGTGGACAGCTGGGCTCTTTGGAATATGAATTTTCAACACTGCCATTTTTATAATCAAACACTGTGAAACCTGGTTAAGAGGTTTGTCTGAGCTGCCAGCAGCCAGCAAACCTTGGGGACACAATCCTCCAGTCCCCCATGCTAGGTCTAGGGAAAGTGGACACCAAGATAGGCTGTGCGGTAGCCCCTCGCCAAACAAACGCAAAGACTAATTACAGACGAGCAGATGTGTACTGACTTTTTTTTAAAGGAAACTGGAAATGAAAATTTTAAATTCCTGAATGAACTACCAAGTGAAATCTCATAAATACACATGAAGAATCCTCCCAGGTAACAACACTCCTGGGCTGCTTCTCTAGAATCTGCCACTTCATCATGAGGGCAAGAAACGAGAGGCCGACAGAGAACGAGAGGTCTGGCAGAGTGCTCTGGTGGCTGACTCTGGCTTTCTTCTTGGCCTACCATTTTTGCGAACATAGAGGTTTTTCACTTCAACCTGTACTCTTGGAAGCTTTACCTTTTCACATCAGAGCATACCTGCTTAAGGCCACAAATTGGGAAGCGTGATGCTCAGCCGTCTACTGCATTCATCATCAAGACGCGCTGACACATCCAACACAATACCATACTGGCTGGTGATGTTCTAAGCTATTACTCGAGTTTTTAAAGGAAAAAGCGTACCAAGACCAGAAAGCTTCAGAGTCTGCCCTTATCAAGTCCTATTCATTAGGTAAACACCGAATAAGACATCAATATCTGATAGAGTGAGTATTTGAGCTTGGATATCTTCTGAGCCACCTATCAACCAGAGTTCTTCTGAAAGAAAGATTCCAACAGGTACATAAAGAAGAAGGCAGTAGAGGAGGAGGAGGAGGAGATGAAAATCCAAAATGAAAAGGAAAATATGTATTTTTAATTCGACACTGATCAGACTGTGTCAAGAAGAAAGATTAGCAAACCCTATCGCATTCTCCCTGCCCCTTCAGAAAATCCTACCATATTCAAAAGCTTCCAGAACACACATTTCTATCGTATNGTGCAAGTACGGAGCTCCTTACGTCTCCGCCATCTTGCCCTCTCTCTCGCATTCTAAATATTGAGATGATTCCATCTCCAAAAAAAAGCTTGAGAAAGTTAGGAACAAATACTGTCTTTTTTACTCAAAACGTTTTCCTTTGTATTCAATGATGTTAAGGAATTTTTGATAAGTATTTTCAGTAAATCAATCTTTGAAGTGATTCACACTAAATATGTTTACAAGTAAAAACAAAAGGCCCCTTCAGAAAGCAACACTCTCCAAAACTTGGTGAGTGGTGCTCACCCATGCATTTTTGAAGTCATTATTTTTCATCATTCTTTTTGTTATCACATTTCCTGTTTGGAAAAAGTTGTGTTAGAATTACAGAAAATTTACCATTTTAAGTGTACGGTTCAGGGGGATTAAGCCCATTCTCACTGTTATGGAACCATTTCCATCCATTTCCAGAACTCTTTTTTTTATCTTGAAAAACAGCACCTGCACACCCATTAAATACCAACTCCCTGTTCCCTTCCCCCACGTGGTCCCCGTGTCTCTGCCACGCATGCGATTTGCAAAGCTCCCTTGGTTTCAAACTCAAAATAACCCAATACCAACACACCTCCCTTAGATTTCAAATATTGATTCATTACTTGAAATACAGTATAACATATGCACTTAACCTGCAATAAAAATACTTACAACATTTTAATAGTTACATAGAATTCTGTGTACAAATAAATGATCATTTAAGTGAATTTATGGTCCTGTTTTATTATGATTGCTTTCAAGAAATCGTTCGAGGGGCTTGTATCTCCATTAGCTCTGTAAGAGCACTTCCTAGAAATGAAAGTGCTGGGGCAAAGCTATGCACATTTTTAAGATTTTTGAATAGCTGCCAAATTGCCCACCAGAAGGGTTGTTGGTTTAACTTTTAGTGATGCTTCTCATATTCACATAGAATGTTCTGGATCTGGGGGGGTGGGGAGGGAGGCTCAATGATACTCAAACAATGACTTACAGTTCCCACTAAATGCCTCTACTACCCGTCCTTTCCTTGGAGTTATAAGAGACCTTTTCCCATGTGATCTCTGCCTGATGTGGGGGAAGAAATCTACAAAGGTCATGAATGGTCATGAGCTAGGAATCTGATTTTCTGAAGGAGTTCTTTTTTTTTATTTTTTTTCATTAAAAAAGTTGAAGATCTAACTCTCAAAGAAATCTGCTACGTAGGTCGGTAAAACAGACAATAAACCAAATACAGATTTGTCTTATTACTGATATTTTTCAAAACCAATCTACGAAAGCAAATTCAGAAGAATTTCTTTCATTCTTAAGAATAGCACAGTTTTGTAGTATTTTACATTATCAGCAAATGCGTGTATTTTAGGATTGCACAGGTAAACCATTTTGCATTTGCAGGGAAAACTGCAAAACCAACATCTTCCTACGTTTTAGGTCTTACCCATTAATTTAGCTTATTCAGGGTGGCCGACAAAAAGCCTAAAAATAGCCCTCTCCACTCTGGTTTCCCCCGATACACCCAATAGCTCATTTCTCAAATCAAGCTAAATTCTCCGGTTTAAGAAATTCATGGTTTCAAAAGTTTCTCCTAGAGAGAGAGAGAATGCCATAAAAGAAACTTTGTACAGAATATACAACTCCTGTCCACGAAGTGGTTCCTGAAAATCGCGTGGTTACTTTTCCCATCTCCCCACTGCCATCGGTTATGTGAACATATGTTTTCATTTATAGCATTATGGGTATTCTCTAGACAGTCTGTTGAAAAGAAATTAATCCCAGCAGTGAGCAAAGATCCTGAATTCTCAGCAATTTCTTGTGAATTCATGGTAAGGCTATTTATGCTGAGACTGAATCTGAGTGTGTAAACAGCTGACCAGGGCGAAACTATTATGTATCAGGCTTCTCCAGCTTAGATCTCACTCTGCATTTGGAGCGATGCAGGCAGAAGAATACCTTTCTCATTAATGGCTTTGATACAAATGAAAAGGACAAATTTCCTACAACAGTTTCATGTCCATATCACTGAGGCCAAATACCTCCTATTTATCAAGCACCTACTAGGTGCCAGGAATTGCCTAACCCTTCCCGTGTGCCATCTAGGTCTTTTGCCAACTCACAGACCTCCTGTCATAAACTGAGACTCATCATAGGTAAGTAATTTGTTCAGAATCACAGCTGTAACAGCGGACCTAAGGTCTGAACACTCCTCGCTCACTCCAGACCCAGAACGCTAGCAGGACACAAACACCAGTGTGGACACATTAGTGTTTCATTGCAAGACAGCTGCTAGGAGACGTGGAGGAGAGCCTCGTGCTTTTCAGGAACACCCCCTCCAATCAACACTTTGCCCAGAGCCTCCGAGCTTCCCCGTACGTAACAAGAGGTGAGTAAGCTTCAGGGTCTCAGGACACAAATAACTGCATGATCACGTGGACAAAACAGGACGCTCTTTTCAAAGATGTTCACAACCATCTGATAAGCCCCATTCTGGGTTATGAAGAACGAGACAAAACCGATGATCAATTTGTTCCAAACCCCGCTTCCTAAGTACACACCCATACGCTCACACCCACACACAACAAAAACTCCAGAGCTCAAACCCAGAAATTCTGTCTCCGCCCAGTACTGTACCTGTTACAGCAAATTAGAACACAAACCACATGGTCCAGTCTGCACAAAAATTTTCTGTGAATGGACCAGGCCTGTCAAAGGGTAAGAGCAACACATATGTGGGCTTGGCAGTGAGCTCAACATGCCATTGGATTGTGACCTTGGGCACCAGAAGCAGTCTACACTGACAGGGTGCTTTGAAAGCTACATGTCAGTACCACACACATTAGCTCATTTAATCCCCACAACCACATCTGAGCGGGATGCTGTTACCCTCAGTCTACCAACAGCAAAACCCAGGTCAAAGTTAAAAAGCAGCAGAAGCAGGATTTGAATCCACTTTTACCTAGCATCAAAATCTGGATGTCACAGGGCGCCTGGGTGGCTCAGTCAGTTGAGCAGCCAACTTCGGCTCAGGTCAAGATCTCACAGGTCATGGGTTAGAGCCCCACGTCGGGCTCTGTGCTGACAGCTCAGAGCCTGGAGCCTGCTTCAGAGTCTGCGTCTGTCTCCCCCTCTCGTGCTCGCTCGCGCTCTCTCTCAAAAATAAAATATTTTTTAAAACTTAAAAAAAAATCTTGAGGTCACTGATAAGCCATATCACTGCTAAGCCAGATGGGAATATCTGACTCAGAGGGCTGCTGTGGTCATTTCCTGAGACAGATCCAAAAACCATTCTGCAGCAGCTACTGATGCTTTCATCATCCCTCATCTTCATCATCATCATCTTCTTCAGCAGGAGCAGCTTAGCGAGGCCAAAGGACTCAAACTCAGGGCTACTGCCAATAAACACTGAATAACATTCTTTAAGGCTTTGAATCATTTTTATCTCCCTAAGCACCCGATCAAAGATCGGAAACGTCACATTTTTCCTTGCTGAACTTGGCTTGAAAGTCACTTTTGTTGCGTCCCAAATCAACACACAGCTATTAATTCATCACAGTCTGCACAGACAGCATCCATGCCAACCGCGGGAATTCTACCTACTCCTAACCCAGGAGCTGGTTTTATTTTGATAAAAGCTGCTTTAAACTCTCGGGGCTGCACTTGCCAAAATCCAGTTGAAAAATGTTGGTGTCAAACGATTTGGAAGTGTTCTAAAACTAATATTCTAAGAATCGGGGGCAGTTGGGATTTTCCTCTGAAGGATTAATTATCACCAAGGCTCCCTGAGTCATGGACTTGCCTATCCGGGTGGGCTAAAAGAGAACTTCCTTTCGGGACCAACACCAGATGCTGCCTTTAATGCCGTCTTATGTACAATTTCAGGCCCTTGGAAGGCACAGGCAACTAAGTGGTACGAAAGGCCAAAGTCTTCAAACATGCTGCAAAGTATGAAGTACAGAAATGGCTTAGATTTTCAGAGGGGAGCCTATAACACACAGGTTTGGAGCACTTCTGTCCCACCCAAGGGGTAAGGCCGCCATGACTGCTCTCCTGCCCATCTGCAGAGCACTGTAAGCTTGTCTTTGAGCTCATGTCAGAATAATGGGACAAAATCATCACTGTGTGTGTGTGAGCGCATGCGCACGCCCGTGTGTTAGGGCAGTGAGGGGAGGGAAATCTTCAAACACCAAAACCCAGACTCTACTCTTTGAAAACTTCCCTCCTTGGGTAAATGAATAAAAATTTAGTGGGCAACTGGATGGCTCAGTTGGTTAAGCGTCCAACTTCAGCTCAAGTCATGATCTCAGAGTTTGTGAGTTTGAGTCCCATGCTGGGCTCTGTGCTGACAGCTGAGAGCCTGGAGCCTGCTTCAGATTCTGTGTCTCCCTCTCTCTCTGCCCCTGCCCCCCTCATGCTCTCTCTCGCTCTAAGAAATAAACACTTAAAAAATTTTTAAAAATAAACTTAAAAAAGCCGACTCCATCTCTTGATTAAAACCACCTTGGGGCGCCTGGGTGGCTCAGTCAGTTAAGCGTCCCACTTTTAATTGCAGCTCAGGTCATGATCTCACGGTTCATGAATTTGAGGCCCCAAACGGGCTGGCTCCATGTTGACAGTGCAGAGTCTGCTTGGGATTCTTTCTTTCTTTCTCTCTCTGTCTCTCATCTCTCTCTGTGCTGCTCCCGCACTCCTGTGTGTGTGTGTGTGTGTGTGTGTGTGCGTGCGTGCGCGTGTGTGTACATGCACACATACAGGGAAAAATAACAAAAACAAAACTCGAGAGTGCCCCGTGGCCTAACTGTCAGAATCCTGGGCAAGGAGGAAAGACGGGTATAGTCTGGCCCCCCCGTGGCCACCATTAGCTAAATGATCTTGGGCAAAACATTTATCACTTTTCTCATTTTGAAATGTGGATATGGATGGTCTCCCAGTTCTAACCGTCACCCAAGTTTACTTTCCAAGAATAAATTTTATTATTACCTGCCTTTCTTTTACGATAATTATATATTTGAATAATGTGTCTTAGTCATAAATTAGAAACTTTGTTTTATAAGAAACATTCTTATATTCATTCAATCCATAAACTTGTATTAAATCCCAGTTAAACACCAAGCACTGGGCTTGAGGCTAAGCACAGACCAAAGACAGAATCCATACAATTTCTCTCCTCCCAATTAAGTGGAAAGACAGGCACTGAACAAGTTAAAGATGAAAACACTATTGTTTACAGTTACACACGTGTGTGCCAAATAAAAAGGGAAGCAAGGGAGTGATTAACACAAAAATCAGGCTGTGATTACTTCTGTGGGGAAGGTGGGTGAGCACGGGGGAAGGGGCCCATACTGGGAATGTTAACATTTTTTAACTTGGACATTCATGTTCTTAGTCATTAAACCATATTTACACATCTCAGAGCCTCTTGTGCAAATATGCCCTGTTTTACAATCTAAAGCTTTAACAGATTATATAAGAAACAAATCATATACAACCTCAACACACTGGCATTATAAAACATTTCTTGAGAATCCAAAGCATTCAAAACCTCCATGGTTTCAGATTTTAGCCCAACAGCTTTGATGTGATTAGAGGGGACAGTGCAAAGAACAGTATTTCAGTCTGGTTTTCTTTTAAGTCTCCTTTTCAAAGTACCAAAGGTTTTCCAATTAAGTCAATGGACAGCCCCAATACTGGGTCTTTGGGAATCATTGGTAAATCTCATACATTAATTTACATTTCTGTATTACTTAATATATACAAGTCACACACTCTTTTCTCAAACGCATCTCCGTATCTGAGGCTCAAGAGCTTGAAAAGTTACAAAATTAGTTTTTCAGAAAGGTCAACAGCCTAACCCTGCTTAATTCAGAAGACTTCCAGAAGACATCTGGGGAAGGTGCTGTTGAACATCACATACATAAATCGAAAGAATGAAGGTGGGTAACCGGAGTGTTCATTTCCCACTGGAATTGCTTTTTAAAAACCACTGCTGGAAACCGCCACTCAGAAACAGTATTTCTTCAGATTTCCTTTGGTCTTTTTTCTTCTATAATGTTCAAAGACAGGTATAAACACAATGCCCCTGTGATCTTTCTTTAGTAGACATTCATCTGGTTACTTTTCTGTCTCCCCAAGATGCAGCCTTACGTGGCATCAATCATTTCAATAGCCAAAACTATTTAGGGGTTGTCAAAGGAACATAACTTGGATGGAGAATGTGTGTGGGGGGGAGGAATGGTAAGGTTTCTCTACTAAAATATCACTGTCACCATAAGGAAAAATAACTCAACGAAAAGCTATTTTTTATGCTATACATCCTTGAGCAAGAATGAAGAACTCTTCCTTAAATAAAGGTGTCAGACATGGACCCTTGTAGAAAGGACTTTGTATTACAAATGTTGAAGTTCTTACGTCAAGTGAAAGAGGCACCATGCCATCAAAAATATTTTCTCCAAAATTCCCTGAAACATTAACCAGGAACCCTTATGCCTATTTCCAAAGGCGAACTTGTAACAGTAAAATCCATGCGAGTATCACTGACCAGTGCCATCTGTGCGAGTTACCTGGGAGTTCCTTGTTCTCCGATTATAAAATGTCATATGAAAAATGTAACACAAAAAAACGATTATAGCTTAACTTGGGTGTTCCTGTAATTGAATTACAGGTGATTCCCATTCTTTGTCATAGTATGTTCTATAAAGTTGCTATTTAATTAGCAAATACTTAACCACTGCTCCTAGGAGAAATACACAGTTAGGTAGGAGCCTAACTGTAAGTCTCTGGTCTTAGCATTTTCATCAACCTATCAACCCAGCACGGCAGAACCTTGTTTAATGTGTTTCTACTTAAGTTTTTTTAAAAAGCTTATTTTTGAGAGAGAGACAGAGACAGAGCACAGGGAAGGGGCAGAGAGAGAGGAAGACAAAGAATCTGGAACAGGTTCCAGGCTCTGATCTGTCAGCACAGAGCCCCACGCGGAGCTCAAACTCATGAACCATGAGATCATGACCTGAGCCAAAGTCCGGCGCTTACCCAACTGAGCCACCCAGGCGCCCTAATGTGAAATACGGTGTCTTTAAACAGAAACACATCTATGGTCNGAGACAGAGCACAGGGAAGGGGCAGAGAGAGAGGAAGACAAAGAATCTGGAACAGGTTCCAGGCTCTGATCTGTCAGCACAGAGCCCCACGCGGAGCTCAAACTCATGAACCATGAGATCATGACCTGAGCCAAAGTCCGGCACTTACCCAACTGAGCCACCCAGGCGCCCTAATTGAAATACGGTGTCTTTAAACAGAAACACATCTATGGTTGATTCATTAACACTGACCTCCTGGCCAGCAGCGCTGTAACTCATGCCCTCACAGAGCTCATGGAAGGTACCCTCCCCCTGGCTTTCGTGTGCTTGGAACACCACACAGCACTTCAGCTCTATACCTGGGGACCATCGGAAACCGTGAAATCTCCAATGAAAAGCACAAAAATGTGGGAGAGGTGATGCTAAAGAGACGATGAGAAGGACAGCTGTTTACAGGGACAGCTGAAAACAAGAAGGCAGTGCCACTCTGTCCAGCCTCTGCTGGGAGTGGATGGCTCAAAATGCTCAACACTGTGTGTGTGTGACCATGAATGATCTCAAAAGCAACGCAAGTAGTGATCTGGATTGGTTACAAATAAATTTCAGGAAGCAAGTGAATTCCCAAATACTGGAACCCACAAATAATGACGATCAGCTGTAGTTCAACAAGTCCTAATGACTCAGCACACAACTTTGACAAATTAATATCTAAAAATGTTTCTGAAGCTTTAATCATGCTTAAAGTATAGCAGGGATTTCCTTTCCTGACATTATTCCATCCTATACTGGAAAAGCCTCATACTTCTGCAGTCATAACCAAATATTACTTTGTGTGAGCCGTCTGTCCTAACCCTCACGCACTGTCTACTGTGCAGGCATTTTCTCACTTCTCCTTCTCAAGTTCATTCTAGAACCTGCTTCCACCCAAATCCAGTCTAAAGAGCTCAAAACTCATAGGATGTTTCAAACACCCAGAGCTAGTTTGTTATTCTTCTAGTGAATGTAATCTACACTTAACCCAAGCTAGAAATAGACGTGTAGCTGACACATTTTCCCCACTAAAACAGTTATTATTGGGTTGGGGTAGGCTGGGCCCATCTGCCTATTGCGAGAAAATAGTCCCAGGAAACGGCCTCTGTGATACTGAAGGTGTTGACAGTTTCAGTCATTGTGTGATGTCCCCTTCATAAGGATGCTTAGAGAGGTTCGTTTCTGGTCTAAGGGAGAGAAATCTGTGAGTCTTCTAAGAATTAGCTTGTTCTATTTTTTGTTTTGTTTTGTTTTAGTTTTATTTACTTAGGTAGAAAGGGAGAGAGCACCAGCAGGGGAGGGTCAGAGAGAGAAGGAGAGAGAGAACCCCAAGCAGGCTCCACCTGGTCAGTGTAGAGCCTAATGTGGGGCTTCAAGTCACAAATCACAAGATCATGACTCCAGCAGAAACCAAGAGTCAGGCACTTAATCAACTGAGGCACCCAAATACCCCAAGAATTGGTTTGCTCTTATCATACACATTGTGGATCAAGAACCCAATGCGTACCGCTCTTCATGACAATTGCCGGAAAGCTCAGGGCCACGTCAGTGGCTCATTTAGGACTAAACAGATTCATTTGGGGAACCGGCCTTATTCCTGGATGGGGTTTATATCTCATCCGTATTCTCCCTTCATTTTGACTTTTTGGTTTTCAACCTACTACCATTTTACATTATCTAAACTCCGTAACTACCTTCAATCCTTTGTAAAGTTGGGGGAGGGATAGAATAACCTGATCCTTGCTCCGCCCTCCTAACCTCCCCCGGGAAAGGTTTCTCTGCTGCTTTCGATTGCACCAGAACCCCACACTTATCTCCTGCTGGAGGTTTTCGCTGCTGTCACCCCTCATTAGTTCAAACTGCTCGTGGTAGCCACCCATCGGCCCAGTACGCGCTACACTGCAGGGCTGTGGGTAGTGACAGCCCACGCCAGTCACATGGAATGGTGGCCTGTCCATGGAAGTGACCTGGCCCGGTCAAGTAGAGCCCCACGCGACTTTCTGAAAGAACGGTTAAAGAAATCACGTGTGAGAACCGACGTGGGCCGGACCTCGTCGGCCGGGTGTGTGGAAGGCTGCACGTCACCAATGAGCCACACACCTTGGGCGTGGCCCCATGAGCAGATGGCTGGCACAGAGGTGCCAAGGAAAGGCCGTCCCCGTGAGAAGGCAGGTGCCCAGGACACAAAGAGCTCCGGCTCTCAGGTCTACGCAGAGAGAACGCGGCCAGGATACGGGGGTTCACTCAACAGCTGGATTCCTGAACCTAATTAACAATTAATGTTCCATTTCAGTGCTCTGCTCTAGAAAAACAATGACAAAGCCTCTATTCACTCAAGTGCTCTGGTCTTAAAATGAGGTCATTCTGTTTGTTTACAGTTAAAGTACCTGGTTAAAATTAAACTTTTCTAAATACCCCCTTACAGCATTGTTTCCGTATGTGGGACTAAGGACTTTGAACTTTTAAAATTATCCCCAGAGAAGAAAAGGAAGAGAAGAGAGTATGTAAACACACACACACACACACACGCACACACGCACGCACCACCTGACTTTTGAGACTTCGCTAACACAATTACACTCACTCTTCCTAGACAAAAGTAAAAGAAGCTTTATTTTTTTTTTTTTAGGTTATAAGACTAAGACGGCTAAGTTTATTCTCCTGATGTGTCCAAGATAATTAAGAATTTGTTTCAAAAGTTCTAAGAATGGGACGTTATGTCTGTCATCTGTGTTATTGGAAAGTGCACTGCCGGGTCACGTCACACACCTTTGTAGGTACAAAATGAGCTATTCTTTTCAAGAACTGTTAACCCCAAAATATTTCTCAAGAATTAACAATGGCATAAACATCTGTTGTTCTCATTGATTCAGGTCTAACCGTCCACCTAATTCTGGGAAAGAAAGATGAAGGAGACTTTAAAATAAAGCATTGAGTTTGCACAAGTAGAAGATGGCCCACAGGTGATTTCAGGTTTCAGCTAAAGCGTTTTCTTCCTATTATCGAGGTACTAGGATTTGGTACTGTACAAGATACTGAATTAAATACAAGAGCTGAAACTATTTTCACATCGAAATTTGCGGCCATAGAAACATCTCACAAAATGCTTATCAAGAAACTGGGGAAACAAACGGTAATTTAAGTAGATACTTGGTTTTATTAGTCTTCTGAAGAAGGTTTACAATTAATAATCCATTATTTGAGTGAAAAAAATGTGATGCAGAAATTACCATGGAGTTCTTGGGATACAGGAGAATGGTAAATGAGGCGTTCCTTTTAAATTTAAAACCTTCCAGGAATTGAACTGCGGCAATCCCAAGTAACATTTTGAAACTAATGAATCTCATTAAGAGCCCGCATGGGAAAGAAATGGTTTTTAACTTCAGTAACTAAGCAATAAACCAAATTCCTCTCTTTGGTCTAATTTAAGTCTCAGGAACAGAACACTGAACACCAACAGCAGAAAGGTCTTGCTTCCCTTCCATCTAGAGGTACCTGATCTGGGAGAGCCCCGCCCCCCAGAGCCATAGTGACAAGTGGGTCAGTTTCTTGAACCTGCCAGCGCATCTCTACTACATCCACCCAGCAGAAAACTAACATACTTGCCACTGAAATGTGGTCATATCCCTGTTCTAATGTAACGCTAGCCACTGCTGATCATTCTTCGCTTCAAAGGAAATAATGAAACAGGACTTTGAATCTTAACTCCGTAGAGCCTAAAAAGCTCTTCAGCAAATGCTACTCCTGAGCTCCTACTTCAAATCCAATTTACGTAAGAAACAGAACCCTTCGTTCAGGAGTGGTAAATACAGTTCTCTCCAAATGCTTCAATTACATGCAAATGGTAGTTCAGTGCTTGGGCCACGAAACTACCCAAGTGGATCGGGTGCTCGGAGGATGGGGAGACATAGCGCAGCGTCCATGGAAAGGAATGGAGCCAAGGTTTCTTCTCTTGGAAGGGCATTTGCTGGGAAAGCCCAACTGCCAACAAACAATTGGCCAGAGAGTTGGGTTCAACTGTATTTCCATCACAAATTTTGTGCCTGACTCTAGTCTGCTTTAAAATTGTGCAAAATCCTCTGGTATTTATGTGAATATATTTGATTAATGAAAGGTGTCTTTGAAATTTCAATCAAGCTCAGATTGACCCAAGTGATCGTCACCACTGATATTCAAGAACTTGTTTTAAAATTTTTTCAAATATTCAAGTGCTGTGTGGAGGGATTTGTTTCTTTTGTAATTATTTAGCAACAGGACTGTAAGTTTCATATACTTTAAAGAATTTGTTTAAAGTTACACTGTAATCCAACATATGCGTGCAGGGGTAAATGTAAAAGGCCTCTACAAAAAGCCAACAGTGAAATCAATTTTAGGTAGTTTTCGTTACAAAAATAAGTGATGGTCAACACTGAGGGATTTAATCAAGGTGGGGAAAAAAAAAAAAAAGAATTACCTAAAAGGACAATGCAAATTATACAGATTCTTCTTTCTCAATGAAATACTACAACGAAGTAGCTCTTTGTGGCTGATTTTTTGTTCATCCTACAGAACTCAACAACACACTCAATCAGACAACGGTCTAAACCCAAAGTTTTTCCCACGGAAAGTGTACTTTAAAAGCATATGTAGGGGCTCCTGGATGGCTCAGTTGTTTAACTATCTGACTTTGGCTCAGGTCATGGTCTTGCGGTTCATGAGTTCGAGCCCTGCATCAGGCTCTGTGCTGACAGCTCGGAGCCTGGAGCCTGCTTCAGATTCTGTGTCTCCCTCTCTCTGCCTCTCCCCCACTCACACTCTATCAAAAATAAACATTAAAAATAATTAAGAACAGATGTAGAAGCTTCAGCTTCATAAAATTCATAAAGACACCCACATGAGAATTTGAATCTCTAAAATATATTTACATAATTAAAGATAACATTAGTCTTCCACAAGCTTTCATGCATTATATCCAATATCCATAGTGTTTTTATACTTCTATTTTTATATCTTTGGAACAAAGGAGAGACTACTATATATACAAATATTTGCAAGGTATTTCAACTATCTTTGAGTAACATCCACTCTAATATATAACATATACACATATATATAGTAGTAAATGTACACATTGAACTTACATTCATGAAGTCCAGATTTTTAAGAATCTTCTTTAATATGAAAAGTGATCCCCCTGAAATAAGTTTCCTATTCAGCTAGTGAATGCATACTATTATTCCAGACAAAAGCATTTAGAAAACCAGTTTCGATGTGGACAGTAGACACTAATTTTCCCTGTTGCCTTAAGGGAGAGGAGAACGCTCTAAATATTTATATATTAAAAAAATATGTGTCCTTCAGATCTTGAACATAACGTTCAGGGTGGTCCGTGCAAAAACAGGTCCCGTTTAATACAAAAGGACTTTAAGCAGAGCCTGTCAATACAAGATGCACGTTACATCGCTCTCATCAGATAGAAAAATAAACGAGTTGGATGGCAAAGAACAAAACAGATGTTTGCGTGTTAGTCCCACTATATGGAATTNCCCCCCCCTGTCTCTGTGGAGTCGAAGCCATCAAACAGAACATGCTGGTAGGTAGGGCCTCACCCATCAGAACTGCTCCACACCTGCTCCCCGGGTGATTCTCCTGCAGGTCTTTCCTTCCAACACACACCGGCACACAGCTTGCCTCTCTCTGGAAGCATTCTGGGCTCCTTCCTGCCAGCACACATGCCGGGGGCCCCCAAAAGTCTGCCAGCTCTGTCCATAGTTGTTGTTTTTTTGTTTTTTTTGTAAAACTTCACTTCGGGCTTATCTGGGTCAGATAACCCACCCTAATCCCCCAACTCTGCCTGGCTCTCCCCCAGATTCTGCATTCCCTCCGTGCTCATGAATTTAGCTCATCCCCTTCTCAGGTCAATTACAATTGTCCACGTTCTCACACTAGGACTATCCGTCTACTCTGTGTCGGATTAGAACCCTCCCTATCATAGTGATACCCTGTCTGGTACTTTCTTCTTACGGATTCATCCTCTAGATTCTTGCCACAGTATCTAGGACTGTAAATTCATCTCCCATAACTCACAAAATGTCCCAGGAGAAAGCACAAGGCCTGATTTTAAGGAATGTGTAGTTTCCAGGTAATGTGCTTTATTCTTTCTATTCCGCCCTCTCCCTAAGGCCTTTTCCTACCTCTTCCCATCCTAAAATTCCCACCATGAACAAAGGGGTACTGGAAAAGTTCACACTCTGGGGTCATATCCGTCAGTATGATGATTTTTGTGTGTGTCCAATGAAGTAAGATCATCATTCTCTATTGAACAAGAGGTAATGTCATCACTCACTGAGGGGTTCAAAGCCACAGGCCCACCTGCACTGACCAGCTCAAATTGTCCTCCTCCTTGTGAAATGGCTTCTCTCCTTTAGATCTCAGCTCTGATGCTTTTTTTTTTTTTTAATGTTTATTTCTGAGAGAGAGACAGTGTGAGCAGGAGAGGGGCAGAGAGAGGGAGACACAGAATCTGAAGCAGGCTCCAGGCTCTGAGCTGTCAGCACAGAGCCCGACACAGGGCTTGAACTCATGAGCCGTGACATCTTGACCTGAGCTGAGGTTGGATGCTTAACCAACTGAGCCACCCGGGCGCCCCATGATGTTTTTATTTTCTACCGAAAGCCGCAGGGGATCCACTACCAAATCATTTCATACAATTAGTCATGATTTAGTTAGCTTCTCAGCGGTTCCCTTTTTTACTTGCGCGCCACCTGGACGTCCTCATCCTCCTCTGGGAGGAAGGCAACAGATCCACGTTTCCACACATAAGAAACCTCCGCCACCTTCTCCGGCTCTGCCTCAGAACACCACTCGAGTAATTGCTGTGGACACAGAGTCACGAGAAAGCAAAGGCAGCTGGTGCCTCACCTGTCCCTGGCTGACCCTTCCAAGGCCTCAGATCTAATTTCTTATTCATAATTTCATTCTTTTTGTTTGTTTTAAAAGGAAAGCCCCACAGAACGTGCACCTGCCCCATGATTAAACTCCTGCTTCAACCACCAGACTGGCCAAAGCACCTTCCTGCCTTGATCCAATGTAGCCCCGCCCCAGGGTGGGGGAAGAGACGGAAGAGGTGATGGAATGAGCTCTTCCTGTACTCTAGGCCACGCCAGAAGGAAGCAGAGGAGCCTCCTCTCCTAATAACCTCCCTGCTTCGGCCAATCTCCCACCACGGAATGACCCTGACACAGAGGCGCCCACCTTACCCTCTCTGAGGAAGAGGAGTCTCCTTCCTCCTGCTAAGGTGTCCTGTCCAGGGAGACTTTGGGCTCACCTCCTAGAATGGAGCCAGCAGACCCTTGCTCATCCTGGTCTTCTCTTCCCTTCTGGAAAAGCTCTAGTCCGGGACAAACGAGCACTACCGTGTGCCCAGAACTCCAGATGCGCATCTAGCTCAGACCTGCCGTTTCATCTCAACCCAAAAGGATCCTGCTCTCCTCCTGCATCGGCTCCCTGAGCTGCCCCTCTCGAGCCAATGCCATCGGCCATCCGGCAGTCCAGCCAGGAATCCGGGGGTCCCGCTCTTCCCTGCACCCCTCGACCCCCTAGCCCCAGTGCTCAGCTCCTTCTGTTCCCCTCACCAGGACAGACTCCTTCAAGAATTTCTCAGCATCAGTGCCTTGCCTTCCCTTCCACCCTAGAGGATCGGTCGGCCCTTTGGCTCTGATTAGGTCTCCTCTCCCTGACTACTTAAAGTTATTCCACGGCACAGAAGTCACTTAAAATAACAAAAAATGCTGGATGGAACGTAAATGTCTTGTCAATGGCCTGCTGCAATAAAGTAAGGACGCTCGATAAAGTCCAGACCCATAAAATCACAACCAATAAATGGGCTACAAGATGCAACTCTTGGCTTGGCGGCCTTTGCTAAACCTGGGGGATCAGGACCCCCGTTTCTATGATGGAGATAAGGGAGAACACCACACCCAGGGCCTGTCTGGAAGGAGCCAAAGGAGACACACGCACCCCTTTGGGGTCCTTTCTTGACATCGTAGATATTTTACGTTTTCCAATGCAATGAATTCTGGTGTTAATTATTTTCCCAGAGCTGCAGAGAGGTTTCAAAAATATGCTGAAAACAGCTTGAAGATAGCTGTCTATAGGGATTAAATAGTAAAATGTAGTCCACACCACTAATCCGGCGTTCCCAGACGGCAGGATTTTTTCCCCAGAAAATAACAAAGGCAACACACACTTTGTTACCTAGATATTATTTTTAGAAATGTACATACGACACTGAGATACCACCTCACGCCAGTTAGAGTGGCTAAAATGAGCCAATCAGAGAACTCTAGATGCTGGCGAGGATGTGGAGAAACGGGCACCCTCCTACACTGTTGGTGGGAATGGAAACTGGTACAGCCCCTCTGGAAAACAGTGTGGAGGTTCCTCAGGAAACTAACAATAGAACTCCCCTATGACCCAGCAATAGCACTGCTAGGAATTTACCCAAGGGATACAGAAATGCTGAGGCATAGGAGCACATGTACCCCAATGTTCATAGCAGCACTCTCCACAATAGCCAAAACATGGAAAGAGCCTAAGTGTCCATCAACAGATGAATGGATCAAGAAGATGTGGTTTATCTATACCATGGAATACTACATGGCAATGAGAAACAATGAAATCTGGCCATGTGTAGCAACGTGGATGGACCTTGAGGGTGTTATGCTGAGCGAAATAAGTCAGGCAGAGAAGGACAAATATCATATGTTTGCACGTATAGGAGGATTAGGAGGAACTTGACGGAGGACCAAGGGGGAGAAGGAGGGCGGAAATGGTGGGGGAAAGGGAGAGAGGCAAACCATGAGAGACTCTTGAATGCTGACAAAAACTGAGGACTGATGGATGTGGGGGGGAGGGGGGATGGGCATGGAGGAGGACACTTGTGGGGATGAGCACTGAGTGTTATGTGGAAACTAATTTGACAATAAACTATTTGTAAAAAAAAAAAAAAAAAAGAAATGTACATATGAGAGGTTGGCAACGTTCACACATTTTCTGTTCCAGTTTTACTTAGTCTTTGACCAGGTAGAACAGGACTAGATTTATGGCCCTCTATGGTTTCAATTAAGTCTTCTGTTTCTAAGATTTCTTTCCCGTAAATTCTAGTGGCCCTAGAAGGAAGTCCTGATATCTTAGCAAAGTCTGTTTTTCCTGGCTATAAATTAAGATTTCTGAAGGGAAAAAAAGCCATTGGATGAGGGTTATGGTTAAACAAACTTTTACCATGTTTTGTTCTTCAGTTATACAATGAACTCAATGATTTTTTTTTTAAAGCCTTTTGTGAAGCTGGTTACAAAAGGCCACATATTGTGGGATGCCATTTACATGAAATGTACCAGCACAGGCAAACCTGTACACACAACAGCAGGTTAGTGGCTGTCAGAGACTGGAAAGGAGGAGGTAGGGAGTGACTACTAATAGGTACGGGGTTTCTTTTGGGGGTGATGAAAATTCCCAGAACTTGAGATGGCTCACAGCTCTGTCAATATTATGTTAAAAACCCATTGAATTATATATACCTTGAGTGAATCGTACAGTTTGTGAGTTATAGGAAATAAAGCAGTTTTAAAAATGGGCCTGAAGGGTTGCCGGGGACTTGAGAGAGGGAAATGGGGAGCTGTTCGGTAAGTCAGCTTCAGCTGGGGAGCTCATGTGCACAACAATGTCAATGTACTTAACACTCATCTGTGCACTGAAACGTGATCAAGATGGTAAATTTATGTTATGCAGGTTTTTTTCTTTTGCTATGATTTGAAATTTCAAGAAATTTTTAATGCTTGAGAGAAAGAGAGAGAGAGTGCATGCATATGAGTGGGGGAGAGGCAGAGAGAGAATCCCAAGCAGATCCCAGCTATCAGCATGGAGCCCAATACAGGGCTTGATCTCATGAACTGTGAGATCACGACCTGAGCCAAAATCAAGAGTTGGATACCCAACTGAGCCATCCAAGCAGGTGCCCCTCAGAAATTATTTTAAAGGGGAGGCAGATACTTGGAAAAACACCTGATTCAAAGCTCCTGTTACCTGTCGGTCTCTCCCTGGGCACGGGCACAGCGCTCAGGAGCTGCCCCCGTGTGGGGAGAGGCACCTGCCTTCTCTGCAGCACCTCATTGGCTCCCTTTACTACATGCCCACCAGTTCTTTCACATTAGAAATTAGCAGCCAGGGGGGCGCCTGGGTGGCTCAGTCGGTTAGGCGTCCGACTTCGGCTCAGGTCCTGATCTCGCAGTTTATGGGTTCGAGCTCCGCATCGGGCTCTGTGCTGACAACTAGTTCAGAGCCTGGAGCCTGTTTCAGATTCTGTGTCTCCCTTTCTCTCTGATCCTCCCCTGCTCGTGCTGTCTCTATCTGTCTCTCAAAAATGAATATTAAAAAAAAAAAGAAATTAGCAGCCAGGGGCGCCTGGGGCGCTCAGTCAGTTAAGTGTCCGGCCTCAGCTCAGGACATGACCTTGCAGCCTGGAGGTTCGAGCCCCATGTTGGGTTTTGTGCAGACAGCTCGGAGCCTGGAGCCTGCTTTGGATTCTATCTCCCTCTCTCTCTGCCCCTCCCCAGCTCACTCCCTATCTCTCCCTCCCTCAAAAATATATAGACATTTAAAAATTTTTAAAAAAAAGGAAATCAGCAGGCATAATCAAAAGGTCATACACCAACTACTTTAGCACTCTCTCTTCAGATTGGACTTTCTCAAGTCACTGGTGGCTTTTTGAGGACTTCTTCGTTCCATGAGAATGTTACACTGGATTTCACTGGGTAGTGCAAGGAGGGGCCCCTGCTGGTG
>NW_027528362.1:2360667-2402761 GCF_008692635.1 Crocuta crocuta | reverse complement strand
GGGAGGGGGGGAGGGGGACAATAGGTACTCTGTGGGAAGACCATAGAAAGCTCTCCTACAGCTGATGCTGAAATCGGGGCATGTGAAGTTCTGAGCAGCCGTGCAACACGGCCGAGCAAGCCTGAAGGTAGAGAGCGAGGACAGGGACTGTGGCCCAAGTGCTGGGGCGCACGAGACCCCACCCCTGCCAGCTCAGTGTGGCCTTAAGCGAGTTCCTTAGCCTCTTGCCACCAGGTTTTTTTCATGTGAATGGGCACAGTAATAGCACCTCTCTGAGATCTTAAAACAGTACATCCCTCTGTAAGTCCCAGCTTCTATTATCGTTATAATTATTAAGCAATGTGGGGTTTTTATAATTCGAGAGAGAGAACAAGCATGAGTGGAGAAGAGGGGCAGAGAGAGAGAGAAAGAGAGAGAGAGAGAGAGAGAAAGAGAGAGAGAGAGAAAGAAAGGAGAGAAAGGAGAGGGAGAGAGGAGAGAAGGGGGGAGAGAGAAGGGGGGAGAGAGAAGGGGGGAGAGAGAATCCCAAACAGGCTCCACGCTTAGCACAGAGCCCAACATGGGGCTTGATCCCAAGACCCTCGGATCACCACCTGAGCCAAAAATCAGAAGTCAGACACTCAGGGTGCCTGGGTGGCTCAGTTGGTTAAGCGTCCGACCTGGGCTCAGGGCATGATCTCAAGGTTTGTGGGTTTGAGCCCTGTGTCGGGCTCTGTGCTGACAGCTAGCTCGGAGCCTGGAACCTGTCTTAGGATTCTGTGTCTCCCTCTCTGATTCTCCCCTGCTCACGCTCTATCTCTCTCTCAGAAATAAAAAAAAACATTAAAAAAATAAAAAGTCGGATACTCAATGGACTGAGCCACTCAAGTGCCCCGGCAGTATGGTATTTTTTAAAATGTCATTCTGTTCACATGTTCAATTAGCCTGCTCTGGTCGCCTTGGCAAAATATCAGAGACTGGGTGGCTTCAACAACGGAAATTTGTTTCCCCCAGTTCTGGAGGCTGCAGGTCAAGATCAAAGCACCCTTGATCTTGAAGGTCTGATCAAGGAGATTCAGCTCCTGGTGAGCACACTCTTCCTGGTTTGGGGATGGTGTCCTCTTGCTGAGTCCCCGGACGGTGGAAGGAGACCAGGCTCTCCTTTTAGGAGGACACTTCAAAGTGTCACAGTTGAAAGGACACTAATCAGCCCTATTATTCAGGGCTCCATCCTTAGGACCTCATTTAACCTTAATTACTTCCTTACAGCAACACAACCACACTCGAGGTTAGAGCTTTAATGCAGGAGTGGGGGGTGGGTGGGCAGGGACACAATCCAGTCCATAGCACAGATCAAGGTAAATGTAATTGGGTTTGGGGGCACACGGTAGTCACAAAAATAGTCCGTCTGTGGCCAGACATAGGAGGCAACGTTAACCACCTGGTAAGGACACACGGACGGGGACACACACACACACACACACACACACACACACACACACCCAATGATGAAAGTACAAGGATCCTCCAAGCTCTACCTTACTTATGAAGGCCTAGTTCAGAATTTATTCTTTCTTTACACAGATTTCTAACATTTGCTATCGTACGTCCCAAAGAATAGATAAAGAATGGATAAAGAATGGATGAGTAGCAAATCAGAGACTTAGAAATAAATGCTTCTGAGTCCAAGAACACAGAAGAGTGAAAGAAGGAATAACTTGCAATTTCTCAGAAATACTTTTTCAGGGGTGCCTGGGTGGCTCAGTCAGTTAAACATCCGACTTCAGCTCAGGCCATGATATTCCAGTTTGTGGGTTCAAGCCCTGCCTCGGGCTCTGTGCTGACAGCTCGGAGCCTGGAGCGTGCTTCAGATTCTGTGTCTCCCTTTTTTTCTGCCCCTCTCCCACTCACCCTCTCTCTCTCAAAAATGAACATTAAAAATATGCATATATTTTTTCAAACACATCCACTTGAAAGTGACAGCAGTATAATTCATCGCCTGTTTAGAGGTGTTTCGGCACCGGTCGTGGTTGAACTGTGTCCCCCTGATATTCATACGTTGAAACCCTAAACCCCAAGATCTCAGAATGTGACCTTAACTTGGCAGAAGGGCCACTTCAGATGTAACTCGTTAAGAGGAGCTCCTATGGGGGGTGGGGGGGGTAGTCCTCACCCAGTAGGACCGAGGCCCTTACAAAAATTGGAAATTTGAACACACATACACACAGGGCTCTGATGTATTTCTGCTGCCACAAGCCGAGAACCGTGACTGTCCAGGAGGTCTATGCTTTCCCTAGCGTCTTTGGGGGAATACAGCCCTGTGGACACCCTGATCTCGGACTCCCAGCCTCCAGGATGGTTTGTAGGTGTTTTAACTACCCAAGAGATCGAATGCCAGGCTCTCCTGAAAAAAGTAACACTATCATGGAAACAGGTGGTGTTTTTTGTTTGGACTTGGACAGTAGTAGGATGAATTTAATATATCAAACTGATGGGACCATGGGGTGCCCAGGTATCTGGTCAAACATTATTCTCCGGGTGTATGTGAGGGTGTTTTGGAGAAGATTAACATTGAAATCAGTAGACTGAGTAAAGCACATTGTGCTCCCAGGGTGGGTGGGTCTCATCCAATCATGTGAGGGCAGGGGTGGGGGGTGGGGCTGAGCCTCCCCGAAGAAAGAGGAAACTCCCTGAGCCTATCTGCCTTCAGACCCGGACTCCAAGCTTTCTTCCTGCCGCCAGACTCAAATGGAAACACTGGCTCTTGCAGGGTCCTCAAGCCTACTGGCTTCCAGACTGGAATGTCCAATGCCACCTCTCCAGATTCTCAGACCTCCAGACTCGGGCTGGAGCTTCGCTGTCAGCCCTCCAGCTTGCCCATTCCCCCTGTGGGTCTTGGGGCTCGCCAGCCTTCATCGCCATGTGAACCAACTCCTTATAATAAATCCCTTTCTGGATGCACATATGTATGCATCCTATCCATTCTGTTTCTCCAGAGAACCCTGGCCAACATGGACCGATCTGGCAAGCTAGTGAGTGCCATGAGCTATGAAATGGGAATAATACCGCCCATCTTGTGAGTTGTGTAAATTAGGGACAAAGCAGGCTGACAGTTAACACACTTCCAGGCTCAGTCAATGGGGACCTGGAGAGCAGCCACCACCCCCAAACCCGGGCGGCCCCACACGGAGCACGGTCACAGGCGGCACCTGCTTACGTGGAAGACGACGCCATCTTTTAAAAAGCCCAAATGGTTATAGATAGATTTGTTAGACTAAAACAGAGAGAAGAGAGACAGAATTACAGAAGTTCAAAACACTAATAACAGACATCAGCAGTCTTAACAACACACGCTGTGAGCAACCACTACGAGTAATAACTTGAAACGTCATTTTTAAGTGTATTTTAGAGAAAGAGAGCGTAAGCAGAGGAGGGGCAGAGAGAGACAGGCAGAGAACCCCAAGCAGGCTCCACACCATCAGTGCAGAGCCCGATGTAGGGCTCGGACCCACGAATCCTGAGATCATGACCTGAGCCAAAATCAAGAGTCGGACACTTAACTGACTGACAGAGCCACCCAGGCGCCCCGGTTTTTTCGGATGTTTTAAAACTTCTGTCAAAATGACATTTCAAGGGGCGGCTGGGTGGCTCAGTCGGTTAAACATCCAACTCTTGGTTACGGCTCAGGTCATAAACTCACCGTTTGGGGGTTCAAGCCCCATTATCGGGCTTAGTGCTGGCACCTCGGAGCCTGCTTGGGATTCTCTGTCTTACTCTCCATCTCTGCCGCTGCCCCACTTGTGTGTTCTCTCTCATTCTCAAAATAATAAACTTAAAAAAAAAATACATCCAGAAAACCAGATGTGAACATATGACAACCTGAATTCTAATACTGTTAGGAAATAGGTATTTAGGTGCCTCAAGTGTAAAGAAAGCTTCCTTCTGGGAAGGGGGAGGGAGAGGAGACAATAGTTACTATACACACCAGTAGAATAAAACAGGTGTGGACAGGATCAGAGTCCGCTTCAGAAAACGCTTTATTATTTCCTTGTTGCTGCTACTCCAAAGAATGACGACCTTCACCTTCCAGCATACTTCAGACCTGCTTCCCAGAACAAACTCTACCACAGAAAACTGCTAGCAACACTGGACATAATTTTAAAGTGATCGTTTTAGCTGCCCTGCTACATTGGCAAGAAAGTGGAGACTCAAAACAGAAAGAATGGGGGATGCAGATGGGCAGGGAGAGCAGCCAGCAGAAGTGGGTCAGGGGCAGGACGGGTCATGTCTACAGATGGAGTACCAGGATTCAAACCCAGCCCTTCCCCCAACACGTGACGGAGCCGGGCTCAGATACTGAGCACCCGGACACCTGCCATGTCCTGCACCCCATTTCATCACTGAAGATCAGAGCTCTCCATTCTTATTATTTGCCACACTGGGGTATTTTTGTGTGCTCATTTTTGAGAGGGACAGAGTTAGTGGGAATGAACAGAGGAGGAGCAGAGAGAGCGGGAGACACCCAAAGCAGGCTGCAGACTCCAAGCTGTCAGCACAGAGCCCAATGCAGGGCTCAAACCCACGAACCTTGAGATCATGACCTGAGCTGAAGTCAGACATTTAACCGACTGATCCACCCAGGTGCCCACACTGGGATATTCTTAGAAGCCCAAGAGCTCAATTAATTAATGGCTTTAAGGCACTCGGACGCCAGGCTTGAAAGTTTCTGTATCTTCCCAGCAGAGAAGACTTGTATTCAAGTGGTTACAAATTCCACCCCTGACTCTGCCCAAAAGGGTTCTTCTAACCCCACCCCTCCGCCTTGAGGGGTGATGTGGCCGTCTCTCCCAGCGGGGGGCCTGTCTCCAGCATCATCTAGAGATACAGACCATCAAAATGGACATGATGCCTTGAGACCTGGCACCTGACATCTACAGTCCCCCACCTCAGCCCCGGAGTACGTGGTGAGCGATTATTCTTCAACTTATGGTCAAGGGCTGTGCTCTGGCAGGACAGGGAAATAAACGAGGAAGCTGCATCTCCACCTTCTGTCAAGACAGCCTGCTCAAGGGCGTCTGGGTGGCACAGTCAGTTAAGCATCCAACTCTTGATTTCAGCTCAGGTCATGAGCTCACAGTTCATGGGTTCGAGCCCCACATCGGGCTCTGCGCTAACCATGTGGAGCCTGCGTGGGATTCTCTCTCTCCCTCCTGCTCCCCAAATCTCAAAATAAATAAATTAATTTAAAAAAACAAAGGACAGGCACCTGCGTGGCTCAGTCAGTTGAGCATCTGATTTCAGCTCNCCCCCCCGCTCCTGCTGTCTCTCTCTATTAAAAATAAACATTAAAAAAAAAATAAACGACAGCCTTCCCTTCCAATGACTTCGTTATTGAAAATGGGAAAGGAGCCCACATCCCAGAAAAGTGGAAAACAAAAGCTAAAGAAAAACAACTAATTTGGAGTCTGATTGCAGTGGAAGACATTTCTCGGGCAGCTGACAAGGAATATGCTCCGCTCATAAAGGAACCCGGGACAACTGCTTACACAGTTAAGTAGAGACAACGTCCGTTAGCACCTAAAGAAGAAACTGGTTTGGGGGTTCTTCGGCCCCTGTAGTGGGAGTGGTGCAAGAGGAAGGGGCATCAGTACCCCCGATCTGAGGTGGGCACCGGTAGCTCTGTGGTTGAGACCAACACGGAACACATTCTTTGCCTCTGCAGAAATGAGCCGAAGACTTTGAGAACACAGAAAACCAGAGATCAAATCGGAATTAGGAGCCCTTCTTCTGTGTCCCTCTCAGGCAGAAGGGAGTACGTGTCCTAACTTCTCGTCCCTTCCACATCCCTCAAGGAATATTCTTTTGGATGCCTACATGGAGTCTGAGTTTCACCAATCATGTGGAACTCAAAACTGCTTGTTAATTTTAAGGAACAGTGTCAACCAATTACTGCTTACATTTTTATATATGGTACGAGAGAAGCCCATCTGTGTACACACATGCATATTTTGAAAGAGTGTTTTCATTATTCCAAGGATTACTGGGTGTAAATATTCCACCTATTCCAGCCCCACTCTTCTCCCCGAACCCCCATGAGTGCTCCATAGAGCTGCACAATCATAAAATGTCCAGTAAGGCATTTCAGTGCAAATAAACGAACATTAATTCTCTCTCTCTCCTTGAATCGGAGCCCCAGTCTACAAGTAGATCATTGACCGGGGACAGAGGCAAAACAGGTTGTAAGAATAGACAGAATTTAAAATAAGGCTGAACAAAGACCTCCCAGAGAGCTGTAAGGTCTTTTGCGTAAATAAAGGTCAAAGGAGGTGGATTAGGCTCTGGCCACTGTATCAGAAGAAAGGGAAAAAGGTGACCACGTGACCAGGATACATGGGGGAGGTAGGGAGACAACACTAGCTCTTAAAGTCAAGGGCGCTTTCTCATACCCACCACCTACTTGATTCGCTCCAAAGTTTCACCCTAATTTTGCAATTACTAATGAAATTTAAGTGATTATAGGATTCATGGAGCACCCTCAACCCCCTCAAGTGTCTACAACACCCTTGGTGAATGGTTTCTGTGCCATTAAAGGTAGTGTTTGTTTAAAACGTATGACATGGGAGCACCTAGGTGGCTTAGTCGGTTAAGCATCTGACTTTCGCTTAGGTCATGATCTCACGGTTCATGGGTTCGAGCCCCGCGTCGGGCTCTGTGCTGACAGCTCAGAGCCTGGAGCCTGTTTCCAATTCTGTGTCTCCCTCTCTCTCTGACCCTCCCCTGCCTGTGCTGTCTCTCTCTCTCTCCTAGAAATAAAACATTAAAATTTTTTTTAATAAAAATAAAAAATAAAGTAAAATAAAATGTATGACATGGAGAATTACTATAGATACAAATGGATTCGGCCGTATGTGTCCTAGTTAATAACAGCTTGGGATGTAGAGACAGTCCAATGAGGCTGAAGCTCATGGGCATCTCAGACAGAAGGATGGACAAGGTAGGTATTACTCACCTTTTCCCTGGTCTCCAAGTTTCCTACCTAACCCAAAGGCTATAAAGTTTACCTAACGTCTTCCTAATGTTTTCTTTTTACATTTAGAGTTAGAGCTGTAATCCACCTCATAGTTTTTCCTTTAACTGGTCTAAGATGAAAAATCTAAATTTTTCTTCCCACCGGAGAGCTAAGCAGGCCAGCACCATTTAAGTAAACCACTCTTTTCCTATCCGATTTAAATGTGCTTTTCCCATAGTTTCCCACAAGTACTCAGACCCCTGATTCTATTTCGTTGTTGTTTTTTTTTTAATATTTTTATTTATTTCTAGGAGAGAGAGAGAGACAGCGTGAGCAGGGGAGGGTCAGAGAGAGAGGGAGACACAGACTCTGAAACAGGCTCCAGGCTCTGAGCTGGCAGTCAGCACAGAGCCCGACGCGGGGCTCGAACCCACGAACCGCGAGATCATGACCTAAGCGAAAGTCGGACGCTTAACCGACTCAGCAACCCAGGCGCCCCTCTATTTCTGTGCCAGTACCTGCTATTTTAATTACAATGGCTCTGAAATTCTAACATCTGAATAAGCAAGTCCCATTTTGTTTTTCAAAAACGTCCTGGTGATTCTCACTCATCCATTCTCCCTCAGGAACTTACAATCACATCCCCCAAGAAACAGCGGCGCTCTGATGGGAAGAAGATAAAACATGTACATTCCTGTGGAGAAATTTAGGATATGGTCTCCCCATCCAGAAGTATGTTCCTCCACTATTTAGATCTCATTTTAAAAAATTCTCTTGTAAAGTTTTACATTTTTCTTCTTAGGTTCCTCCTAGTAAAATTTCTAAGTATTTTTCACTCTTGCTCACAATTTTTAACTTTGTCCCACCTCTAAGTGGTTATTCCAAGGATGAAAAAAAGCCATTAGTTTCTATGTATTTATTTACTCATAACTTTACTTAATCCAAACATACTTAAAAGATTACCTTGGGTAGGGCACCTGGGTGGCTCTGTTGGTTAAGCATTCGACTCCTGCTTTTGACTCAGGTCATGATTTCACAGTTTTGAGTTCGAGCCCCGCATTAGGCTCTGTGCTGACAGCACACAGAGCCTGCTTGGGATTCTGTCTCCCCCTCTCCCTGCCCTTCCCCCACTTGCTATGATCACTCTCAAAATAAATAAAAATAAACTTAAAAGAAAACGATCACCCTGGGTTTTTAAGTGTATGATGACAACATTTGAAAACAAGTAATTTCCCCCTCCCAATCTTCCCGATTTCTTACTCTACTTGTAAGTTAAAACTGTTAAATTATAACTTATTAGATACGTTATAAGTTATATAAGTTGTCATTTATTCTTAGAAGACCTTTAACAGATTAAACAGTAAGACGGCATTAAGTATTTGGTTGATTTTAATGGGAACAGTTTTAGTATTTCACCATGTAATTAATGATTTTGTTAATCAGTCCTCATATCTAAGTACTTTCTATTTATTCCTAGTTTAATGAGATCTTAAAACTCATGTCTAAAAACAACTTAGACATTTTTAACATCTCACGGCCTTTAAAAAATTTATTTTTAGTATTTTGAAAGATTCCAGGATGTAGAAGCATCTCTGAATTCACGGAAGAGACCTCGGTCATGCTGACCTTTGAAATATACCATACCTGGTGTTAATCTGTCAATGTAATTTGTGTTTTATTTATAATTGTTGTTCATCAGTAAATTGACCTATATGTTCCTTTTCCATGTAATCTATGTTAGATTTAGGGGCCATAGCACATAGTAGTATGTATTGTATTGTATTTTTATATTTTAGAAAGTACCTGTTCTTTCCAGACTGGCTGTAAAACTATCTAGGCCTGGGGCTTTTCTTTTCTTTTCTAAACAGGTGAACTCAGTCAACTGAGAACCTGCTGGCAAATGTAACTTTTTTTTTCTGATTGGGGAAGAAATCTTCCCAGTTGTACACAGAGATACACATACGTACCAAAGGATGTTAACTTTCTCAACTTTCCAATTTCTGACTTGAACGGGAAATATAAGGAGTCCGTGTGACAGCTGGGCCCTCCCCGAGGTGTGCAGGAACCGAAAGGAAAACCCAAGGAGCACCTGACATCTGAGCACTGGCAAAAAACACCAAATAAGCTAATACCACAAAAACTCAAAATCCAGGTCAGCATTCCTTGAAGTCTGCCACAACCTGAAGTCCGAAAGGAAACAAAAATATCCCTTAGCAATTTACAACTTCCCAACTGAATTGAGTGGTAAGTTGAGTCCCAAAGCTTTTTGGTTTCTTCCCCCTAAGAGGTCAACTGCTTTATATCTACTGAACCTTCCTACAAGGCTTGTAGTTAACATTTAAATGCCATTACCTTATAGTGGTTCCTTACATGGGGGCTCTGGCTGGCCTCTGTCTGTAGCGCTCACTAGCGCCCTCCCTAGGGTGAATTTGTATCCATCAGACAGTAACTCTGGGGGAAGGGGCTGGGCACGCCAGTGACGAAGGGGGGAATCTAGTCCCGGGTACAGACACCAGCAGGGCCGGCCAGCACGGAAACCTGGTGTTTATCAGTCGTGGGGCCAACGCTGTGACCATCCCACCGACAGCATGCCTCCTTGTCAGTTGGTTCTAAACTCAGGAGAAACAGATTACTTATTAATACCACTCACTCTTAAAGCTAAACCATCCCTTTATTTCAACAAAGAACTCTATGTAAATATAAAATGGGCCAAATGCCCTCAACCATCTATCTGTGCCTTGCTACGTAAGATCAGCTTAACCACTATGCCAGAGAATTAAACCCAGGGCAGCACTGCTCATTTAGAACCACAAAACTGCCCCTCCCATGCTCATGTTCTGCCTATTTAAAAAAAAGAAAAAGTTAAAATTTTAAAAGGGGGACACCTGGGTGGCTCATTCAGTTAAGCATCTGACTTCAGCTCAGGTCATGATCTCGCTGTTTGTGAGTTTGAGCCCTGCACAGGGCTCTGTGCTGACAGAGCCTGGAGCCTGCTTCAGATTCTGTGTCTCCCCTTCTCTCTGCCCCTCCTGTGCTCACACCCTGTCTCTGTCTCAATAATAAACGTTTAAAAAAATTTAGAACCGCAAAACCTGCAGGCATCAGACCTAGGAGGCCGTGCAAACCTGCAAACAGAAGCCCTTGACTTCCTACAGGACAGCCCACGCCACCAAAGACCTTCGTGGGGGCCGCACTCAGTCTTCGGGAGACGGGGAAGAAGCGCTTATAGACTGCTCCTGGGAAAATCAGACAATGCTCTCAAAAAACTCATTCACCCCAAAGTTTCAAGATGCTGCCTTCTCAGACACGTAATCTCTAAGTATACGATCCTTACATGCCTAAAGTTAGGCACATTAGTGCCAATTTAGGAAATCTACCCTCACAGCATGGAAATCTGAAATTTCTTTTTTTTTAATGTTTTTTATCTATTTCTGAGAGAGAGAGAGAGCGTGAGCAAGGGAGGGTCAGAGAGAGAGGAAGGCACAGAATCGGAAACAGGCTCCAGGCTCTGAGCTGGCTGTCAGCACAGAGCCTGATGCGGGGCTCGAACCCACGAACCGTGAGATCATGACCTGAGCCAAAGTCAGACACTCAACCGACTGAGCCACCCAGGTGCCCCGGAAATCTGAAATTTCTGATTAACACTTTTTCCCCCTACAAACCCTGGCAGCTGTCCTCCAAAATAACAGTAAATCAGATCTCAAGATCCTGCACAGCAAACCACGGTTCGCAGCAACAACAGACTTAACCTGGAAAGTCAGACTGAAGAAAAATAGGGCCCTAAAGGTTCATAATCCTGAGTTAAGCAGAAAAGTGAGCCAAAAGGCAAATTTTATGGAGGATAGTTTATTCTCTACAACAAAAATATTCCAGTCTCTTTACGAATCCTAAGACTGCAAAGGAAACAGGTCACAAAACGGGGTCTAAATGGAAAGATATACATGCTGCCCGACTGACTGCTTTACCGCTTCTGTTCCCCTCCCCTGACTGCCGCTAAGTTTTCTGTGGTTACTTTCTATCCGTCGTCCCTGGCCCAGATCTTAAGAATTCATTCTATCTCTGTCCAAGTATCAGCCTGACCGTGGCCTTGGGCGTATTTCTGGGGTGTTCCCTGCCCCCAAGTTCATCACAATGAACTGCTACACCACTCCCTGGTCATCACACGGCTGCGGACAAGGGAGCCAGAACTTCCCTGCGTGCCCCTCCTACCATTCGCCAATCCCTCCACACATCAGTACGACTCCCAGGTGGAGAGAAGGAAGAACACCCAATATATACGGTATGTTTTGTTCCTTAAAAAGATATTCTTGGGCCGCCTGGGTGGTTCAGTCAGTTAAGCATCCGACTCCAGCTCAGGTCATTCATGATCTCACCACTCGTGGGTTCGAGCCCCATGTCGGACTCTGTGCTGACAGCTCAGAGCCTGGAGCCTGCTTCGGATTCTGTGTCTCCCTCTCTCTCTGCCCCTCCCCCACTCACAGTCTATCTCCCTCTGAAAAATGAATAATGTTAAAAAAATTTTTTTAAATAAATAAAAATAAAAAGATATTCTAGAAAAAAAATGAGGTGGCTGCCTGGCCCACAATTATTCATGTCCATGCTATCTGGCCATGGGGAGCTGCCAGAAAGACCTTTCAACAAATCCCCACCTTTACTTGCACCAGCTACAATCCTTTTCTGTTGCTTATAATCCAAAGAGAACCGTATGGAAAGACCATAAAACACCAATACCTTTGTCTAGTTGGAGGATGTCTTCGTTACATTTATATGCACTTTTCCGTTTTTGTACCATGAACACAGATTGCTTTAGACGTAAGTAAGTGTTAAGGAGCTTCAGAAGGTTTTAGGGTTAATCTGTGTTAAACACCAAATGTTCATCTGGTGCTCACTAAATCCCATAACCTGTTCAAAGATGCCAAAATCTCTAAGGCTCAAAAATCATGTTAATAAGCAATTACTGAAATGAGCTATTATGACAGTTTCGTGGATAAGGACAATATTTTCAATGATGCCCAAATCTCTTGGGGTGGGGGGTGGTACCCAGTTAAGGCGAGCAAGAGGCAGTGACCCACCTACCCCGCAGACCCATGGCCCTTAAGCATGCCCGTGACCATTGCACAGCCTGCTAGGAAGCATTACATGGTCATGACATGGCTTTCAAAGAATGCTTTCTTTCTAATTCCTAAAACACTCATATTCTAAAATTCTATATTCAATCAACTTCTTGCATTTCTCTACCTATAACAGGCAACACAGTAGAGAAAAGGGGGCCTTGTAACTCAGGTGAGATACTGCGGGTCCCACCACCTTCTAGTGTGCTGACATCTCCCTTCTATAGTTTTGAGTACTGTCCTGTGACCTTATCCTCGAAGAAAAACACTGCTTTGACATTATGCTATCATGTCCCGTCGCTGCCGTAAGTTACTATTTTACATGGTCACTCAGGGGCCTCAAGCTGTGAATAAAATAGAAGTAAAAAGAGTTCCATGATGGGAAAATTTACCTGAATGCTGTACACGGGGGACACAAATTTAACACTTCTTGTAAAAAAAAAAAAATTCTTGCCTACAGGTTTCCAAGTGCTACAACACAAGCGGAATACATATACTTTTTTGACTTGTTTCATGCTGTCAGATGAATCTCTGCAAGGGAGGAGAAAACGTGGGCAGAAGGGCAAAGAATAGAAAATTTATCACTGGCAGGGAATTAATTAGAACAAGGTCCAAATGGTATGTCTTGGCAGGCTCTCTGCCTGGAACGTCATACGTTACTCAAAAACAATATTTAATTGCAGATCTGCATGCCAGGTACAGCAAGGAGATATCACTTAGCTTGCTTTCTTGAGGACAGGTTTTGGGCAATATTAAAAGATTTGGTATGGGAGAATCTTGTTCAACTGGTCAATTCATATAGAAATTGCTAGAAAATAAAGATGTGTTGGCATCATTGAACGTTAACACCTTTGGTAACTTCAGGATTGTTTTTGAAATTATGTTTGTGCAAAGTGTTTCTCAATCCTCATGTAACCCAAGACCCAGCACACAACGCAACTGGAGACGAAATGACAATTAGGATAAAGTGATTTGGTGGGTCCACCAAGTGGATCTATGGACAAGAAAGATCTATTAACTATTTATTCTTGGGATGTGAAGGAAACACACAACTGCTGTGGAGGTCACGAAGACCAGATCCTTAAAAAAATATATATTTAACATCTCTGTGGGAGGCATGAGCCATAAAATGGTAATTAATGATACATAATCAAGTGATAAACGCCAACATCAAACGATGCCATCAGTGTTATTACCAAAACTTTTAGGTCACCTTGGATGTTTCCAGACGATCTCCATCAGTCATCTACAGAGCGGAGGTCCCATACGTAGGAGCCAGAATTTTATTTGAACAAATCTGTTCCCACCTCCAAACCTTTTCACCATGATTGAACCTATTTCCATATCCCCTGAGCCTCACCTGGTACACTGTAAGGATTCACCTGAAACACAGCGGAAATACAGAACCAGCCTGTTTTTCCCAAAAGCTGAAATTGGTTTCCAATAATTTCTAATTATGGTTAAAAACCCCACATATAACAAAACTCTGATCTTAATGCTCTTTAAGTATATACTTTGCTTGTATTCAGTATATTCACATAGATCTCCAGAACTTTTTCATCTTGCAAAACTCAAACTACATTTCCCTTAAACAGCCTTTCATTTCCCCTCCCAAAGGCCCTGGTAACCACTGTTATATGTTCTGTCTCCATGAATTTGACTACCCTTGGAATCACATATAAGTGGATTCATACAGTATCTGTCTTTTTGTGACTTATTTCACTTAACGTCCTCAAAGTTCATCCATGTAGCAGCAGGTGACAGAATGTCCTTCCTTTTAAGACTGAATATTCCATAGTATGTATATACCACACGTGAGCCATTCATCCATCAACGCGCATTTGGGTTATTTCTATCTCCTGGCTATAGTGAATAATGCTGTGATGAACACAGCACACAAGCAGCTCTTGGAGATGGTGTTTTCAACTCTTTTGGATACATACCTAGAAGTAGGATCGCCAGATGATATGGGAATTCTATGTTTATATTTTTGAGGAACTGTCCTCTTTTCCATGGCGGCTACCATTTTACATTCCCAGCAAGAGGGTAGGAGGGTTTCAATTTCTCCACATCCTCACCTAACACTTGTTCCATTCTGAGTCCTGACAGCAGAGGGGATAGCTCGCTGTAATCCTGATTTGCATTTTTTTTTAATGGTTAGTGATGTTCTCTGGCTTGACTATCTCAAGACTGAGCGAACACTGGAGACCAGTGAAGGCTTAGGTTTTCAACCTGGACCAAGACATCAAGGGAAGGGATACTGATACTCGTTGGCCAGAATGAGCGAAAGACGTTAGACGCGCAACAGGATGATGTGGGAAGGTGTTAGGCAGGGCCTCTCAAGCTAGCACTCTCCCCTCCCATTACGGAGTCACTGAAAAATGCTGGGGGAGGAAGGAAAATTACTCAAAACCAACCTGCTCCTGCGGTTTACCTGATTGGAACAGCCAAGATTTCTCATCTAATAGCGCTGCCCATCCTACAGCTCTCATTGTAATTATGCATACGTGTGACTTAAGAAGAGTTCTGGGGGGATAAAAGCCTCCTCCACTTACTGAGAAAATGTCCTACTATACGTTGTGCTCTGAAGGAACCAGAGCAGAAAACTGGGGACAGAAGTTGCAAAGCTAGAAGTCACAGCAGCAAATGGCCCAACCCTTTCTCAAATGATGTTTCATTGAGAAGCTGAACAATGAAAGTCACTGTGTATATTGGCTGAATTAGGTTTCAACAAAATTCCCACGTTCAAGCACTAACCCCCGGTGCCCAGTGACCTTATTTGGAAATCGGCCCTGTGGACACCCAAGTTAAGATGGGGTGGATGCTAAACCCATAGGATCGTGGCCTCAGAAAGAGAAACTGGGAGACAGACATATGCAGAGAATACCATGTACAGATGAAGGTGGAAATGGACAGAGCTGCACCTACAAGCCAAACACCACCAGAGATGGGCGCAAACCACCGGAAGCTGGGCGAGAGGGCTCTCCCTCACAGCCTCGAAAGGAAACCAACCGTGTTGACGTCTTGATCGCTGACCGCCGCCTTCTAGAACAGCGAGGACATACTTCTCTGTCGTTGCAGCTGCCCTTCTGTGGTCCTAGGTCACGGCTACCCTGGCAAACTAACGCGTTCTGTTTCAACAAATAGAGAATTGAGTCCTCCAGGGATGGAGGAGCCCAGGAAACAGACTACATCTAAAGCGTCACCTCGATGCCTTGGCCCAACACGCTGCCAGTAGGGTTCACGCGGGTATATGGGGCACAGAGAAAAAGAACTTGAGCCTAGGACCTTATGTACCACTCAACAATGACCAAAAACAAAACCAGCCGTCCAGGCCCCTTGTCAAGCATTTCTGGAGCCAGACAGAGGGCAAAAATAAGTTTGGAAGCCAACCAATGCGACTCGTATCCACATAAAACCTCTCTACACAGCCCTGGGTTGGCAGGACGCCCGACGGCTGCTGGCTGTGTCTTGGTTTCTGTCGAACCAGTTTTCTGCAGAAAATTAGAGTTTTATGTTCTAAAGACTGACATGTACCTTTCAGGAGCTTCAGAAGAGAAGGCAGCGGTGGACACTCACGGAAAAGCCCACCTTAGAGAAATCGCCCTGGGAATGGAAAGGAAGGGGGGGGGGGGGGGAAAGGAGACAGACGATCTTTGTTATCAGGGGTTGAGGAAGTTCACAGTTAGCAAACACCAAGACTTGGCTTAGAGGGAGGGTTTCCTCTTTAGAGGTGAATAATGGGCAACAGCCTAACAAACCAGGAGAGCTCTGGGCAGGGCGGCAGCTAGGAGCCCAGACCCTTCATGTGGGCAGCAAATGGGGTCACTAATCATCTCTGCACGATCTACCTGGATGCGAGGAGCTGTTAAATGCAGCCGAAACCCAGCTAACAAAGGAAAAGAGGACTTCCCAGCACCGTGTTACAAAACCAGATGTCCCATTTAACAGCTCCAATAAAATCTGTCATCTTGGTACTTACAGAAACCATTAAATCGGGCTAAGGGATAATTAGATGGCTAACAGTAATAGCAAAGTTTTGTTTCAACTCATATATTCGGTATGCACGATAACCACACACAACGCTGGCCGGCTTTTTGTCATTTGGATTCTACTGAGAAAATTGTCTACAAGTTCAACAGAAGCGTGCCCATGGATCGCAGGATTTATTCGTGAGTCAAGGGATCTGTGTTGGGGTTTGACAGGTACAGCAATAGCCGGTGGAGTTGGGATTAGTGATGCAGGCATCAGGGGGTGTAAAGAGGAACCCCGCACCCAAGGCTGGAAGTGAAGGCACAGAAGAGAGAGACCCACAGGGGGTTAGAGGTAGGAGCCTGAGGGAGTCACGCTTGGTGGCCTTAATCTTCTCTGGAAGGTGGCTTGGTCGTCCGAGGAGCGAGGGTGTCCTGGCTCTCTCCCTGCTACTCCCTGCTAACTGGCACAGACAGCTTGCTCCCTGCGGCCCCCTTGACTGTGGTCAGGACGAAAGGTAGGCTCTTCATCCCCCACCCCTCCTCTGCTTCCCTGCTGGGGTCCCAGAGGGCCGGTCCCTCCTGCATGGCCACAGCACGAGTGGACTCAGAACCAGTCCCTCTTCCTGCCCCATCAAGCCTAAGGATGACAGCCCTTGTAGGGTCACAGGAGAGCTGGCCAGAAGGGGCGAGGCCAGCCTGCCACAGCCACTGTGGACCCAGCCAAGCAATGACTGAGGGCTCTCCCTTAGAGGAGCCAGGAAGCTCCAATGACCAGGTGAGATTGGAGGCTGTGAATTTATAGCGGCCACAGCCTCTGCTGTGGTAGAATTTCTTCCAACAGCTCTTTTCTGGTGTTGCTTTTCTGCAACGGCTAGAATCAGGGCAACGCGAGGGACAGGCACCCTGCATGACAAGTCACTGCCATCTGAACCACGAGCAGGTCATCAAGGCAGGAGAAGGGGTTGCTCCCAGGGTAAAAGGCAGAGATCGTAGGAGGGACGAGAGAGGCAGATCAGGTAGGAGTCACAAATGCCACAAATGNGGGGGGGGGGGGGGGGGGGGAGCCACAGAATACTGAAAGCATGGGTTTTCACAAAAGTGTTACCAAACATTTATTATTGGACATCTAGCCCATTCAGGTGTCCCCTGCACCCTGAAATCAGTCACACATGCCTTATTTCGGCTGTTCCTAGTCGAGGGGCACATACTCAGAACTGGACCTAGGGAATGCTTACAACGATAAGTCTGAGTCTTCCACGTAATGAGCTTTAACCACTTTTTTTCCCAAAACCATATCAAAAAGGAAATCTTTCTACTAACTGTTCAGTGAGAACAAAGAAGTGCTTTATTTTTAACAGGTGTGCGAGTAAGGAAACGGTGTCTTGAGGCTCAGGCTGAAACAGACTCTTTTCCCTTCATTCTCTCAATGTTCACTGTGCTTTTGTTATGGGTTGAATTGGGTCCCCCAAGATTCCGGTGTTGTAGTTCTCAACCCCCATTATTTTAGAAAGTGACTTCATTTCAAAATAGGGCCTTTACAGAGGTAAACAAGTTCAAATGAGGTCATTGGGGCTGATGCCCTTATCAGGGGAAGTTTGGAGACTGTCACCCAACACAGGGAGAGTGCCACAGAAACATGGAGTCAGAGATGGGGGTGCTCCAGCTTCTAGCCAAAGAACACGAGGGACCACCAGCAAACCACCGGAAGGTTGGAGAGAGACACGGAATGCATTCGCCCTCAGAAGGAACCGACCCTGGGGCGCCTGGGCGGCTCAGTTGGTTGAGTATCCAATTCTAGGTATCTGCTCAGATCATGATCTCCCAGTTCATGAGATGGAGCCCTGTCAATGTAGAGCCTGCTTGGGATTCTCTCTGTCCCTCTCTCCCTGCCCTTCCCCTGCTCATTCTCTCTCTCTCTCTCTCAATACATAAATAAAACTTAAAAAAAAAAAAAAAGGTAACTGAGTATGTGTGTTCTGTTTGACATTCTGACAAATGGCCACCGGGACATGACCTAATAGCCAGATGCACTTTATGCTACAACACCTCATAAATAAACTACATCAAAATTAAACAACAAGCTGATGGCCGCTGTCACCCCCCTCCCTTTCTAATGATTCTGAGCAGGGTCCTTTGAAGATACTGGATTTAAATGCTTTCCCAGCCCAGCCTTCACTTCACTGTGACAAGCTGACAGAATAGCTTCTGGATGACGAGGAAATGGAAATCCAAGGAGTAAATATAATTTTCCTAATATAAATGGGAACCAAGCAATCAACCTCCATTTGGTACTTCCAGTCTGTACAATTTGCATAATCACTACGAACCTTAAAGGTTCATTTACAGAGTCACGGATTCCTCTTTGTGATTAAAAATAAGGCAGTGCCTTTTATTAGCAACACGTCTTTTCCATCAACTACAAGACGACACCAGTTCTAGTACGACAGTTGTCATGGAAAGGCCTGCTCCCGTTGATTTCCTAGTCCTCTGTGACACCATGGAGCCACCTACATGCAAACCCAAGGGCTGTACAGTCTCGCAAGTTCAAACCCAAGGGCTGTACGGTCTCCCGAGTTCAAACCCAAGGGCTGCACGGTCTCCCGAGTTCACACTCAAAGGCTGTATGGTCTCCCACTGTGAGCTGCCAAGCCCCATAATTCTACCTCCTCCATTTCTCCCGAGTCGGCTCTTGTGTGAGCATTCCATCTGGAGTCCATGCTGGTACCCGAGTGCACGATACCACAAGGTCTCTGGTCACTGGGCGTTCCACCTGCAGGCTTAGCCCTGTTCAATCCATCCTTCCCACTTCAGGGTGCCGATCACCAGCATGTGTTGGGGGCAAGCAGGACTGACCTGCTTGGTTATCCCAAGGGCTACTTCTGGCCCTAGACAAGCTCATGGTGTGAGGAGAGCAGAGCTTAAGTGGAGAATGTGCAGAGCCAGGACCCAGCTCCCTCCTCCCAGCTCTGTGACCTAGATTGAGACCTTCATGCCATCCCAGCCTCACGGGACCCATTCATGCCTACCTCAGTGGCTCACTGCTCAGCCACAAATGGGGTAGCAGAGAGACAGACTCATGGGCACAATGTCTGGCACATGGCAAAGGGATTTTTAAAAGGCAGTCCTTTGGGGGGGGGGGGGCATCTGAGCGGCTCAGTCAGTTAAGGGTCAAACTGTTGATTTCAGCTCAGGTCAAGATCTCACAGTTCATGAGTTCAAGCCTCAAGTGGGGCTCTGCACTAATGGTGCAGAGCCCGCCTGGGATTCTCTCTTTCCTCACTCTGCTCCTCCCCAGCTCATGCTCATTCATTTTCTCTCAAAATAAATAAAACTTTAAAATAAATAAAAATAAAAAATAAAAGGTGGTCTTTTTTTATTCACATATCACCAGCAGCACCTTGCCTTGTGTGTTCATAAACATTTGTGCAACTCATATCACATCTTCCAGATCACGTTCCATAAAATAACAGCAGAGCCGCACAATTCCACTGGGGGGGATCCAGCCTAGCTTCCTGTTTATGTAAGTGAGGAAAGAGGATCCCAAAAAGCCCTGGTTACAGGTACAAAGTGTTAAAGACTTTCAGAACTATGCCTACAGAAAACTTCAAATTGATTAAAATCATTCCATGCCTTTCTTAGCAGTTAAAACTAAAGTCCAACTCAAATGTTCAAAGAAATGAATACGTGAATCATTAAAGACAGCAGTTTAAAAACCAGTGTGATTTATGTTAATATTTCATATTAACGTTCAAACCCAGGAGTATCTCGCCAGCTAAGCACTTCCTTCAAAGCCACCTGCACAGCCCACACCGAGAAGAGCGATCCTAAAATGACCTTCACCCACCTTGAAGTCCTTCATCTGGTCTGTGCATAAGAGCAGAAATTCAGCAAAGCCAGAATGCACATAAAAACTGAGCTAAAAGAACAACCCCCTCTATTTCAGAGCTAACCAAACAGAAGCACGGTGACGCTGCAGGTACATTTGGGGGAGGGGGGAGAAAGTGAGGGGCGTAAACGTGCTTGTCAGAAACTAAGAATTCATCACAGCCGTCCAAGTGACACTTCATCCTTACAGACTTTCGGAAGCCACCTGGGAGACATCTCTATTTTAGGAAAAACGCTCCAAAGAGAGCTCAAATTGAATGGGAGACTCTGTACAAAGAGCTATGGCGGGACGGTTTGGGGGGGCATTATTCCCTCTGATCTAAGCATGCTATTTTCATTTTTTTTTTTAATCTTCAAGTGCTTTCGTATTTTTCCCCCATTTCACCTCGCCGACAGCTCTGTAATGAGAGCACAATCTCAATTCTGTTAAAGAACAATCCAGAAACTAAAGCTTAGCAGGAATGGAAGAAGAGCGAGCAACTTTCTTGAGAAGCTGAGGGGAGTCCCGGGCTCGGCAAGGTGTATTTCCATCAGAGCTCGGCCCCGGGAGGGAGGCGTCCTCTCTCCATTCTCCACCTCACGGAGAGGAGAGAGGTAGAGAATGGTGGCCAGTGCGCAATGACACGGGGCTTCACAGTCCGGGGTTTTCCCCTCTAACCCCTCTGTTTCTTGGAATTCAAAACCGTATTATCTCCATTTAAAAGGGGTGGGGGTGAAAGCAGCTCTCAAGCTCCCTGTTTTCTCAGCATACTGGCCGATTTTAACATCAGATACAGACATTCTCAATTACAGGTTTTGTTGGTTTGGGGTTTTTGTTTTTTTTTTTTTAACTTATTAGGTTTTACTAAGGGACTCTTTGCAGGGAGAAAATAGCAAACAGCTGTTAGAAAATCCCTGCAATCATATCAGAGCTACAGGACGGACTTTGATCACCAGCATCTAAACCAAAGTTGAAAGGGGCGCACACAAACTTTCTGGGCCAACATCTGAGATCGACTCTGGGCTGCAAGGAGCTAGCGAGGAGGGAAGGCTCACAGTATTAAGCTGAAATGAGTTATGACACATTTTTTTTTTTTTTGCATCTATTAAAATAGCCTTTAAATTGAATCTCATGAGGCCAGACCCAGACAGCACCATTTATCATTCCAGTTAAATAAAACACAGAAAGGGCTACGCAGAGTGGACATAAATACTATTTCAGAAACTTTGCTGATCAAATGAGCCAAAAGCAACACAGATAAGGAAAGAAACACTGACTTCTTTTTTTAAAAGCTGAGTGACCTGGTGAGATTCCTACCCCTCATTTGGGTTCAAACTGCAGCTGCTTGTGAGAGTTAATGTAGCTCCGGGCGCACACAGCTCCCTTCTTGGTTTTAAACGGCAGATTAAATTTTGATTCAGGTCCCACCACGAACTCCTCCCCCACCGCCTCCCTCTCCCCATCCACTTCCAAGTGCATTTCATGCAAAAGGAGAAAACAAAGCAGCCACAGACCCTACACCACCTTCTAATATCACTAGAATAGGGTCAGCTAGAATGAACAGTCCACTACACCACCAAGAACTTAGAATTCCAGGTGAGTGAGAAGCACAACACCTCTAAGAAAGGAAGATTTCCCAAGACCTTCAGTTCAATATATATTCCCTCTCTCTGGGGTTGGAAGAAAAAGTGACTTTCAGTGGCTTACCCAAAAGGACACCTTTTCTAAGAGGGCTGAAATGGGAGGGGGGGGGGAGAGAAGAAAGAAAAGTGGTTGGAGCGGTGGAGACACACAAAATTCATTCAAAATAAAATGAGACCTAGAGAAAAAGAGCATGTTTTCCAAAGACACAGTTGCTATGAGTGTGTAAAGTGAGGTGTAAAGTAGAAGTCTGCAAANGGTTTGGTGATCTGTGCTCAGAAGTACTTAGGGAATTCGTTATTTAAGATGATGACAGGGGACACCTGGGTGGCCTGTTAAAGTGTCCAGCTCTTGATTTCAGCTCAGGTCATGATCTCAGTTCGTGGGCTTGAGCCCTGCATCAGGCTCTGCACTGACACCACAGAGCCTGCTTGGGATTCTCTCTCTCCTCTCTGCCCCTCCCCCATCTGTCTCTCAAAAGAAGCCTCAAAACCATAAAGTAAAATGATGGCTCTGCCTGCATTCTACTCTAAAAACTAAGAAAAGGCCCAGGAAATTCAATCCCCAAGGAAATACGCCGTTCATACAAGAAGGCTCGCAGAGGAAGCCATAAGGACGTCCGGCCACGTGCCCTGCTCATCTGTGTGGCAAATGTGAGTAAGGAAAGAATATATGTTGTCTCGAGGAGTCCCATCAAGGAGGGATCCCATGTGGGCCAGACACCCGGCCTTGACGGAGTCACAGCAAGAAGCTATGGCGCCAGGTTTCCAGAAGTCATGGGCGGCCGTGTCTCTTGCAATCCCGTCCTGAGTACTAAGACTGAGTCACCATGGCCGGCCTGATGCCTTCCAGCTGCGCGAAGGCCTGGCTGTTTCTGTTCTGAAAGAACACAAGGTAGCAATTTAGAATCCGCTCCAGTCAATAAAAATGCTGATATCTGCCTTTCCACAGGCAGCTACAGAAAACATCTGGTTGAGAAGGAAAATTCCGGCCAAACTAGGAAAATCAAAATGTGAATGGAAGAGGCATGTGAAAAAATAAGGACATCAATTCTACCTGTAAAATAAACTCGCTCTAACATTCAGTCAGCCAACGTTTTAACGAGCACCTAGCACACGTCAGGCGCTGGGAATGAGGCACGGCAGGAAGGGCCCTGCCCAGGCGACAAGGGCACCACTCGCCACGCTGGTCATTAGGTGCTTACAAGGTGCCGAGTTGTTACAAATAGAGTGTTTGGAACAACTGTTAGTATCACAGTGAGAGACAGGGTTTATCACTAGCCTCATTTTACAAAGGAGAAAGCGGAGATACAGAGAGGTATCTTGTCCAAGAGGATCAATGAGCCAGTAAAAAAAAAAAAAAAAGGCTGAAATTTGAACCTAAGGAGTCTAGCTCCACCCTGATGGGTATATAAGTAAAGAGGGCAGAGAGAGGGAAGAAAAAGCCACAGCCTGTCTCAGAATTTCATGTCTGGGTAAAACTGGTAGGGTCTTTAAGGATGCATAGGAGTTTAATCAGGGGGAAAATGAGAAAAGTTCTTTCCAGACAGAGGGATTATAAATGCCAACCACGACCTCAGCAATTATCAAGTAAAATACTTTTAAAAGATAAAAACAAACTCCATTCCGATTTCTTAGGCAGGGAGATCCCACAGAGCTCCTAGAAAAACAACAGCTAGAAACAGTCTTGATGTTCTTTGGTTTAGGGACACTGAAGAAATGCATTTGAATACAGTACAGGACTCCATGTAGCCTGGACACACAACAGCAATATTTGATAGCTTGTCAGTCCGAACCACACACGGGAATGCGATTTAATAGAATGTGTTGCTCGAGACTCGGGCTCCGAAGTCCTTAGCACAGTATGAACAGGAAACCCTGAAACTAAATACCTCATCAAACCAGTCTGGCAACAAAGAGAAGAAAGCTGGAAAGGGGGAGGGAGAACATGTTCCAGAAGGCCAAATTCTAACAGGCTGGCAGGTGCGCTCATTTATTTTTACAGTTTCAACAGACGAGCGATGGCTTTGTTCACCAGAATACGGACGCACTCCCAAGGCTCTCAAAGACAGGCATTTCCCCAACAAGAAACAAAGAAATGCGCAATAAGTTGGCAGTTCTACCCACAGATCTTCAGAGCTTTCTCTCCCCCCGAGACACTTCATGGGAATTCACACTCTCTGAACAATAGTCTTGAGGATGAATAGAGTTTAGTGAATCATACCACCTAAATGATTAAAGGATGGGTTACAGATGTTAATGTCATTAAATTCCAGTCCCTCCACAGCCAACAGGAATAACTGACGGATCGTCTCCTCTTTAAGAACAGGTTATATTCCCAAAGTTTTGTTAAGTTAGCCGTTTAGAATTCAAAAGTGGTTTTCTTCCCCACCAACGATGCTAGATGCGGTGGATAGTACAGAGGACAGAACAGAGAAAACTAAACCCAAAGTGGGCTACAAGGTAGGTCTGTGGACCCCCGCCCACGTAAGGGGAAAGGATTCTGGACGACGGTGCAATCCAAGTTCTGGAGAGTGGGACCTATGCCTCTCACTCTGCCTGCTTTGGGCACAAGAAATCCTCTATCTGCGTGTAACTGCTGCTAGCTCCCTAACCCTCAGGAGGCATTGTATTTGAGGAGGAGGTTGGAGGGGCGCCTGGGTGGCTCAGTCGGTTAAGCATCCGACTTCGGCTCAGGTCATGATCTCACAGTTAGTGGGTTCGAGCCCCGTGTCGGGCTCTGTGCTGACAGCTCAGAGCCTGAGTCTGTTTCAGATTCTGTGTCTCCCTCTCTCTCTGACCTTCTCCTGCTCACGCTGTGTCTGTCTGTCTCTCTCTCAGAAATAAATAAAACATTTAAAAAATTTTTAAAAAAAAAAAGGAGGTTGGAGAGGAACAGCAGTCAGGGGCTCAAGGAAAAACCATCACAGAACCATGGCAGTGAGGGCGTGAGAGCCAGGGTGCAGTGCTCTCCCTGATGAAAGAGGCGAACGCTGCAGATTCTTCCTTCTCTGCACAGCCCCAGACACCCCTGTTTTCCTCCCCTGGATGGCGGGGCTCTGAAATTCCAGGGCTGCTGCACTGTGGGTCTGGATCAGGGTTTTTCTACACCCCTCCACACTTCCCACTCTTGAACACAGTCATCCACTTCTCTACTGACATGAAAACACGCATGCGGCTCTTTGATGGTTTTCTCCAGCTTTTTCTTGCCCGTACGCTACAGAAGGGGCACACCCACGTGCAAACGCATACACCAACGAGAGACGAATCCGTGGAGCAAGCAGAATAGAAAGAGATGCATCCACAGGATCACGATTGTATCCAGTTCAAATAGATACATAGAATTCGTGCATATGCATACAAGGTCCGTACCATTCAAGGGATCCGCCCACGGAGATCGCTACACAGGCAGCGCATGCGTGAATCTAAAAACCGGACAGCTCAAAACCAGAGCAGGTCAGGGGAGCGTGCAGGGGGTGGAGAGGGAGGCGTGGACCCTAGTCCTGCCACCTCGGGTCATAGAGAACAGGGAAGAGAGGAGTCTCCCACCCACGCTCTGGAGTTCAGATAGACCCCAACTTACTGGAACTTCAAATGCCTCCTGGGTGTCATCCAGCATCTGGATTTTGATGGACATGAGTTTTCCTGAAGGTGTTGGGGGCGGCTTCTGTCCATGTTCCAAGGTGCTGATCCCCGAATTCTCCGGGGCCCCCAGTCGCGATCCTGGACTTGGCCTCTGCTCTATTTCTCCCATGGTGAAGGCAGATTATATACTATCTGCAGAAAACAGCGAGAAAGAAAAATACATCAGAAGAGGAGACTCATTTCAAGCACCTAAGGGACATCGGTCATCTCCGGCCCTTCCTTGGATCCCTGGAACCACGGCTCGGTGGTCTCTCCATCCCCCGCCCAGCAAGCACACGCGGGGAGGCTTCACGCATTCACAAACAATAAGGTCGCCTTCAACCAACCAACACATGCAAATAGTTGTGCGTATTTTATATTTTCTAGTTTCACAGTCCACTCTTGTTCATAAAATAGATTCAGTCATTTTCAACATATTATTCAGCGTCTGCAGCAAGCAACACACCACCTTTACACATCTTGAGTCTGGACAGGGGATGATAAACAGTGCCTAAGCCATGCCATTGGCAACCATTAATTACCGTCTATGGACACACCAACATACTAAGTAATGTGGGTATTATAAAGATAAGTAGATAAAACACACGGTAGTTCTCAAGTTTTTAATTGGTTGAAGCTAAAACTCCACTCACACAAACATAGGCAGCATAAGGTAGGGTCTTTTCTCCCGATTTCTTCTCTGGTTTCTATCATAATTCTCTCCGGCTTCATTTCCTTCCTGCCATCTCCTCACTGTTCCCCTTTTCCAGAAAAACAATTCTACGTAAAATACTATCAATGACAACAAAGTTATTTCCCTGAAAACAAAACCCAACCCTCTTTCCGCTATGAACAGCTCCCCCCCCGCTTCAGGTCTTTAATGCACAGCGATCTCTGGATGAATGGGGTTCAGTCTTCTATGCCTCTGCCTGATTACGTCCTCCATGACCGCCCTAAAGCCGGAATCAAATCTTGGGGATCTCTGGATCTCAGCACCTACCTAGACACAGCGTGGGGCACACAGAGTTCAACAATGGCTGCTCGCTGACCGGCCCTGTCTGGACATGAATGATCACGGGCTACAACAGGGGGGGCTTCCCCCATGGAGAAGGTAGAACGGACCTCAATCTACTCTTTAATGTCGGGGAATACCTGGAGGAAGACGAGCACGCAGACGACGACACTGCAGGAAAATGGAACGGCCCCAACAAAGCTATGGGACAGAAACGGGGAGGCAGAGAAGACGAGTAGGAATTAATGCTGGAAATGCGCTTGGAAAACCGACTGGAACCAAACCAGAAGGATTTCAAGCACCTTGCTGAGAAGTATGGTCCTTCCCTGCAGGCAGCAGGGAGCCACTGGGGGAGAGTAAGGACCCAAGAAAGCAGAATTCTAGAAGAACCCATCTGAGGAGCTGTTCTACAGGCTGGAAAAAGATGGATGGCGGGGGCTGCGGGGAGAGGAGTGTCCAGCAAGCAAGCTACTGCAACGACCTGTGCCCAAGGGGGAAACTTGGACAGTGGGGACAGAAGGGAAAACGTGAAGCCATAAAACCCGCCGTTCTGGAAAAATTACCCTGATGCTGTTAACAGCAGGCCACCCGGAGGAGGATATAAAAGCAGAACAATGACCAGAAGATGTTGTATCAGGGCAGAAGGGAGGGAAGGTGGGAGCTTGACTGGGCGCACCGTTCAGGGTCACACAAAGACACCCAAGGGCCTACCGGGGAGGCGCAGCTGGGTTTGGGCTGAGGGTTCAGAGTCCATCTTGCTGTATAAGCAAAAGCCACAATGAAGGCAAATGGCGGGGAGAGAGAGAGGGGAGGAGCCAATGAAGCAAAAAGAACCCAGTCAGGCCGGTGGTCGTGGGCGGAGTACGGCTCCCCCACATCTCCCTCCCAGGAGCTCAGGGTGGGACTGTGTTTGAAGAAAGGGTCTGGAGAGACGTGATGAAGTTAAAATAAGACCATTAAGATGAACCATAATCCGGTGTGACTGGTGTCCTTATGAGAAGGGGAAACTGGTCAGAGACACCAGGGACGCTCAAGCACAGAGGGGAGGCCGTGTGAGGGCGCCAGGAGAAGGCGGCCATCTGCCGGCCCAGGAGACGGCCCTCAGGAGACCCCGGCCCTGCCGACAGCCCGGTCCGGACCCCCAGCCCCCGGAACTCTCAGGAAACAGACTTCTGTTGTTTTCACCCCCACCCCCAACCTGTGGCACTTGGTTACAGCCGCCCTAACAAACTCACACAAAGGTTCATGGGAAAAGAGACACACAAAGAACAACCTGGGGCACCATGTGACAGGAAGCTACAGAAAGGGCACCGAGGGGTCACACTGAGGTGTGAAGTACAGACCTAAGTGCGGTGTCTTACACGTTGAAATCACATCACCCTTCAGCTCTTTTTTGTTCGGGAAAGACCATCCCGTTTGTAAATCTCATTTGTTAGGTTCTACTCACCCAGCTCCTGCTCGCCTTCCTCTTGCACAGATGGGCCCCTGGAGGTTTCCAACAATATTCCATATGGAACCCCCTCCCCCTTCCTCTCAGCGAAACCTGCGACACTCTCACTGTGACACCAAAGGCTGTCCCGGAGGTCAGCAGATCAGAGACTATGGAATCACCGCAACCACCTCATTGACTCAAACCACCCTAGCCTAGGGGGCGCCTGGGTGGCTTAGTCGGTTAAGCGTCGGACTTTCACTTGGGTCATGATCTTGCAGTTCATGGGTTCGAGCCCCGCGTCGGGCTCTGTGCTGACTGCCAGCTCAGAGCCTGGAGCCTGTTTCAGAGTCTGTGACTCCCTCTCTCTCTGACCCTCCCCTGCTCACGCTGTCTCTCTCTCTCTCTCCTAGAAATAAAACATTAAAAAAAAAAAAACCCACTCTAGCCTAGAGAGATGCCTCCCTTGACTGGACAGAAAAAGGGTCTGAAGACCACCTCAGAAACACTGCTTACTAAGTACTTCTCCACAAACTCCACCAAAGCCTGTTAGAGAGGACTCTTTGTTCCTCTCCAATCCTTCTAGAGTGGGTTCTGTGGCATAGCAATGCTAGTTAAGGACCAGCTTTTCTTTTTCGAACGCCCAGGTAGGGCTTCACAGATCTGTTCTGGAAGTACATAATTTCTCCCCCGAGTACGCTATTTAAAACCCAAACTCTAATCTGTCTGTTGTGTGATCTGGGCTTTGCTTAATTCATCTATTAGTCTTGAGCCGTCCGACTGGACCAAGTTCATCTATAATGCCTAAGCACAGGGTCTTACACCAAATGGAAACAGGTCATCTGCTTGTTCAAGGAATCAGATGTGGGTGTATAGATCTCATTAGTTCTGAAATGAGTTACGTTTAAAATAATCTGCACCAACCAGGCAAAATTATTTTTCTGTACACTTTCTGGTTGGTGTCTCATGGTTAAAAATACACACAACCTCCGGAAAAAAATGCTATCAGCCCCATTTGCCTTTCCCGTTCCCAGATTCCTCTCTGTACTTTTTCCTACTTTGGTCTTGATCCCTCCTTGCCTCTCGAAGCATCCACTGCCACCTGCCTCCTCTTTCCTGCACTCAATCCATCAAGACGCACAGGCCCTGGGCTTGGTCATTCATGCCGGGCCTGGCCCCCAGCCCCCTACTGCAGAGTCAGGGACACGTGGCTCAGATGCCCAGCCACAGAGGTGACAACAGGGAGGAAGGGGACCATCTCAAAGGCGCTAGGGTCCCTCCCTACAAAAGCACTTCCTCTCTGTCCAGCCAGAGCCAAGGGCAAAGCCCCTCATCCCCTCAAACTAAACCCTCTCTCTCCCCCTTGGGCCTAAGATCCCCAGATGATTACGTATGGTCATTTTTAGCACCGTGGCATTTAAAACTTAAACGGAGTTAGTGATTAATAGATATTTACTACCTTAAATTCCCTTTTCCTCAGTCTTCACAATGACCTCACGCCTGTATTATTTCTACTTCTGGTTACTGACATTTCAACAACGTAGTCACGCTTTCTGTATTCCTAGTGGCACGAAGACTATTGCTGTACATGGGAAGAAGTGCTTTCAAATATAAATCCAGCTAAGTGGTCTGCATCCTGGGAAAGTCACAGGAATATCCACGGAATGCGGTCAAGTCATAAATGGGGGTGCATGCGGATGCTGGGCCTCAGAATCGGGGAGTCCAGGAACCCAACACAGCCTTCTAGGTGGACAGGTCTAGCAAACCTAAAGGGCTTTTGCTTATACAGATCAACCCGTGCTCTAGTTGGACTTCACCTCCAGAACAACCCCCACTCCCACATTCCTTAAGGACTGGTCAAGGGAAAGGAAATTAACGTTCCTGTCCTTGTGACAGGTTATTAACTTAGCATGATCATTCCAGACCTGCAAGCAAAAAGCCGCTGCAGAAATGACTTTATTCTTTAGCTCAATTTGAAAAGCTAGTTAAAAGGAAACAGTAACGACAATAAACAGAGCAAATTGTTCACCGGCAGAGAAAAGAGAACAAAACTCGAGCTGCCCTGGCTTCAAGGCTCCCTCTCGGGATGCGCCCGAAAGTAACCCGCAGCACACACGCAAATGCCAACTCCATCCCGGAGGGACCGAAGGACATCCGCAAGTCCAAACCACACGCGGGGCTCAAGAGCTGCCAAACCGCCCTCAAGGTCAGACAGAGGAGAAGGAAACTGCTTGGAGAGGCTGCCCAGGCCCGCGGAGACGGGCGCCCCCGACAAGGAGCACATCCAACAAAGCCAGCAAGAACTTGCTGGGCACAAGGGGGAGAGAGAGGTGCAGGTTAGGACGGACAGCCATCCTGGACGCTGTGGTGGGAGCCCTCGAGAAGCCCTGAAGGTGGGGACAGGGAGAGGCAGCACAGGCAAGACACATTAGCAGGACATCCCCAAGGGCACTGGGAACATGACCAGCCCAGCAAGCAGAGGAAAACCGAGGATGAAATGATTACGCACATGCGCGCGCACACACCCCCTCAGGCCACAAGAGTTCCCACCAGCACGGGACAGAGCCCTGTCTCCTGGCTCTCAGGAAACTCCTACAAATAGCTAGTTGGTAAAGAACTCAAACCAAGGGGCTTTACGAAGGTGCTACAAGAAAGGGGGGGAAAATGAGAAAGACAGGGGCGTCTGGGTGGCTCAGTTAGGCAGGCATCCGACTTCAGTTCAGATCAGGATCTCGTGGTTCAGGAGTTTGAGTCCCACATCAGGTTCTATTCCTAGTGGTGCAGAGCTTGCTTGGGGTTCTCGCTCTCCCTCTCTCTCAAAATAAATAAACTTAAAAATGAAAAGGAGAAAGAATTCCAATTTTCCCCCCAAACACATTGTCCTCACTTAACAAAGCAATGGAATATCAGACTCTATAAGGAAAAACACAAAAGGATTTACAAGAGTTTGGGGGAGCCACGGGGAAAACAGGGAACAGAACATGAGGGCAGAGCTCAGGGGGAAACCAGGATGAAGAAAAACATCACTGCTATAAAACAGATGTCTAGGTTGCCCCCAAATTCATGTTGAAGCTGAATCCCTGATGTGAGGGTATGGGGGGGGGTGAAGGGGGTGGCTTTGGCAGGGGACTATATGGTGAGGGTGGAGCCCTCATGAGCGGGATTCATGCCCTTATGAAAGGGGCCTCGGAGCACAAGTTCATCCCCTCTGCCACGCTCAGATCCAGCAGGGAAGCCAGCAGTCTATGAAGCAGATGCCTTCTGAGGCGACGGGGTGGCTCAGGTCATGATCCCCTGGTTTGGGAGTTCCAGCCCCATGTTGGGCTCCATGCTAACAGCTCAGAGTCTGGAACCTGCTTCGGATTCTGTGTCTCCCCCCACCACGCTCTCTCTCTGCCCCTCCCCCGCTCATGCAGTCTCTCAGAAATAAACATTAAAAAAAAAAATTAAGGGGCACCTGGGTGGCTCAGTCAGTTGAGTGTCGGACTTCGGCTCAGGTCATGATCTCGTGGTTCATGGGTTCTAGCCCCGTTTCAGGCTCTGTGCTGACAGCTCTGAGTCTGGAGCCTGCTTCAGATTCTGTGTCTCCCTCTCTCTAGGCCCCTCCCCCACTCATGCTCACTCATTCTTGATCACATGTGCACACGCACTCGCTCGAAAATAAACATTAAAAAAAAAAACTGAAGCAGGTGTCTTCATGTTGGCTTTCCCAGCCTCCAGAAGGGTCAGAAATCAAGTCCTGTAGTTTATAAGCCACCCAGTCTACGGTACTGTTAAAGCAGCGTAAACAGACTAAAAGAACCACCAAAATGAAAGTGGCCAAATGAAAACATGCACAGGTGAAAATAGGAGGGTCTTGAGGGTAAAGACTGAGGAAAGGGAGCAAAAGATTTAAAATGGAGTGAAAAAGTGATAGCTGTGAAAGACAGACAGGAGATCCAACTCCCCCGCAATCAAGATCCCTAAGGAAAAAAAAGATAATGGAACAACAAAAGTTAAAGGTATAATTCAGGAAAGCATTCCAGAAATAAAAGGGGCCTCTCCACAGTAAATGAACATCTAGTCCAGAAACAGGATAATCAACACCAAGACATCTGCCAGATCATCGAGGACCTTCAGANGGGGCGGGGGGGGGGGGGGGGGGGGGGGGTGCACCTGGGTGGCTCAGTCAGTGGAACATCTGACTCTTGATTTCGGCTCAGGTCAGGACCGATGGAGTCCAGCATTGGGCACTGCGCTGACCGTGTGGAGCCTGCTTGGGACTCTGTCTCCCTCTCTCCCCTCCTCCCCCACTAGCACTCGGTCTCTTAAATAATTAAACTCACAAAAAATAAAAATTAAAAAAAAGGAATCATTTGGGCACCTAGGCACAAAGTTCAAACAAAATAGAAAGGGACAAAGTTCAGACTCACCCACAGCAACATTTAATGTTTAAATTGTCAAAACTATCCTCCAATAGGGGTGCCTGGGTGGCTTAGTCGGTTAAGCGTTCGACTTTCGCTTAGGTCCTGATCTCGCGGCTCGTGGGTTCCAGCCCCTTGTTGGGCTCTGTGCTGACTGCCAGCTCAGAGCCTGGAGCCTGTTGCAGTCTGTGACTCCCTCTCTCTCTGACCCTCCTCTGCTCACGCTGTCTCTCTCTCTCTCTCTCCTAGAAATAAGTAAAACATTTAAAAAAAAAAACTATCCTCCAATAAAGAGGAATCAAAACCTTAAAGCCAAATTTTCATTCAAATAGAAGTGCCAAACATTTTATTTTTTTAAGGTTTATTTATTTTGAGAGAGAGCAAGCAAGCATGGGAGAGGGACAGAGAGAGAAAGGAGAGAGAGAATCCCAAGCAGGGTCCACACAGTCAGCACAGAGTCCAACTCGGAGCCTCATCCTGTGAGCCAAAATCAAGAGTCAGACACCCAAACAACTGGGCCACCCAGGCGCCCTGAGCCAAACAAATTTTAAGTAGTCAAGAACTCAGAATACTGTTGCCCAAGCCCTTCCAGAAGAAACTACTGAAGGCTACGAGTCAGCAAAACAAAGCGCAAACGTGGTGAAATACTGGAAAGGATTACTGGTAAACTTTAAATCCACTGATACCGTAAAAGGTAGACTACAATGGTAGCTGAATATGGATAACTCCCAACAACATAGAAATACGAAGAAACTGGCAGAGGAAAGAGCTGATAGTGGAGTCATGGGAAACTGAGCACAGGCTTTAAAACAGATAAAAGAAAATTTAAGTCTCCGAAGATACACAAATGGTTAATAAGCACATGGAAAGATGTCCAACACCATCAGTCGTTAGGAAATTCAAAGGACACTCACTAGAGGACCGTGAATTTGGGGATTTCACACCCACTGTGATGGACGGTAACAAATGTTAGAGTGTGAATAACCTGGAATTCTCCTACACTGCTGGCGGGAACATAAACAGGTACAGACACCTTGGAGAACACTGCGGTCATTTCTTTAAAATCTAATAAAATATTCTGCATTTGACCCAGCAATTAGGCTCTGCTACTGAAACCTAGGCGTCTCTCCAAGGGACATGAAAATGTAGGTCCACGTACACACTTGTACACAGGCTCGTGTCTGCAGCTGGAGGAGCCAGCAGGCAGAAAAGAAACAAAAGCTCAGGTGCTAGTGGAAGGGTAAGCAACATATCCAAACGGGACAGTTCTTCACCAACAAGAATACAGAACATGCTGGCCCACGCTACAACGTGGATCAACCTCAAGAGCATTTCAAGTGAAAGAAGCCAGATGCAAAGGATTACACAGCAAATGACCCTATCTGTAGGAAACATCCAGAAGAGGCAAACCCAGAAAGTGGTTTCCTGGCGCTCTGGAGAGGAGGCTGGGCTAGTAGCAAAGGATCTGAGCGATGGAGATCTGGGGGAGGGAGGGGGGGTGCTGTAAATGTTATGAAACTGACTTGTGGGGACAGTCACACAGCTCCGCAAATGTACGAAAATCCTGTGAATTGCACAATGAAAACCCATCGGTTATGCTGTAGAAGTTAAACCTCAACAAACAGCATAAAAAATGTGTGCGCGCCAACTTGTGATGAGCGCCGGGTGATTTACGGAATTGTTGGATCGCTATGCTGCACACCTGAAACTGATATAACCCCGTATGTTAACTGGAATTAAAAAACATTTTAAAAAAAGGTGTGGGCACCCACACAAACATCCCTGTGAACACACAGAAGCTCCTGGCAAGGACAGAGAAGTGACCGGTAGGAGACCAGGCTCCGGGTTAAGGACTGGACCGAGCGGGGTATCACCCATTCAGAGATACACATTGTAGAGGCTCCTGGGGGACTCAGTCCGCCAACGGACTTTCGGTTTCGGGTCAGGTCATGATCATGGTCTGTGGGTTCGAGCTCCACATCAGGCTCTGCGCTGATGGTGTGGAGCCTGCTNACAAAAAAAAAAAAAAAAAAAAAAAAAAAAAACAACCAAACCAGGATGGCCAAGAGGAATTTTTCAAGAGTTTTTCCTTCCACTTTTACACAGAAGCCACTAAAAAATGCTCAGTTAGGACGAACTCACAGAAAACTGTTACTTAAAGGATGAAGCCCAAGAGCCAGACTTTAGGAAGCTACAGGGCTGGCTTCTAGAGCCCCCAAAGCAGTTCTAAGCAACCCCCCCCCCATTGAGAGGGACAGAGCCACACCTGCCACTGTGTGGGGACCAAGAGCAGCCTCAGACACTCTGGAGCACGAAGGGCACCGGGTGCGTAACCCCAGGCTCCGCTGGGTAACAAAGCCACCTTGTACTCGGTCTCCGGGGAGCCACCGGCCAGGAGGGGGGGGAGCCACCCCAAGAAGGCTGGCGGCCAGCACCCACTCAGGGACACAGCCAGCCAAGTCTGGCTTTTCACAGGGGCTGAGATAAGGAGGGGGTTTTGAGAAAAGTTCAAAAAACAGCTATCTATTCGGACAGATTGGCTTACTTCAAAAAAATAAAGAAGGCTGTGAGCAAAAGAAACAACTGCAGATCAGCTGTTTTACATCAACCGGAGACTTCAAACAGAAGAGTGACTCTTTGGCCTGTTTGATCATCTGGGAGGAGAGAAGGGCATTAACCGTCTCTGGGCCTGAGGTTGGGGGTGGGGGGTGAGGCCACCCGGATCCACCAGCACAGTCAGGAAAAGAGGTCAAAGCCACGTCAACTCCATAAACATGATTTCTTCAGTCTTCCCTCTCCAACCCTCGTAAGAAGGAGTATCTTAAATACCCTGAAGTCTCCAGAAAGTACGTCAAGGAAAACTCAGAGCACGAGTCTTCTCATTTCATAGACGTTATTTCAAAAGTCTGGTTTTGAAATCTCTTTGTGCTCCAAAACCTGGGTCTGATCAACCCCACGTTAAAGGGGAGAATTCCCAGGCAGGCATTCAACCCTCTACCCTGGTTTCTAAGTGCGAACAGACACAGCCGGCCTCTACCGTTCCACAGCCTACGTTCTCCTGACGCAGGGCTGTCGCTGTTCGGGCCCTGCCTTCTCCAATACCGCCTTCTTGACCTGGCTCCCATGTCACCTCCTCCAGAAAGCCTTCCCTGATGTCCTCTTTCGGGAGGAAGAAAAAAAAAGCCTCACTTTCTTCTCTCTGGGGTTTTGCTTGTACTTCACTTGCTTTCCAGGCCTTCCCCCCCCCCTTTCCTGCGTTGCCCATTAGATGACAAGTTCAGAGGGGCTGCGTCACCTGAAACCATGACAGTGCAAGAGACCTCCCTGCCTCAGGGACGGTGAGAACCTGAGCCTGCGCATGCGCACAAGTCCCCCGTCTAGCTGACACTTCCGTGAACTCAGACAAAGCCGACCATCCCCTGCAGGGAGGTTTTAAACCCTGGTTGCAAATCGGCCTCAACAGCATCACCTGGGAGCTTGTAAGAAATGCAAATTCAGGGGCACCTGGGTGGCTCAGTCCTTAGGCATCTGACTTCAGCTCAAGGGCATGATCTTGCGGGCTCGTGAGTGAGATCGAGCCCTGCGTAAGGTTCTGTGCAGACAGATCAGAACCGGATTCTGTGTCTGCCTCTCTCCTGCTCATGCTCTCTTACTCTCTTAAAAATAAATAGTAAACATTTTTTAAAAAAGAAACGCAAACTCTGTCCCAGCACTGGTCCACTGAATCCGACAGTAGCTGGGGGGTGCCTTCCAGAAGATTCTGAGGCGCGCTCTGGCCTGAGAACTGCTGCTCCAGTTCCCAAGGTCCCAGTCGGGATCAGCTGAATTAAGTAAATCCACCTGACAGCAAATTGGTCAGTAACTTCACCAAGAAAACACCTGTCGACCATGTCGAACATGTACACCTGCCATAATGAGCGCCTGATTTTTTCAATAGCTCTTGACATCTGGCATTTCTTTTCCACACACATTTTCACATATTTAAGACAATACAATACTTTCGTTTGCATTTTCACTGACTTGGTAGCACAGGTTTCCTGCATTAATTAGATAGGCAAAGACAAAAGCATGTAGAAAGGAAGTGGAAGCAAAAGGTGTTGGGAACAGAAGGCTCTTTTTTAAACCCCGGGTTGGGGGGCAGGGGGGGTGCAGAAATCAAGAAGCCAGGCAAAAACAAAATCTCTAATTAGTCATGTGTCAATGACCTCAATTTCTTGATGACTCTGAAGGTACAAAATTAAATGCCAGCTCCCCTCCATTCTACCTCTAATGCAAAGGCTGGGGTAAATAAAATGTCAGGTGAAAGGTGGACTTCTTGAAGACAAGACAAAACAAAACAAAACAAAACAAAAAACAACAACAAAACTCAGCCTGCAGCCTTTCTCAATCCCCACACGCAACGCAGCTTAAGTGTTAACAGACTAGACTTTGTGGGCTGCTGTCAAGCTTGCTCTACTCAAAACACATCATTCTCGTCCACTTACTACAGAAGGTCCTCTTTGTCTCAGGTGACACTGGTCAGCCTCTCCAAATATCTGTGGAAAACACCTAGCCCTTGCCTAGCCCAGAGTGAGGGTGCAGTGCATTATTACCCGATCTGCTACCTCAACATTTCTGAAAACCACATTACTGTTAGGACTATCATTCCCGTATCACAGTAATTGGGATCCTCACCATTAAAGGCATGTATAAGGATCTGGTATGTTTCAGCAACTAGACTCTGCACGACAGAGGACCCGAAGCTGCAACATGGCACCGTACGGTTGGTCTTTATGGGATGGATTATGTATCAGGCAATAGAAAACAGGTACTCAGAGACGATGATTGAAGGCAACGTGTTTACTTCCGACATTAGGTATTATGCAGATTTTCAAAGCTACAGAAAGGCGTGGATAAGACATCCATTCTAGGCGGAGTTCATTCTGGCACTCAATAAAAGTGTCTGCCATCACCAGGGGCTGTACCAAAAGTGGGTACAGGCTAACAGAGGCAAGAAGATAGTGACAAGGAGATGAGCAGGTGCGAGGCAGATCTCAGGCGGCCTGAAATAGGCCAAGGTGTCAGAGGTTCATTGTGGATCAGAACGAGGCACACGGGTTTTAAGACAGGGTGAGACCGGGGCAGTTTTAGGGAAATTTTTGACAGTGAGGTGGGGGATAGATTAGGAGACCAGTCAGGAAACATCTGCCTCGTGCACGAAAGAATGGTAATGACAGTGAGAATAGAGGGTAAGGAGGCTTATTTCAGGAATCCTTTGGCATTAAGGATTCTTATAAACGGATGACAAATTAGATGCAGGGAAGAAGATCATAACAGGGACAAATCTAGAACTTAGCAGCAAGTGGGAGACAGAACAAGGGAAGGCCAAGAGCCCCAGCTGTGGCTGCCTGAGGGTGACCGCAGGGCACGGAGGGGAATGACCAGGCATATTCTCAAGGGCCTGCATCCATTTTCCTCAAAGCTCTCCATTCCTCAGCTCCTGCCACCTCCTCTCAAATGCTTTCTCCAAAGTTCTACTCTGGTAAACTGAGTCTAAGGGCCTGAGGCTCAGGAAAAGAAGTAAGTCACCTGCATATGAGCCAGAGGTGACCCCATGACAGTGGGCGGCATCAGTGGGATGGAAAACGCACAAGAAGAAATAACCAAGATGGCAGCCCAGAGTGAACGCCAACAGTCAAGAGTGGGAAGAGGAAGTGGACTCGGCGAAGGAATCCCAAGTTCTCCAAGTTGGAAGAGCTTCTGAAGAACATTTAGGACAACCTTCCCCCTGATGGGTGAATCCCATATTTCTAAAAGAGCTGAGTCTGAAAATCCATTCTGAAATCAGAGCATAAAGCCAAGGAGGCAAGCGCATCAAGAACCAGAGGCTAAACCACAATGCTGATGTTGTCAGAGCAACACGGAAAATAAGGATTAAGAAAAGTTCATTCAGGGGCGCCTGGCTGGCTGGGTCAGTACAGCATGCGACTCTCGATCTCAGGGTGGTGATTCGAGCCCCATGTTTGGATGGAGAGATCACTTTTAAAAAATTTATTTTAAAAAAGCTCATTCATTAGATCTGGTATGATCAGCTAGTCACTGGTACGAAGAGAAAAAGTATCAATTGAGAAACCGAGGAAGAAGCCAGACTGATTACTAGTAATTGAGATACCAAATAGATTCGTCTATACTAATCTGTTGCTTAATAGCCTTTGTTTTTTAGAGCTTTATGTTTCCAAGAAAATACAGAGGGCTCATAAATACTCTTTCTCCTCACAGTTTCTTATTACTAACATCTGCATTACTGTGAAAAATTTGTTACCGCTGATGGACTGACACGTTATTACTAACTCAAGTCCAGCTCAAGTGTACCTTTTGCGGTGTGGGTCAAGGGCAAAATGTCATGCATTCACGATTATCATATCACACAGAATCATTTCTCCACCCCACCCCCCATCTCCTGTTCTCCATCTATTCATCTCTGCTCTCCTTCCCCTTCGTTGTTCCCTGACAACCACTAATCTTTTCACTGTCCACCCTTTAGCCTTTTCCAGAAAGTCATATGGCTGGAATCAGACAGTATGTAACCTTCCTGTCCGGCTTCTTTCACTAAGCAATGTGTGTTTGAGGTTCCTCCATGTTTTTTCACGGCTTGACAGCTCACATCTTTTCATCACTGAATAATATTCTATTGTCTACAGGCATCACGGGGCTTCTTAAAAAAATTTTTTTTAATGTTTATTTATTTTTTGAGAGACAGAGAGACAAATCGTGAGCAGGGAGGGGCAGAGAGAGAGGGAGACACAGAATCCGAAGCAGGCTCCAGGCTCCGAGCTGTCAGCGCAGAACCTGACGCAGGGCTCGAACCCATGAACCACGAGACCATGACCTGAGCTGAAGTCGGACATGTAAGGCACCATAGCTTCTTTATCCATTCACCCAGTGAAGCACATCGTGGTTGCTTCCAGTTAAGGCTACTCTGAAATGCTTTTCAGTTACAGAAATGGGAGTGGGTAGATGTTGCTTCCAAAGGGGGCTGGCTCTGCTTGAGGTGAGAAATAAGAGCAAGTCCTGCTGTTTAGTAGGCAGACGCCACACTGCCAACTTCTGGGTAAGTCAAACCCACACCTTGGCAGGTAATGCAGCTTACCTCAGAGGTCCTACGAGATCACTCTCCTTTGCTTCATGAGAAAACGACTGTACTTAATAAATTAAAAGAAAAAGTGTTTCTGGAAAGAGAAGAGAAGAGAAGAGAAGAGAAGAGAAGAGAAGAGAAGAGAAGAGAAGAGAAGAGAAAAAAAGAGAAAAGGAAAAAGAAAACAGGGGCACCTGGATGGCTCAGTCAGTTAAGCTCAGGTCATGGTCTCATGGTTCGTGAGTTCAAGCCCCGTGTTGGACTCTGTGCTGACAGCTCAGAGCCTGGAGCCTGCTTCAGATTCTGTGTCTTCCTCTCTCTGCCTCTCTCCCACTCTGTCTCTCTCTCACTCAAAAATAAATAAACATTAGGAAAAAAAATGTTTTAAAGATAAGAGCACTAGGTATTTTCTTTAATAAACTACAAGGCATTAAGTTTGTGTTCAAATTTGGTCAGGATAGTCCCAACAGCCTCATTATGAAATAAATAAATTTTTAGTAAAAAAATTAATTCACCATTCTATTGTTTTCTCCTGAAGTTTCTCCGGAAATGATGCTTAAGGGAAAAAAAAAATGCCTAAATTTAAATGCAGCCTGCATCTTGTGGAAAATTCTACTGACATCTCTCCTAGAGTGAGTAACAGCATGCTTCATACAACTTTAAGAAAAAAAGGAAGCATTTCCTAAAGCTTCCCAAATCCCATGAATCAGAAATGACAGGGCTTTCCCTCCGGGCGGGAAAAGGAAAGCAATTTCTATTAAAACCATTAAAGACTAGACTGTTAAATTGTCTCACAGTTCAATATTATTCAAGAAATAAATGAGGCACTATTATCGCAGACCAAATGATATAAAATTCAACGGAATTACAAAGAGTATATCGCATCTTGGAACACTTCCCCCAGAATTAATCATTAGTTAAAACAGTGAACTGTCAAGGGTAAAAAAAATGTACATAATAAAAAAAGTGAAACCCCTTGTGAAAAATGAAAAATTTAAATGTCAGCCTGGTGAATAAATAAGGTATTTAACTAAACAATGCTGTACATGAAAAAAAATAATAATTATGAGTATTAGCTTTTGCCTTGGATTGCCAAGAGGGAAGAAAAATGATTTAGATACTATCGGATTGTTCACCAGGTTCTAAATCCTATTTTTTGACATTTTTGAGTGCGTTGTAAAATGAACTCGATCTTTCCTAGATCTCAGGCTTCACAGATTGTGGGAAAAAAATATACAGGTATTTTAATAACTTAGCCAACACGTATATAGCACTTTCTAGAACGGAGCAGATGCTGTACAGAATGGAGGAGGCATTGTTCTAAGAGTTTTATAAATACTAACTTATTGAAACTTCACCCACCATTAGGTGGACACTATTACTGACCCATTTTACAGATGAGGAAACTGAACAAGAGAGTAAGTCAACTTTCCCACGGTCACCCAGCTAGTAAAGTGGCAGATGTGAGACCAGATGACAGACAGGCTGGTCTTCACCACCATATCATGGGCTCTCTCCCAGACAAGATAATCTCTAAAATTGTCACCCTCTCTAATACTCAATGACCTGAGGACTCAGTAGTTTAGATACAATCAGTCTTCCCTGAACCCCTCACGTTTTCTAGCCCAAAGGTGCCAATCAAGCTACCAAGCTACTTACCGGTGTAGGCTACTAAAGATTCCAAAGAGGCAAATCCATCAAATAACCAACACGCTCACTGAATTATCACTAGAGCATAAAGAGTATGGTGTACGGTCTTTTTATGGTCCTATGTTGCGAATTTTTTCAATGTCTTAAAACCCTTCTCACTTCTCCGAGCAAGGATTTTTCACAAGTGTCTATTCATGCAGTAGACAGAACGTGCAATCCACAACACCCGTGCATTAGCTCAGTTCTTAAAACTGAAGATACTCGGAGCACAGGCAAAGACACTGCCCTGGAAAATGCTGGAAAACCACCAAGCTTCAAGGGACATGGAGACACTCGGGGCAGACACTCCCGGGCAAAGTCAAAGACAGATAACCCGCCCTCTCCCAGGGCGAACACTCGGCTCCCACGGCTTAGGCTGCTGGGTTAAAACAAACAGACACAGAAGTCTTCCGCGGCCACAACAGAAAAGATGATGGTGGTGTGGGGCCGAGGGATCAGTTCCAGACACACTCTGGGCTCAAAGGACCTGGAACGGTGTGAAATGAGACATCGGAGCACAGAACTTTTTTTTTTTTTTAAGGGCGATAGTACTGCCTCCTCTTTTCCTTTTTCAATTTATTTTTGAGAGAGAGAGAGAGAGAGAGAGAGAGAATCCCAAACAGGCGCCGCGCTGTCAGCGCAGAGCCCAAAGCGGGGCTCAATCTCATGAGCCCTGAGATGATGACCTGAGCTGAAATCAAGAGTCGGCCGCTCAACCAACCGAACCCCCCACGGGCCCGCAGAGCACAGTACTTCTGTCTCTGTCCAGATACACAAATCTTTTCTTTCCTGTCTCTGAGCGCTTTCACGTAATCACATGGACCATTTATTAATAAGCACTTACTCGGCGCTATTCATCGCTGCAGAACCACCGCGTGGGGACAGCTCCCTGCAGATCAGAGTCTTCCGGGGACAGTCTGTCAGAGACCAGGGCTCCGAAGAGGAAACTGAGGCCCNGGAACAAGCCATTAAGAAAAACAAACCCGCCTGGGACAATATATAAGGGCAGAAATACAGCCCTCTGGACCGCGAGGAAGGCAAATAAGGAACATGCGTTCCGCTCTATCATACTCTAGTTTTTCATGTAACAATGATTTTGCGGAANGCCCCTGAGGGGCTCAGCTGGTGGAGTGTGTGACTCGTGATCTCAGGGTTGTGAGTTTGAGCCCCACACTGAGTATAAAGATTACTTAAATAAAAACTTTAAGAAAAAGAAAATAATTCTGACATTTTCCTCTCCCCCAA
>NW_027528362.1:2327024-2360492 GCF_008692635.1 Crocuta crocuta | reverse complement strand
TATAAAAGCCTGGGAAATTTTCCCGACATTTCACAGATAAACAAACAATCATTTCTTTTTCAGTTATATTTCCAAACTCATTTTAGTTGAGCCCAAGCAAAAACAAGAATATTTTAAAGAAAACTGAAACTCAAAAGTCCTTAATGAAATACTACCAAGGGCAGCGTGGGTGGCTCAGTCAGCTGAGTGTCCGTTCGAGCCCCACATCAGGCTCTGCCGTCAGCACAAAGCCTGCTTCAGATCCTCGGTGTCCCTCTCTCTCTGCCCCTCCACCACTCAAGCTCCCTCACTCTCAAAAATAAATAAACATTTAAGCATTAAAAAAAGGAAAAAATCCTACCTTGAAAAAACCCTATTAAGGTGACAAAAAACACACAAAAAGAATAGCTACTATGAATAAGGTAAGATTTAAACTGGGAATTCTGAGGTGGAACAGACCATGGGAAACTATCCACTATTCATTATAACCAGAAAACATAGTATCACATAATAACCATTAAATATCAAAAAATATACTCAAAAATTGAACATATATTCTTTTTTATTTTTTTTTTAATGTTTATTCATTTTTTAGAGAGAGATAGAGCGTTAGCAGGGGAGGTGCAGAGAGAGAGGGAGACACAGAAACCGAAGCAGGCTCCAGGCTCCGAGCTGTCAGCACAGAGCCCGATGCGGGGCTTGAACTCACGAACTGTGAGATCATGACCTGAGCCAAAGTCGGACGCTTAACCGACTAAGCCACCCAGGCGCCCCTTGGACATATATTCTTAATACTCTTCCATATGTGAGCACTGAATAGCAACCAGCAGCAGGCACACCAAAACAGGCTTTCTTTGGGAGGTGAGGTTATAAATGATTCTGAGTTCTCTTCCTTTGAGAAGGTGCAGAGGTCAACATGAAATGGATACCCATCTAAAGCCAGCGCGGAGAGTCAGGATCTCTCCAGGACAAAGACAGGGGACTCTTACTGGCCAACAGGGAAAGGCAGACATGTGAGCCTGTGAAGAATACCCAGAAGCGTTTGCTCCATCATCCTCCAGGGCAGGTGATGGAGCCCCGGAAAGGCCCTCGTCACTGCCAGGCGTGAGAGTCGGGCATTCAGGGGATAAAACCTATGTCAAGACAGGGGTCATGTGACGGCCCACCTGCAGAGGCTGCTGTGAACGTGGGACCCTGTGGTTGGGGAAAAGAAACCACAACTGTAAGTAAGCTCCAACTCCACCGCACTAAGGAATCTAACATCAATTTAACGTCTTAAAGTTGTCGCCATTTTGAAAGCAGAATCCAGTGAGCTTTCATTCCAGTGGTCCCGCATATGCAATTCGGACACTCAGAACTTAGCATCAGTGCACTTCAGCAAGGAGCAGGGAGCACAGTGATCCCCCCTCTCAAAGCTTTGACTCTCAGACCCAAAACTAATGTGAAATGTGGCAAAATATATCCAAAAGAGTAAAGGATATTTAATCAAGTGGAAGAAAGATGAATTCTGCAATACGAGGTGTTGCAACAAATGGGTTCCCATTTGGGAAAAAATTAAGTCGGACCTACACTTCTCAGCAAAATAAATTCCAAATGGATACAAGACTTATAGGTAAATAGCGAAATGTAAAACCTTCAGGCATTCTCGGCTTCCAAGGTCCATTTTTGCTTTAACTACATAAATTACACAGGGAGGCTATGCATATTCTGGATACCACACACCTCGTGTGTAATCTTGAATTGCCTCTAAGTGCCCATCCTCCAACGGGCAACTGTGGGGAAATCGCCTCCCAATCATCAGCGGGGACTGAGCTGTATGTGCCCCAGATGACAGAACTTCAACCATGGTTTACAAAGAACAACAATTTCAAAGCTGAAAATCATTACAGTCCTATATTTTTTATGACCATTATAAGAATTCTTACCATTCTGACATGAACTATTTGATTTCTATTCATTTAAAAAAATTTTTTAATGTTTATTTTNTTTAGTTATTTATTTTTGAGAGAGAGAGAGAGAGAGAGAGAGAGGGAGGGAGAGAAAGAATCTCAAGCAGGCTCCACGCTGTCAGCGCAGAGCCTGACACAGAGCCCCATCTCACAAAGAGATCATGACCTGAGCCGGAATCAAGAGTTGGATGCTTAACCAACTGAGTCACCCAGGTGCCCCATATGACAGTCTTCTTTAAATGAATATATAAATTTTCTGCAATACAAAAACCCACAGAGAATATTTATGGAGCATGACAGAGCAATAGAAAATCCATCTAGAAAATAAGCAGGCAGTGAAACTAAAAGAATNTTCTAAGGAACCATTGTCAAAATGGGTCATTATCAAGAAGAGGCCTTGAGAAAGGACCTAGAAGCTAGGATGGCTTTATTAAGAACACACCAGGCCATGATCTCCTCCTTTCTGTTTTTGTCAGAGTTTTATTCTGGGAGAGCAGGGGATTGTTAGAGCCACAGAATAGCTGGATTTCAACAAGGTGTTCCAAAGAAATGCTCCTGACACAGCTGTGTACGAGGTGGGAATAAGGGCCAGGTGACAGTAAAGTTGGTTGCTGCCAGACAATATACCAAAAAAGTCTTAAAAAAATTAAAGAACATCTCCCTAGACCAAGAGTCCCAAAAAATGTCCCCATCCTTGGAACTTATCAGATATCCTTTATTAGCTGCTTCAGTGAATGTTTTAATGGTATGCAAATAATATTTATGGATAAGGAAGCACTAACCAAAAGTAATGTCAAGATATTTAATAGGAGTATACCAGCTAACATAACACTGTATGTTAATTATATTTCAATAAAAAAAATAGGAATGCACCAAATACTTCAATGTTACAGGTCTTCATAGTATAAATACCACTGCTCTGACAGGTCTCTCTAAATAAAAAAGTCAGCAGGTTGCTTCTAATGGGGCACACATCTTCCATGTGAAGAAATAAATATAAGAAGAGCTTGGTTTTCTGGTGACTTCCCAAGCATAATTATCAGAAGTTACAGCATGTGGTCTTACTGTGAAAGGCTACGGAGCCCTGATCAGTCAGTGGGTCCATCCACCCATCCATCCATCCATCCATGACTTCCTGCTTAGGTAAGGGACTGGAGAAACAGAGACATTTCATAAAATCTCTTTTGCTGGATAGAATATCCATTAAAAGACTAGAGGGACACGGTTATTACCAACATGAGCCAAAGTCTCTGGCTTCCTCACGTTTCTGGTCAGTTTAAAATATCAGCCTATAATCAATGGTTTTTCTTAAAATGCCAAAAGAAATTTTTGGGAGATTTTTTTTTTTGAAAGTAGACTAGGAAGTAAAACTCAATGCTCTATGCCTCGTGTTGAGGGAAATGTGATACCACACTTCTCAAACCCAATATGCACCAATCCTGTAAATACTGGAGACTTCCCATAATTTGCCATTTTGCAGAATTTATTTTTGAGAAAGCATCCCAGGGAATAGAGAGGCCATAAGCGCAAAGGTGTTCTTTGACACTAATGTCAACTCAAAATATCCAAATAATAGTTAACCAAATTATGGTACGTCCGCTGCCTGGAATAGCGTACACTCAAAAATTATAAACATGGAGACTATGCAACACAGGAAAAGTAACCTGTTGCAATGTTAAAGTTAAAGACTGCAAAAGTAGCGGGGAGGGGCCTGCTGGCCCAGTCGGTTGAGCAGGTGACTCCTGATTCTGGGGTCGTGAGTTCAAGCCCCACATTAGGCACATAGCTTGCCTCCCTGGGTATGCACACATGAATGAATGAATAAGTAAATAAATGCAAAATCACACCTGCACAATGATTATGAATGCCATAGACAGGGTCTCAATGTCACGGGCAAAGAATGTGATTTGTCAGGATTTCAAGACTATGTGTCCTTTGTTTTCTTTTAACCTAGAGGTTGGTTTTACTGGTACACTGCAGGAGGGAAAAAAAGAAAAATTTAAAGAAAAGAAACTAGTACAGCACCCTGTAATGCCTTCATAATTGGGATGAAATTCATCTTGGTATCTACAGCTTATGAACAAGTTATATTCCTAATATTTATTCCCATTTTGATGAATATTTGGAACCCGAAAAGCACTGTCCACTGTTATACGGTGGAAAGATTTTCAAGTCAGCCCTGGGAAGCCATTTTAGCACAACAATGCTTACCAGCAATATTAACAAGAGCTAACTACTACTTATAGCTCCATTTGTACTAAAGAGTATATTCTTTTTTCTTTTCTTTNAAGCCCTGGGGACATTGGGCTACAGAATATGCTTTCCAAAAAAAGAAAAGAGCATAAGGTCCTGGCCACACTGTGTATGTCAAGTTTCCACTCTTCAAAGAGGTGGGGGGGGGTGTGCAGGAGAGCAACGGAATCAGGAACTGGCCTGGTGGCAGGGGCCAGTGTTTGCACATCCAGAGCATTCGAGTGGACATTCTGGAGTCCCGTACTACCTATGTCAAAGTTTCTTTTCAAGGGGGAAAAAATAGAAACCATATGCTATGAACTGAAGGGTGCACCCTCCCCAACCCAACCCACCCCCCAAAATTCGTATGTTGAAGCCCTAACCCTAATGTGACTGTATTTAGAGACAGGACTTCTAGGAAATCATTCTGGTTAAATGAAGTCACAAAGGTGGGGCCTGAATCTGATGGGATTAGTGGCCTTTATAAGCACAGGAAGAGAGAAGGATCTCCTCTCTCCACACACATACACACACTGAGGGAAGAGCATACAGGGACGCAGCAAGGAGGAGGTCATCTGCAAGCCTCCGGGAAGATAGTTCTCACCAGGAATCAAATTAGCCAGTGCCTTGACCCTGGACTTCCCAGCTTCCAGAACTGTGAAAAATACATTTGTGTTGTTTAAGTCACTCAGGTTTATGGTATGCTGCTCTGGCTGCGTGAGCTAAGACACTGAGGTTTATAGAGCTCCTAGAAACATCATATTGCATTTGTTACCTATCAATTACCTGGCTGGGAAGGAATTGGGCTCTGTAAATTTCCTATCAGTCAATCTCAATTTTGCTTGTAACCAGTTTGGGAGGGAGAAAAAGGTACACAGTAAACATATACAGAGTTAAAGACCACAGGGCTGGATCTTTTTCAAACACTGATTTATAATGAATGTATTCCTAGAAAGAACAGCTAAGAGGAAGGAAAATTTTCAGGTTTCACCATTTATTAAGATGGTGCAGAGATACAACAAGGAAAGAGCATCTGTTTTCAAAGTTTTGCACAGTGATTGTCCATATACAAATGCAAAATATCCTCGCAGGAAGGAGACAGTTGTATAATATTTTTAAGCAAAAATAACAAGAGTGGAGATGGCTTCAGTTGTCCATTGCAGACACCTGGGCATTGCTATGCAACAGTTCTTCAGTAGATCGGCTCAAAAAGAGAAAAGCTAACACAAAGGCTATAACAGACAAGGTCAAGAAAACCAAAGGGACGGGGACAAGAAGAAATGACACAGTGCCAACAAGCAAAAGAAGATAGGGGCAAATCTCGGTCACTAAATATAGACACTCCAGTAAAGAAAATATGGCATATAATATGAAGACAGAGAACTTCAACGAGAAAGCAAAAAAATAAGCTATTAAACAAGAATCACCCAAAAGGTCTCTGTTAACAGAAATCACCAACCTTGGCTGCTGTTCATAAAATTGTGATAATATGCATCTGAACTCTTTTCTGGGTAACTGAAAGTAAAAATCTGATGTATATGTATTATATTAGGCCCCAAACTAGTTTTTAAATTAAAAATTCAGCTATGCCTCACTTGAGAAGCCTTTGTAATCTGCATGGCAATAATAACTAAATATTGCCTGTGTTGAATATGTGTTCTATTTTACTATTACATTTGGTTGCTTAGGGAATTTCTATTCCGACAATTTGCATAATCTGGTGAATTGATTTATCATTTATTCAAATCCTTTTCTGTACTGTTGATTATAATATCAGGTTTATTAATGGAATCTTTTATTCCCACATGATCAAAAGCCGTTATGGTCTACTTGTGACAACAACCAAAGTGTGGCAAAAAAATGAACAGGTTTCCTCTGTGAACTTGGCCTAAAGCAGCCAGTAATAATCCAGGCAGACACTGAACATTTACTTAAGACTGTATTAAAAATTAAAGGCCTTAGCGGCACCTGGCCCACTCAGTCAGTGGCACATGTGACTCTTAATCTTGGGGTTGTACGTTCAAGCCCCATGTTGGGTGTAGAGATTACTTAAAAATACAATTAAAAAAAAATTAGGGGTGCCTTGCTGGCTAAGGCAGAGAAGCATGTTACTCTTGTTCGCTGGGTCAGGAGTTTGAGCCCCACATTGGGTGTAGAGATTACCTACAAATTAAAAAAAAAAAAATCATGGGGCGCCTGGGTGGCTCAGTCAGTTAAGTGTCTGACTTCAGCTCAGGTCATGATTTCATGGCTTGTGAGGTCAAGCCCAGAGTCCAGCTCTGTGCTGACAGCTCAGAACCTGGAACTTGTTTCGGATTCTGTGTCTCCCTCTCTCTCTGCCACTCCCCTGCTTGTGTGCTGTCTCTGTCTCACTTTCAAAAGTAAATAAAAATATTTTTTAAAAAATCTTTAAAAAATGAATGGCCTTAACTAGAATTGAAATGATTTTCTTGTACCGTTTTGTGATTAAAAAATAAACAAAACCTCTCAGTTTCCTGACAATCATAAACTTAAGAAGCCTGCCTCAGCTATCAATCTACTTCAAACCCTTCAGACGACATGAGTTCATGTACTTGGCCACCCCGTCACCTAAGTCTTCCCCTAGCTAACAAGCACGCCTCCATCAGCCAGCACCCAGCAAGCCACCCCGCATGGGCACTCCCTGGGAACACAATGGTAAGTGGCCCTGCATCACACAGCAGGTAGAAGTGCTCTCTACTGCCCTGGGGTGGGGGTGGGGGGCGGAGGAAGGGGGAAGGCACACAATTCTGGGAAGCAGGTGGTAGTCTGACCCCCATGATACTGGCAAACGTCCATGGGCCATATCATTTTACAGCTGACCTGGAGTTTTGACCTCAGAAACATCCCGGTGCAAGAGGGCCAATACTTTTCCCCACCACATGTAAAGTCAATGCCAATCAAAGAAATCAGCCCCGGCCCACTTGTGTATTTTGGATGTCCAGAACAAGGGCTCCTGCTTCACATCACACACCAGTTTGAAGGAGGGCTACTTGGGAACTCATCGCTAGGAAAGGAGGACCTTCAAAGTCATCACCTGTGGCCAGCTGAGCCCTCTCTTTCCTCATGATCACAGTGGGGCCCACATTGGGCCCCCAGGCAAACTCGGACAGTCTAAGGAGTAGTCAAGGCACCAGGCTGTTACTATAAACCTTTAAGGTACTGTCCTTGCTTTTCCATCTTGAAACTCTATTCACTCAACAAACACTTATGACACTTTCTTCTTACAGGAACTGGCTCCTGGTGCTGCCGAAACATGAAAGGTCAGCCTCGCCAGAAGAGCCCACACCCTGAAGGATGACCCATGGCCAAGTTCAGGTTGGTAATCCTGCCAACCTGTTGTTCAGCAGAACAAACACTTGCACCCACTGGGAGGAACTTTGGAGCTTGGAGACGATTCGCCCTCACAGCTTGAAATACCACATTTGCACACTTTTCCCGTCAGGATTTGTATTTGACTTTTCTCAAGTCACAACGAATCGTCTCAATGATTTGATGGACTCCCTAAAGAATGTTCAGTGTATAGACTGAGTGTCATATTTAATAGGATAACGTAAATAAAAGTAAAACGGCAACAGACAAAACTGAACAAAACTCTGGTCATGGACATTACATGAACAAAAGGGGAATGGAAATAAGAGAACTTTCCATTTCCCCATAAGACCTCTCGGCTAGGTTATTTCAACAGCCAAATGGCTTTTGCTAATACAATCTCCAGCTCCACGTGGTAATCCATCTGACTGCCCAGATTAAAATGTTTTCAACTCAACTACAATTCTGTTACTGAATTCCCAATGAAAAGCTTTTCATGGCTCTTCATTACCTATAAAACTGAATAAACTATTTAGCGTCACACTGAAGGTCCTTTATGGTGACCCGAACTTACCTTTCCATATTTTCCCTCTCTCCTCAAGACAGAGAGCCCCCTTTCCTGACCTCCTTCTCCAAATCCCCACCTGGCCATATTTTATTCCTTTACCAAAGATTATCCAAAATGCCACATCCTCCACAAAATTTTTCCTGTTCCTCTCCATGTGAGCACTCAGAACATATTGTATTTCTCTTCTGGCACTCAGCATATTATGCTTTATGTTATGATACTATCTTTACATTTAATTGGGCTATCACATCACACGGCAGACATTCAAATATATGATGTGTTAACAGAACACCATCACAAAAGATAAACTCACAGGAAGTCACACTATCTGCTTGGGAAGGGATACAATCGACAAGAATGCAATCGTTTTGGGAAGGTATACTGGTTTCCAGGTCAAAAACCAATGGATGAGCAGTACGAAAGAGAATGGCAGAACCTCAAAAAATTAAAGAATTCCCATACGATCCAGCAACTCCACTTCTGGGTATATCTCCGAAAGGAGCGAAAGCAGGGCTTCAACCAGATAGTTGTATACCCAGGTTCACTGCAGCGTCATTCCCGAGAGCCAAAAGGTAGAGGCAACCCAAGTGTCCGCCAACGGATAAGCAGAGAAACAAAATGAGACACATACATGCAATACCACATCACTCAGCCTTAAAAAATAGAGATTGTGATACACACTACAGCACGGATGAACCTTGAGGACATTATGCTCAGACACAACTGGACAAATATGGCACGAGTCGTCTTACACGACGTTATCTAGAAGAGGTAAATTCACGGAGGCAGAAAGCAGAATGGAAGTTGCCAGAGGCTGGGGCAGGGATCCGGGGGGGAGTTACTGCTTCCAGGTGCAGAATTCCAGTTGAGAAGATGAAAAAGTTCTGGAAATGCCTGGCAGCAATGGCTGTACAACAATGTCAGTGTACTTAATGCCCCTGAACCGTACACTCGAAAATGGTTAATAGGGTCAATTTTACGTTACGTGTATTTTACCAACACAAGAGTAAAAGATGAACGAAAAATTTCAGAGAATCAAAGTCATCTGGGATGAAGCTTCTCCTAAAACCTCACACTGTAGACACTGTATGTTAGCTGACTTGACAATAAATTCTATTTAGGGGGAAAAAAAGTCTCCTAAAGGATGTCATGTCAAGAAGGGCGTCCACCCAGAAAGGTACCATCCTGTTCCAAATGCCAAGAAATTACACTCCATGGACCACAGTACCCCATTATTTCCCGTCTTCTACACAGATATCCTGATCGAATGCAACCTCAAGCAGAAAAGCAAGCCACCCCAGAATAAAGTTCTCAATCAAAGCAACATGTGAAGGAACCAGATTAACCCCAATGCCTGAATGTGTTCCTTTTTTTTTTTTTTTTTAAAGATTTTATTTTTAAATAATCTCTACACCCAACATGGGGCTAGAACTCACAACCCCCAAATCAAGAGTCACAGTCGGGCACCCCTTTACTTTCTTGTCCCGTAAAGAGTTCTTTCCAGAAGTATGGTGGAGCCAGTTTGTATCGGCTCGTGAGAGCCATTGTTAAATGTTTGGGAATTTTTACCAGCCAGTTGTTACAAAGACATTATTAAAAAATAAATTATATAAAGTCACACTTAAATTGTATTGAAAACAAAAGGAATAAATAAATATTCAAAGGTCATCACTTCCTAGTTCTTTTCCTGCATTTTTACGGTTCTCTATACTTGAGGTTATCTTTGCCTACGGTATTCATGTAGTGCCGATATTATAGAACAGTAATATTTTTGTTAGTGCAGAGCCCCTTCTCATTCTGTGTTCAAGGATGTCACGTCGGGAGCCCGAAATCAGCCATGGTGGGAACATGTGCATCACGGGAATCCACGAACACTATGAATAAGAGTGCTGTTTTGGTTTTTCAAGAGAAGTGGCTGTTAAACTAGTTCCTCCTCTTTCAAAGTAGCTCATCGCTAAAATTAGGGACTTTAAAAACCAGCCATCAGCTTAAAGATGACCAACTGTTAGCATTAGACGAAAACATAAGAATCAATTTTGCTTCAGTCCACAAAAGCAGAGTAAGCAGGGTAACTGAAACAATCCTTTAGAGAAGAGAGTTTCTCACAAATTCTTACTTGAGGTTATTACTGAGATATTCAAAAAGACGCAGAGCCTGCTACCACTCTCCATGCACACCACAGGCAAGAGTAGAAAGGATTTTAGAAATCTGGGCAACAACATTTTGGTATTTTTCTGTTGAACATATTTTAATGCACAATTTTTAAATTTTTTTTTAATGTTTGTTTATTTTTCAGAGAGAGAGACAAAGCGTGAGCAGGGGAGAAGCAGAGAGAGAGGGAGACACAGAATCCGAAGCAGGCTCCAGGCTCTGAGCTGGCAGTCAGCACAGAGCCTGACGCGGGGCTCGAACCCACGAACCGCGAGATCATGACCTAAGCGGAAGTCGGACGCTTAACCGACTAAGCCACCCAGGTGCCCCTTAATGCACAATTTTTAAATTTTTTTTTAATGTTTGTTTATTTTTCAGAGAGAGAGACAAAGCGTGAGCAGGGGAGAAGCAGAGAGAGAGGTAGACACAGAATCCGAAGCAGGCTCCAGGCTCTGAGCTGTCAGCACAGAGCGTGACACGGGGCTCGAAGTCATGAACTCCGAGATCATGACCTGAGCCGAAGTTGGACGCTTACCTGACTGAGCCCCGCAGGCGCCCCTTTAATGTACAACTTTTAAAAACCAAACATAGGATCACACCACACAGTTTTATAAACTGCCTTTAGATTCGTATAAACAATGTCCCAATTATCATATAATCTCCCACACCCCTATTATAGCACATAACTGGGGAAGCCAGGCAAAACCCAGGTAAAAAATAATCAATGGGAGGGGCGCCTGGGTGGTTCAGTCGGTTGAGCATCTGACTTCAGCTCAGGTCATGATCTCACAATTGGTTCAGGAGTTCAAGCCCTGCATCAGGCTCTCTGCTGTCAACACAGAGCCTCCTTCAGATCCTCTGTCTCCCTCTCTCTGCCCCTCCCCAGCTGGTTTTCTCTCTCTCTCAAAATAAATAAAAATAAAATGTAAAAACAAATAATCAACAGAGTGGCTATAGAAAATACAAGGCTCCTTGTTCAAAAAGTAAGAATTTCAAGACAAAAGCAGCACAGCATTAACCCAAGTGCAGGGCCCTTTCTGAACACACAGGTTGAATGTCCATGATGTGGCCGTGAAAATCAACATAGGTAACACTCAGAGTTCAGGAAGAAACATCTCTCCATTATGTGAAAAATATTAATGATAAAATGGTCAATCTAAAAAAGGGGGCTCAGGTGCTTGGATGGCTCAGTCGGTTTAGCATTTGACCTCAGCTCAGGTCGTGATCTCACAGTTCGTTGGATTCAAGCCCCGTGTCAGGTTCTGTGCCGACAGCTACGAGCCTGGAGCCTGCTTCAGATTCTGTGTCTCCCCCTCTCTCTGCCCCTCCCCATCCCACTCTCTCTCTCTCTCTCTCTCTTTCTCTCAAAAGTAAAAAATAAACATTTCAAAAAGGGGCTCAGAAACCAGATAGGAAACTTCCAAGAAATGACTGTCACTTATCTAAGAGATTTTCAGTGGGCTGATAGAGCAGAAGAAGCAGATTAGGAAACAATTACAGAATAGGAGCCACTCAATGGCTACAATAAAGCAAAGCAAGCTTCAGAAAACACAAAGAGACATAGGGAGCAAACTTGAAGAAATTACTCAAAATTAAGTGGAAAAAGACAAAGATACATAAATGGTGACAAGAATAGATGCTAGATTGGGACAACAAAAGAGAGAGAACATAGCGACTACAGTTCTTGAAAAGTGAAGACTATTCAAAATATGTGTAGAAATATTAACTGATCTAATGGAAGAAAACTTTGTGATGCAAAAACGGACTGGGATTTACAGATACTGCGGTACAGAAAATTCCAGGAAAGTGACCTAAAACAACCAATGCTCAGATAGGCTAGTGAAGCTCTAAGCTCTAAAATGAACAAAAGATCCCACAGGCATGTCCGTTGGGAAAAAAACAGTCCTGTGTAAGAGAGAAGAAACATTAACCTGCCCTCAGCTTCCTCCTCCAGAAATACCCAATGCTGAAAAAAAAATAATGGAGAGCAACCTCTGAAATTCTGAGCACAAGAAAGTGTGACCCAAGAACTTGATATGCAGCCAAATCATCCTTCAAATACAAAGGCAAGAAACAGCCACTCTCCAAGCAGTGAAGAACTCAGGAAACACAGTCCTCACGAGGACTTCTATATTTTATTATTTTTAAAAATTTTTAATGTTTATTTATTTTTGAGAGAGAAAAAGACACAGTGTGAGCGGGGGAGGGGCAGAGAGAGGGAAAGAGAATCTGAAGCAGACTCCAGGCTCTGAGCTGTCAGCACAGAGCCTGATATGGGGCTCGAACTCAAAAACTGTAAGATCATGACCTGAGCCAAAGTCTGCCACTTAACCAACTGAGCCACCCAGGCACCCCCGGACTTCTTTAAATAACACACTCCGGCCGTGTGTTCCTGCCAAGAACGAATCAAAACAAAACAAAAAAAATCTCAGGAATGGCAAAACCACAGTGAGAAGACTGGTAATAAGCATTAAGTAAAACGGTTACAAGAAACTGGGATATTAGAGCAGAATATAAATGCTACAGTCCTTTGCATTATCAAAATTCATAATTGATAAACATTTGCAGCTAAGGGGAGAAGAGGTGGCATAAGGTCAGTGCTAATTTCTCACAAGTTGCGGGAATTTCTTACAAATTACCGTAGTTTTTTTTGTGTACGTGTTTTCATTTCTGCAATAAGCATCTATTACTTTTTTCTTAAATAGTTTATTGTCAAGTTGGTTTCCATATAACAGCCAGTGCTCATCCNCCCCCCATCAGCCCTCAGTTTGTTCTCAGCATTCAAGAGTCTCTCATGGTTTGCCTCCCTCCCTCTCCCCAACTATTTTTCCCCTTCCCCTCCCCCGTGGTCCTTCATTAAGTTCCTCCTAATCCTCCCATACGTGCAAACATATGGTATCTGTCCTTCACTGCCTGATTTATTTCATTCAGCATAACACCCTCAAGGTCCATCCATGTTGCTACATTACTTTTAAATCTTTAAAGAATATATGTTGTAGAATAAGCACTACTGGAGCACCTGGGTGGTTTAGTGAGTTAAGCATCCAGCTCCTCAGCTCAGCTCAGCTCATGTTCTCACGGTTCATGAGTTCGAGCCCCAAATCGGCCTCTGTGCTGTGTGCACAGAGCCTGCATGGGATTCTGTCTCTCCTTCTCTGCCCCTCCCCCACTTGTGTGCACGTGCTCTCTCTCTCTCTCTCTCAATAAATAAACTTAAAAAAAGAGACTAAAACATCAAAACAAAGGCAGCACTACTGCATGGGAGTGAGTCCATCGGAAGCCTTACCAGAACATGCTGGAAATGAAGAAGTTAAGCCACAAATGAAAAAGATTCTTCCAAGAATCCATCCGAGAGGGTGGGAACACATCGGTAGAAGGAAAGGTTTAGGAAGGAGACTTTTTAGCTCACTTTTGTTTTTTAAGATAGAAAAGACTGAAATCTTGTTCGCAGTTGAGGAGAAGCCGGCTAAAGGAGAGTAAAGAGGGGTGAGCGCTCGGGCCACCCCACTTCTGGGTATATTTCCAGCTCTCACTTAAGATGGCGACTTATTTTTCCCCAAAGACAGACACAAATGTGCCCACACAGAGCTCCTTATAAAGAACGATGTCTTATATTATGTAAATACTCATGGCAGCGTATCTCACATCTCAACTTTGGCCCTGAATTCCTTGAAGACAGAACCATGTCACATACTCTGTTTTTGAATGGCCTAGAGGCACCTCAATAAAGTCTGGTTGGTTAGCAAAAATTTAATGAAACCAACCTATCCAACACCTGCTACAGAGAGAGCTTCCGCAAAACCCTCAACCTAAATTTAACCATGAACTACATCCACCTGTCCCCACGGGCCCAGTCCAAGGCAGGGGAGTGGTGAAGAGCACAGCCTAGGTTCAAATCATGCCTCTACCGATCATAACTGTGTGACTTAGTGTATGTTGCTTGACCCCTCCATGCCTCAGTTTCCTGATATGTAATAGCATCCAACCTCTCAGTATTATGTTGAGAAAGCGATACACGTAAAGTGCTCAGGACCATGCCTGACATATAGTATGTGCTCTAGAAGTGTTGGTCATTATTATTCAAGGCGGAGGTGTGGGGATGGCAATCGAATAGGAGACCAGGCAGAGAGTTCCCGTGCCCCATAAAAGTGAGTCACTTCACAGAGCTTTCTCTAAGAACCGTCTTTGCCAAAGCTAACAGCACAATGCTTCTGTACAATGACTCACTGGGCTCCGCCCTCCCCCCCCAAACTCCTCAGTCTCTGCCAGTTCTGTCAAAAGGCTATTTTATTCACTTTCAAGCTTTCCAAAAACATTTGGAATCTGCACAAAGGAAGAAATATGAAACTTTCGGGCAGCGATAAGCAGAAAGCCCGGGCTTCTGCTCGGGGTTTTCCTTGCAGCGCTCACTGGGGTTTGGGCCACAGCACCTCACCTGTGTGTGGAGGGCTCCTCAGGTGTGGCAGCCGCATACCCTGTCACCTTCGTCACGTGCTCCGTCTGAGTCGTCAACCTTTGCGAACATTCCGATATACACCAAAACTACGTATATTTCATCCCACTTTACAACAACACAATAAATCTCATTACTGATCATTTTTCAAAATTAAGGCAAAAAAGCACTCACTGCAGTGTTGCTAAACTTGGTAACCTGGCCTACCAGGGTGTGGGTGGGAAGCAAAAGTTGTTAACGTTTTAGTCGATTTCCTTCCAGTCTGTGCATTTCTAATATATACATATTTTTTTAAAGTTTATTTATTTCAAAAGAGACAGAGCAAGCACAGTAGAGGAGGAACAGAGAGAGAGGTAGAGAGAATCCCAACGAGGCTCCACACTGTCAGTGCTGAGTCCATGTGCGACTTGAACTCACGAACCGTGAGATCATGACCTGAGCCGAAGTCAAGAGCTGGCTGCCACTCAACCAACTGAGCCATCCAGGTGTCCCCAATGTATATGTTTTTTAATGTTTTATTTTTATTTTTGAGAGACAGAGAGAGAGAGAGAGAGCCAGTGCGGGAGGGACAGAGAGAGAAAGGGAGATGGAGGGTCCGAAGCAGGCTGTGTGCCGACAGCAGACAGCCCGATGCGGGGCTTAAACCCACAAACTGCGAGATCATGACCTGAGCTGAAGTCGGACACTCAACCGACTGAGCCACCCAGGCACCTCTCAAACATATTTAATAAACACTCTAGAGTTGGAAAGAAAGGAAGCAGCTAGCACTCCAGTGGAAGCTACTCATATCCCAGCACTGCAGACCTTTTCCGTCACCATTCTGAGACCAGAGCCACAGCAGGCGCCTGGGTTTTGTTTAAATAACTGCAAACAAGAATGAGAACACTCCCCCATCAGCACCATCATGCCTGGCAAACATCTTACCTGGGGAGTGAACAGAGCAGCGTGGGGACAGCTGGCCTTCAGCTAGGGCTGTGGTCACTTCTGTCTAGATCAGGGTCCCTGCCACTCATCTCCCATCTACCGCTCCCCGACGCCAGTCCCTTGATGAAGAGAACACATGTGCCAGACTGTAACACTCCCTCATCGTGCATTGAAGGCACATGTGATGAATGAATGGTCAGAAAGTCCCGGTGATCAGCGTGAGACCGCGTGTTTCCACACCCTCTTGAGAAAGATCTGGCCAAGCCCAACAACACGGATGCTTCTGTTAATTTGTTAATTCACAAGGACTTAATGAGATGGCCCGTCTCCCACTCCCGCTCCCAGCCTCTCTGACTGCGCGATTCTGCTGGATGGTTTTCTGAAATCCTGAAAATCCCTCACAAACCTACAATCCATGGATGCAAACCCCTTAGGATTCCAAAGACTCCAGGTTGAGAGGCAAAAACCGAGAGTAAATGAAAATCGAAACCTGAAGAAATTTTACCCAGGTGGACTGATATCCTGAAATCTACAAAATTCTTTAAGAAGGAATTTTCCTAAGTACCACCTGAAATTGGAGCAAACCATGGTAGGTACGGCTGACTTCTTGACTTATGCCAACTGCCCATAAAAATTCCTCTCCTTCTTTGCAAGGACAGAACTCTCAAGAACAAGTGACCTAATTAAACATGAGATTTCCTGGCTCATGTTTATGAGCCAGTTTCACATGCTATGAAACGATGCTGAATTTGGAAGGGGCTGTGTGCCAAGCTGATTTAGCGAATTGGTTTGCTTTATTTTTTGATGTGCACGTCCAACACCAGAACTAGCAACCTGAGGGGCAGCTATCCTTCACCACGGCCAGAATGGACATTTCCCCACTTATCCACTGCACGTTTTTCAAAATGTGATTATGCAGCAGTATGAATGCATCTTTTTGGCACAATTTGCTGTCCTGCCTTGGCTACTGGGTTGGTGCCAGGGCACTACAATAGAGTGAATCTGTGGTCTCTCTAGCATTCAGAAATGTGCTAAATTATCCCATCCTCTCCCTGGGCCCTAAACCCTCCGGCCTCTCTGAGTTTGCACAGATGTTCAAGGAGAAATTAAATTTTTTCTTGAAATGAATGTCGAGGGCCTGGCAAAATACTGTACAAAGTCAGCACTGTGTTGAAAAGCTGGTTATTAGCTCACTTCCTTCAAGCTCCTGCTTTTCCATTCCCCCCCCAAAAAAAAAAATCAAAGAAACAAACAAAAGCAAAACAAACAAACATGGAAATCATCACACTTGCCAAGGTCTAAATCCAACCCAGAACATGGGCAGGTCACAGGCTCACAGGGAATTTCTCTTTGCTCCTTTACGCTGAAGTTGGAAGAGCTGTCAGATTTGCGGGCGCCTTAAGGAACTCCGCTAGAGGCAGCCCGCGATTCTCACTCTTTTGGCTACGACCCCCGGGGAGGTGAGGTCATGGGGAAATTCCAAGGGGGTCACATAGCTGCTGGGTGGCGCTGGTCAAGTAGCCTGTCTGAGCGGAGTCCCACCCCCGCACCAACCCCCATGACACCCTATTTTCAGAGTCCTGTTGATTCTGCCAGTTTCTCCCTCCTTCCCAGGGCTTCTTCCCCATGACCACGGAGAACTCCCTCGGCAGCCAAAATCAGATCAATAGCCTGGCATCTATCTGCTGGATTCCTGCTCAGAAATGTCTCATCAGAACTGGAATTCTCCTACTTCTCCCCACCCCGCCCCCCAACAGAACAGCACAGCAGGGCTGCCATGGCCCTGAGCTGTCAGGGACATCTTCTCTTGGTTCCATCCAGAAGACAACTGCCAAACTCACTGAGACCGGCAAACCCCCCAGAGTGAGTGAAAACATCTGGGGTCAAGAGATTTAAAGCAACGCAAAACAAAACAAAACAAAAGCACAGGGAAAAAAAAAAAAACAACCTCTCAGCCTGCGCTTGAGTTCCTGTGTGAAGGGGAGGAAATGAGAGAAAAACCGAGTGACCGTGTGGACACGTGCGGGGGTCACTGCTGTGTTTGCGGGATGAACCTATCAGACAAGAAATCATATCAATTCTTAGACGGACTCACAGGCATTGGACTAGATCTGCACCCGTGGGAAGTGAAAATGTGACATAATTTTCTGAACGATTTAGGGCTGGGATTCTCAGTGCTTCTACGGTAAATTCTGGCCTCTTGGCAAAATAAACTTTTGGTTGAACGTGGCAGATCAAACACATTGCCTGTATTACTGTGGTAAAATTATCAAGCAAAGATCCACCAAAATCACAGCAAATGTATCTGTTTAAAAGGACAAAACGGTAACCCAGCAAAGACAAGAGCAGACAAGACATCAGCTGACTCTTGGACAATGGAAAGCAGAGAGGGAACTGATGGCGGCCCTAAGTGATGCTATGAGGCGATCTAACAAATAGGTCAATTCCCTCCCAAAGCCCCTGGGGGGCGGCCCTGGAGGGGAGGAGCAGGCCGGAACAGAGGAGCAGGCCAGATACAAAAAGAATGGACCTTGGGGACCCGATCCCCTCCTCCATCTGTCCCAACCGCCCATTAAGAGGCTTATGACCCACTGAAATCGAATCGGGCAGATCAGAAATTCAACGAGGCACCAGGCACAATGAAAAAGAGAGATGTGATTCTGGGCTGAAAACGCAGCAAGGGACAGTGGGCATTAAGGAAAAGTCCCCTGACTACCACACATAGTCCCCTTCCTCCACCCTGCATCCAGAACACTCTTAGCCCATCCCAGGCTTATTCCAGGCAAAGCTGGAGGAATTACTCTCTGGAGAATGTGAACAAACACACATACTGACATCAGAGAGTTTCACCCAACAGAAATGACCAGTTTCTGTTTCATCACTTTTAAAGGAAAATCAATAATCACCAAGTCCTGTCCACATACAGAGAGATTCAGGTCTGATTTTGTGTGCCTTACTCTCAATGTCTGCTCTTAATAAACAGCCAAGGACCAGTAAACATTTAAGGAAAGCTTACAAAATGAAAAGTCCAGACCAAAATGCAGAGGAGGAAAAAAAAACCTTCTGAAAACACACAGACATTACAGAGAGCAGAGGAAAATGTTTTTAAATCTAGAATGAAGGTCCCCAGAGAGAACATCGTGTCTCAAAATATAAGAAGAGATGCTATAAAAACAGGCCCACAGCTCTTGGAAACTAATAATATGGATAACTGAAATGTGTGTTTCTATAGTTAGCTGAAAGGTTAATTTACAGAAATTCCATAGAAAGTAGAGCAAAAAAATAAACAGATGGAAATTTAAAAAGATAAGTAGGGAATCTTCCATAAAGTCTAATCCTCAAATAATAGGAGTTACAGAAAAAGAGAATTAAAAGAAATTATTTTTTTATTTCAAGAAGTTGTTCCAGACCAATAGACAAGGGTTTCCAGCTTAAGAAGAAAAGCAAATGTCCAGCAAAATAATTTAAGGGGCGCCTGGGTGGCTCAGTCGGTTGAGCATCCAACTCTTGATTTTGGCTCAGGTCATGATCTCAGGGTCTTCATGGGATCGAGCCCTGTGTCAGGCTCCACACTGAACCTGCTTAAGATTCTCTCTCTCTTCCTCTGACCCTCTCCTCTGCTTGTGCTCTCCTTTCCACCCCCTCCCCAAAATAAAATTTTAAAAAACAATAAATATTTTAAAAGGACCCTCTGAGATATATGCCAAATATTGTGAAACTTCACAATTTGAGAGATTAGGTGAAGGTTCTAAAATATTGCAGAGAGAAAAAGAAAGACAATAAATCACATACAAAGGATGCTAGAAGACAAGGAAGCAAAGTCTTCAAATTTCCCAGGATTATATTTTCAATGTTTAAGTGCATGTGTCGCAAAATCATCAAGAAAATCGAAACATTCATTGAAGGCATTTTTCCATGCAAAGATTCTAAAGAAATTTAGCTTCCTTGTACCTTTCTGAGAAAGCTACTGTAGTATGTATTCTATCACAGCAATGGAGTATAAACTATGAAAGTAGAGGATATAGAATCCAGAGGAGTGGGTCCAGGCCAGGAAAACTGTGAAGGAATGTCTCCAAATGATGGTTATGTACTAGGTCCAGAATACAACGCATTTAGACAGGCATCAGAGGATAGGGGTCTTGCAGACAGTGGTACACATTGGAGGGGAAAAGATGGAAAACCGAATGATTATATGATGCATTCAGAATTTGGTTAACATTAGTTGAAAGAACATTGACGGGGCTGTTGAAGTTATCTGGAAGAAACTAGCCATAGGCACATGAAAAATCAAGCAAATTTTTAAGAAGTAAATTATCTCTAGGAAAAACAAAAGAAAGCAGTCAAAAGAAAGAATCTGGCTCAGCAGTGAATACTCCCCACAGTGATAATAATGTACACACTGAGTTAATGTACTTAACCACAGTGGGAGGGGGAGGGAAGGAGATGCATGGGTGAGGTAGGGGTTCAGAGAGCTAAGCGTCTGTCCCAGTAAGAAATACAGAAGAGGATCCAGAAGCTTTAACTACTTTATTTGTTTGTTTGTTTGTTTGTTTGTTTATTCTGAGAGAGAGAGAGCTAGTGGGGAGAGAAGGTGGGGGGAGAGAGAGAATCCCAAGCAAGCTCCACACTCAAAGTGTGTAACCCAATTTGTGGCTCAAACTCATGAAACCATGAGATCATGACCTGAGCCAAGATCAAGAGTCAGACGCTCAACTGACAGAGGCACCCAGGAGCCCCTGGAAGTTTTAACTACTTCTAAACAGACTTCCACTTCATCATCCTGTTTTCAGATCTTCTCAGGCCACAAGGTGTCCTCAGATACTAAGGGAGGGGTTTCACCAAAATGACAGAGAAAACATGGAAACAGAATCACACAGGCTCCAGAAAACAGATTTCAAGAAGAGAAGTAGGGGTACTCCCAGGCCCGAGATCCTGCATCAGGTGCTAGGGGCAGAGGGGGGCCCAGGGTAACCACAGGGGACACAGGTGCTGACCAGGCCAGAAAGCAACAGAGCCCAGACCGGAGCAGCTTAGGAGACTTTCGCACAAATCTCCTTGAGGATAAAACATAGACTATCTGAGCATCTGATGAATTTGAATATATAATAAGGGGAGTTAGGTAAGAGATAAGAGTTTTGAAATAAATTTGCTAAGTACATGGAAAATGAAGCAAAGGAAACACTAGATAATTATTAACTCCAGGGAAAGCAAAATTGGGTACAAAGGAAAAACAAACAAACAAACAAACATGGTATAAACAGGAGCCATATGGCTAACAGCATGGTTCAGTTGTCAATAGTCACAGCAGAAACTATAACAGTAAAATGACCCCAAATACTAATCTACTGGGATCCTGGATAGCTGCATGTCATTACCACTGACTGTTATTAGAAAAAACTAAAGTTGGATCCCATGTTACTCTTTAAACCAACATAAATTTTTTTAAAAAACCATAAAGTTCTAATATGAGATTTTTTAAAATGCTCTCAGATTGAGGACGATCTCGTTAAACATAACCTCAATCCCAGACACCATGGCAGAAATGACTGATAACATACAGAGCCAAAAAGGAAACTACAAAGTAGGACAAAACATCTGAACTACCTTTGGCTAAGGACTAATTTTTCCATATGCAAAAACACTCCTGCTAATCAACAAGAAAAATACTTGCAACCTAATAGAAAAATGGGCAAAGGCAGGAGCAAGTCATGGACAGATAGCAAAGAAAATCCAGATGGCTTGTCTACATTTGAAAATATGTCCAATCTCAACTATTAAAATGAAAAATGTTGAATGACAATTAAGAAAGCCTGACATCTCACTGGTCAGATTAGGAAAAATATAAACATTGACATCAAAGCGGTTCCCCACTGTAACAGGCAGTTACACACCATGGTTAAGAGGGGCCTCTGGATCCAGACCACCTGGGTTCAAATCCTAGCTCACCACCTACTGCACGTGGCCCGAGGGCAGATTACATCATTTCTATGGCCTCAGTTTCCTCATCTATAAAACCACGATCATGACAGTTACCTCTAAGGGTTGCTCTGAGGATTAAACAAGCTAGTATTTGTTATTATTACTAACAACAATAGTTCTTAGCAATGGTAAGCACTATGTAAAAGCTGTTTGTCAAACGAACAAATGGGAATAAACTCTTGGAGGGCAATATGGCCGTATCTCTCTATTTTGAAAACAAACATACCTCTGACATACATCTCACTTCTAGGAATTTGTTTCAGACAAACTCACAAAGAGACACAAAGGATCCTCACTGCAGCACTGTTTATAAGACCAAAATATCTAAAACAACCTAAATGTCTACCAACAGGGAAACTTCACAGGGAACTGCAGGTACCCCTGTAAAATGGCTAGTATGTGCCAATAAAACAATGAGACAGATCTGTATGTATTAATATGGAACAGTCTTCAGAGCGTATGGAAAGAAGAGAACAAGATATAACAGAGCATAGTATATGCAGCCAATTGTGTTAAACATCTGTGCATAGAATATTTCTGAACGTTTTGCTTTTACATGATGGGGGGTTGTCACAAAAAGGTCCTACCATGTCTGTTTTAATGGGTAAGAATCATGAAAGATTCTTTCCCAAGTGTTGAAAAAGTCTCTTCTCTTAAAGGGAATAAACTTTCCCCCATGTAACTTTATTTTCCCTATTTGCTTAACAAAGTTTTCCCCAGAGCGTCATTTTAAAATTATCTTCGGGGCACCTGGGTGGCTTAGTCGGTTAAGCGTCCGACTTTCACTTAGGTCATGATCTCGCGGTTCGTGGGTTCGGGCCCCGCGTCGGGCTCTGTGCTGACTGCCAGCTCAGAGCCTGGAGCCTGCTTCAGTCTGTGACTCCCTCTCTCTCTGACTCTCCCCTGCTCACGCTGTCTCTCTCTCTCTCTCTCTCTCCTAGAAATAAATAAAAATATTTAAAAAATAATAAAATAAATAAAATAAAATAAAATAATCTTCAGCCTAGAGGCACCCAGCTGGCTTAGTCGATAAAGCCTGCAACTCTTGATTTCCAGGTTGTGAGTTCAAGACCCACATTGGGTGCAGATATTACTTAAAAGTAAAATCTTAAAAAAAAAAACAAAAACAAAAAAACCTTCAGCCTGACAGAGGTCAAACTACCATAAACTCTGAATTACTGGGATTTAGAACCAAGGCACAGGACACCTGGGTGGCTCAGCTAGTTAAGTGTCAGACTTTGGCTCAGGTCATTATCTCACAGTTGGTGAGTTCAAGCCCCACACTGGGCTGTCTTTAAGAGCCTGCTTCAGATCTTCTTTCTCCTTCTCTCTCTACCCCTCCCCTGCTCCCTCACACATGCAATCCTCACCCTCTCTCTCAAAAATAAACATTTTAAACAAATTTTTTAAGCCAGGGCACAATGGGCCATGTGTGAAGTGGTGTGCTCACAGTATCACTTAATAATTTAACAGTTACGATTCAGCTAAAACAGTTTCTCAGAAAACATTTCCTTTCCTTTAATAGCCACATGATTGCCAAATTATAGTACAATTTTACAAATTTTTAAAGATATCACAAGCTCAAAAATATACTCGAGCAAAAGAATTTTAAACCAACCTTCTTAGTATTTTGAAGATAAATGATAGGATTAAGCAAAAATCCTGTCATTCACTTTGGACCCTCTTGACTGGGGGGCCTCTCGGCAGCCAGACTGGCTCTACATCATCAAAGAGAGAGCGAGAGACTTCCCCCTCACACAAAGATACCCATGAGGTAGGACAGCCGAGGAAGCCATAGTAACAGCGCTGAAGAACACGCTATAGAGCTCTTAAAACTATTAAGAGTATGAACTGTTTCACAGTAAACAAAAATCTCAGCTCTCTGAAAGATTAATCATGTTTCCCCTGGATTCACAGCTGTAGGTCAACCTGCCTATGAAGTGAAGGCCACAGAGGTGTCGCTCTGTTGTGTGACCCAACACAGATCAAAAGGGCCAAGGGATTCAATTAGGAAGAACTGAGAGATTTCAGCATAAACCCCTCAAGAGCACCCCAGACTTTCTGGCTCCTTCAGTCTCAAATTAAAATGCCCTTCTCTTCATTCTCAAAACAAGAGTCCCTGAAATGCTACTCCGTGAGTGTCAGGGAAACAGAGGCCAGATATTCAACCAACGTCTGGTTTCAAACAGATGGTACTTCCTCACAAGGACCCAGGTAGCCTGCAAATCGACAAATACTAATGGAATAAAACACCCACATGCCAATGTTCTGATTCTGTTTTTTCCCTCCTCTCCCCCATAATCTTAAAGGCTCGTAGGCACACTCTTCACTCAAAGTAAGATTGAAGTTGTTACCAACAGCTTTACTCAGAGTCAAACAACCCAGTTATTTATTCAGAATTCACCTAAAGAAGGGTAGTCAGAAGGATTCAACTTACAAGCCACTAAAGTGGGATATCCTGGGCCCCAAATAAGCTTTTTCTTCCCCTAAGTGGGCATTTGTTTTTCAGATCCGCCAGCTCTCGAGCTAAGACACCTCAGCCATTCCTAACACCTTCTTAAGGATTCTCTAACTTCACCAGAGACGAACTGGGCCGGGCCTGTGTGTGACGGCGACTGAAACGAAGACCAGAAGCTAAAAGGCGGGTACTCTACAGTAGATAAACAGTGTCTGAGGGCCAAGCTGAGGAATAAATTTAGATGTGCCATCAGCTGGGGACTATAAATTCAAGGCTTTTACAGGCCGTGTGGGCCCAACAGCAGATGAGGTCAGTCAGCTCAGGTGTGAGAGGTCCAAGGTAGTTTCACCAAGAAGCCCAAAGGGGGTCTCAGTTCCTTCATTTAGCTCAACGACCACTGACAACGGGCCATGGCCTGCGCTCGGCAATAGTTCCGCAGAAGTGAACAAAACAAGCCAGCGTCTACAGGTTCACTGGGGAAAGGCGCTTTTTTCCCAGCACACATCACCCAGAAGGCAAACATTCCCACTCTTCACAGGCGCCCCTCGTCACAACCCCCACGCTGTCAGACAGGCTTGCCCCACAGCAGTGTTAACTGCCAGCAGCATCCTTCAGAGTTACGTGTTTCCTTTAACACTCAAGACTGTTCTGGAAACACTCCTGCTACAGTTCTATTTTCTACCTCATGAGGAAGGCTACACACTTCTAATGGAAAGGAGATCCCAGATTCCCTCCCCCAAATGCCAGTGCGGGAAAAAAAACCAACCCAATGATAAAAGAGACAGGAGGGACAGAGTTTTCATAGCCCCTAAATCCTTCTGAGAACTTTCTGGGAAATCTCCACATGATAAACAACTCAAGAGCAAGTCGCCTGGGGACCACCCCCTCCCCACTGTGAGTTTAGCTGCATTCCTCAGAGGCAAGGTCAACAGGAAATGACCTCACAAGACCTATTACCTTAATCATATTAGTTTAACAATTACTGAAGCAAGACTGAGGGGGAGAAATTCATAAAACACATGTTACATATTATAAATCTGAAAAAATTAAACGTTAAGGAAAATGCTAGATGCTGATAACAGAGGTACTGGGGGACAAGGCGTATGTATAGGAAAACCCTCTGTACTTTGTGTTCCATTTTGCTGTGAACCTAAGACTGCTCTAAAAAGCAAAGTTTGGGGGGCGCCTGGGGGGCGCAGTCAGTTAAGCGTCGGACTCTTGATCTCAGCTCAAGTCATGATCTCAGTTTGTGAGATCAAGCCCTGCACCGGGCTCTGTGTTGATTGCGCTAAGCCTGCTTGGGATCCTCTCTCCTCTCTGCTGCTCCCTTTGCTTGTGTACTCTCTCTTTCAAAATAAACTTAAAAAAATATTTTTAATGTTTAAATTAAGGCAAAAAAAACTATATAAAGCAAAAATAAAGAAGAAAGCAATGTAGGTGTGTGTTTAGCCAGACTACTTTTCAAAGTTTCTACCAAGACCCTATTATTTATGCAATTTAAAAAAGGCATATGTGGGCACCTGGGTGGCTCAGTTGGTTAAGCTACCTACTTCGGCTCAGGTCAGGATCTCACAGTGAGTTCGAACCCCGCATCAGGCTCTCTGCTGTCAGCACAGAGCCGGCTTCCGACCCTCTGTCCCCCTCTCTGCCCCTCCCCTGCTCAAGCACTCTCTCTCTCTCACTCTTGCTCTCAAAAAAAAAAAGTGCACACACAAGAAACTAGGTTATTTTTAAATATTTTATTAAAAAAAAAAAGACTTCGTGAAACACAGCCAATTCCCACGTGAAATACACGAGGTTGGTCTTGTGATCTATTCGGGACACCCAGGCCACCCAAGGCGGGCGAGATGCAGCCGTCTGACCCACACGGCAGCCCCGTGATGCCCAGGCCCTGGCATCAGGCCAGAAGCACCCACCTGCCAGAGGCTGCCAGCAGTATCCAGGGAAAGCCTTCTTCCACGGCTCCTTTATTACGTGGCATCCGTGTGAAAAACGAACCCCTCCTTCCCGACCCCAAACGTTAGAGCCCAGCTACAAAACACCAGCCACCAGTGACTCTAGCAGGTTTCCATCACACATGGGTGTCAATGTCTCAAAGCTGAACCGCTGTAAGCAACGTCGGATACCGACGCCTGCGTCCATCAGAGGCAGAGCACCATCTTAAAGGGACACCGAGATATGTCAATACGATGGTGACTCAACCCCCCGAATTCCTTGAAGGGAAAAAAAATTGCTCAGCATCAGTTTCAATGCTGAAACAGATGATGAAATCTTCTGCTGGCTGCTGCCACCCTTCTGTCTCCAGCAGGGCCTGCTAGGTCGAGACTCAGGAGAGGCAAGGAAGGCACTCACCTTGGGTAAAATGTAATGGGGCGCCAAGACAATTCAGCAGTTACGATCATCATTTTAGAGACTTTTTTTTCTTAATGTTTATTTTTGAGAAAGAGAGAGACAGACAGAGCTCGAGCAGGAGAGGGCAGAGAGAAAGGGAGACACAGAATCCGAAGCAGGCTGCAGGCTCTGAGCTGTCAGCACAGAGCCTGATGTGGGGCTGGAACTCACGAACTTTGAGATCATGATCTGAGCCAAAAATCAAGAGTCAGTTGCTTAACCAACTGAGCCACCCAGGCAGGCTTTAGTGACTATTTTTAAAGACCAAAAGTAATTTTTAAAAATTTACAATGAACAACACAATTTTAACATAAAGACAGGACTTGACCCCGAACTTGCAGGATCCATCTGCCCTGACCCAGATTCTGGCAGGCTCCGTTATAGCTGTACTACGGGAAGATCCCAATCTGAGCCACTTAGAAGAGTATGGACTTTCGGAAAATCTCACTTTGCCCATTAGCTAGCTGGGTGACCTTGGGCACGTTACCCATTCATCTATGTCTTAGTTTCCTCTTCTGTAAAATGGAAATAATACCTTCCTCACTGAATGAATGGTCAAGTAACAGTAAACGCAAAGTGCCACGCCCACCGTCCAGCACAGGACCCCGTATGACACTGGCAGTCGTCCAGCCTCGCACCAAGTAGCTGGATTCTTAGAAGCCAGAACATTTTTCCTATGGGCCAGGAGCTCATACAGTAGACTTTCAAGCAATTTTCAGGAAATGGGTTTGACAGGTTATTGCGGTTTTCCTACCAGCCCTTAAGACAAACATTTCTTCTTGCCCTTTCCCTCTTNTGGGGGAGGGGTGGGGCTGGGGCCCTGGAGCAGCACTCAGCCCCCTCCCACCATGGGTCAGCTCCTCAGGATAAACAGGCAGGTGATGCCCCAAGAGCCTGGCATGACTAGAAAACAAAACAACGTCTGTGTATCTCAAGGGTTTTTCTTCCTACAACAAAGCATGGCCGCTTTTAAATAAAAGGAATCAACCTCCCAGGACAGTTTCTTACCCTCTTCATTCCTTGCTAACCTACCTTTGAACCTGGAAGAAGCATCCTGTTCCCAGCCACTGTTGTGCTGCCAGAGGCGTTGAACCTTACCATTGACTTTGAACCTGGAAATGCTGTGGGATTTATGTATGTGACCATGAGATTATTATTGTAACTATTCTCAGACTCTCAAAGTCTAGAGTGTGAGTTCATCCTTCCGAACTATTCTATCTCCAAAATAAAAGCATCCCGTGACCTGGACCCCAGACCTCAGACAACCTTGAACTTCCACACCACAAATAAACACCTGTCAATCACCACCTCTCCCCCAAGAGTCTTGAGCACCTATATTCCTTTGTTATGTGCCCTGGAAGCACCAGGAAGAGCGCAATCTTCAAGCACACGGTCTCTGCAGTACAACAGGGAAGGACATGTCATGCCTAAAGCGTGTCTCACACGCCCGTCACATGCGTGGGCAGGCTCCGCGTAAGGTGCAGGGAAAAAAATCTTACAACTTTTCCTTTCCTTACATCTCTGAAAAATAGTTTACTTTTCTCATTTTAAACAGCATGACTGGATAATTATCAAAGCAATAAGAATGGAGTAAGGGAAATTTACAAAGCCTAGAAAGGTCAAAGGAAAAAAAGAACCACTCCTGTCAGTCCCATCCAAAGAAAAACATCATGAGTAAAGCCCTTACTTCAATGCACATAAGTATATAGATATAGATACATATTTAAACAAAGAGGTTTATGTATATGTGCTCATCTCTTAAGTAGCAAACTAAGTGTATAATTACAAAAGACATAGGTGATCAGACACAAGAAGGTCAGTGAACAGCACAAGAAACAAATTCAGAACCTCATCATACTGCAGAAGGCTAGGAGAGGGACTACATCTTACAAAGAAATATAAGAAATTATCTGTGACAAAATTTACTTAAGAGAGGTAAACGTCAGCAAATATTTATTGAGTGCCTACCAAGTTCCCACCTTGTCAGGCAGTGGGAATGCAGAGGTGTAAAATACTTCAGTAGAGGGATGCCTCGGGGGCTCAGTCAGTTAAGCATCTGACTTCGACTCAGGTCATGATCTCACAGTTCATGGGTTCGAGCCCCGCATCGGGTACTTTACTGACAGCTCAGAGCCCGGAGCTTGCTTTGGATTCTGTGTCTCCCTCTCTCTCTGCCTCTCTCCCATTTATGCTCTCTCTCAAAAATACATAAATATTTAAAAAATTTGTTTTAAATACTTCAGTAGAAGGGGCTCTCCAGTAACCGAGGAAAGATTTCCTGAGCTTTTGCCTGGGCTCTGCCAATTGTAAGTTGTATGACCTTCCAGCAAGTCATTTCACCTCTCTGTACCTCAGTTTCCTCTTATATAAAATGGGGATTAAACATGAGGGCAATCGGGATGATTAAATGAGTCTGTGTACCTAAACCACTTAGAACTCAGAAGTGCTCAATAAAAGTCAGTGTTTCAATAATAAAATGAGTAGGGAAGAGAAAAAACACACTGTAGAGACAGAGGGTCCAGGTGAGCTTCTGGAAGGAAGTGGGCAAGGCCTGGGTAGACATTTAAATGGGTGAACTGTGTAGAAAGCCCTTGCCTTCCGAGCTGAGGAATCAGTAGGTGTGGAGGTGAGAGGGTTTGAGGCAGAAGGGCTCTGAGGCTGGATTTAGGGGCAGTTCGGGGGGAGGGTGAAATAAAGGAGGTAGGGACAGAAAGGAGACCAAGACACTCGATTTCATTCGGCCACCTTCTCGGTGACAGCAAAACAGGTAGGCTACCCCACATCATGATCACTTTGAACAGGAAAGCTTTCCAGACTCTTCCAATAAAGTCAACGTGTGATAACTTATGTATTTTTCAGTTACTTTTACAAGTAAGGATGTTCAATGAACAGATCCTTCACGCCTGCTCTCCAGACAGCCCTAAACTCATCACAAAGGTCCCTGAGTCCCTACAGCACACACGGTAGACTTCTAGGAATATATTTCTCACTGGGGGTATTACTACAGACAAAACAGAGAGCAAGACTAGATGACGAATTTGGTCTTCACGACTTCACGATGACTGCGGAAAAAGGGGAACAAATTTTAAACATACACAGAATATAAATGTGAAAGAAGATGTGACCAATACCTTTGCTTAAAGGAAAGTTTNGTTTTTTTTTTTTTTTTTTTTTTTTAGTTTAAATTCAAGTAACTTAACATACGGTGTAATAACGGTTCCAGGAGTAGAATTTAGTAATTCATCACTTAAATATAACACCCAGTGTTCATCCCAACACGTGCCCTCCTTAACGTCCATCACCCGTCTAGCCCATCCCCCCGCCCACCTCCCCGCCCACAACCCTCAGTTTGTTCTCTGTACTTAAGAGTCTCTTCTTTATGCCTCCTGCTCAGTTAAGATTTAAAGCTTCATAGTTTAATAATTAATACCTACCATGTCATGAGCTTTTTATAAATCACCAGGCAGTCCCTTTTTATATATAGTTGACTGCTGAACACTGTGGGGGTTAGTGGTACCGACCACACAGGCAAAACTCCGTGTATAACTTCTGACTCCCTGAAAACTTAACCACTAATTACCTACTGTTGACTGGAAGACTTACCAATGACATAAATAGTCAATTAACAGATACTTTGTCAGTTACATTATATATTGTATTCTTACAAGAAAGCTAGAGAAAAGAAAATGTTACTGAGAAAATCTTAAGAGGAAATACACATATAGTGCTGTGTTTATGGACATAACTATGTGTAAAGTCGACCCACACAGCTCAAACCCGTGTTGTTAAAGGGTCAGCTGTATTATCTTCAATTCCCACAAGAAATTCCAAATTTGAAAAACTGCTGATCACCAAGACTTTTTACAAGCAAGTTATTTAAAATCCGTGATTTATAGCTCAATAGGTATTATCTCCATTTTTTAAAATATGACAGGGAACTGAGACTCAGAAACTAAAAGACTTGTTCTAGACCATACAATGTCTAACTGGCAGCTAGGATTTGAACACAGGTCCCTCACATGCTATGGTAGCCAGCTTCCAATGATCGTTACCTCCTGGCACCCAAACCTTTCTGCAGTCCCCTCCCTCTGAATCACAGCTGGCCTGTGTGACCAGAACTACCATAGAATTGACAATTAATGACTTCCAAGGCTACGTCATAAAAGTCATGGCAGTGTCCACCCTGACCTCCTCCTAAGTCACTCACTCTGAAAGAAGCTGGCTGCCATATTGTGAGGACACTCAAGCATCCTGCCCAAGGAGCCTACAGCGGTCCTTGGAAGCAGACCCTAAAGCCCCAGCTGACATTTTTACTGCAAACACGGGGACAGAAACTGCCCGTCTAAGCCACTCCCAAAGTCCTGATCTGCAGAAACTGTGCAAGACAATAAAGATTTACTACTGGTCAATGTCACTCAATTTGGGAGGAATCTGTCATGCAGCAATAGATAATTAACACAGCCTGAAGCCTGTGTTCTTCTCTCCATATCTACACTGCCATTCCAGAGCTTCTGCAACTTCATCTTTTAATTATCATCACTGTATATTAATATAGAGAATTAACAAAATAGTTACCGAAATCAAAGCTATCCATCCTATCAGGTCTGTGGGAAAAGCACCTCAGAACTGACATCTTACATCTATTTCTTGCTGGGATTGTTCCATTCTGGGACTCATATTTTTTTTAAGTTTATTTATTTATTTTTAGAGAGAAAGAGAGGGAGAGACAGAGAATCCCAAGCAGGTACCGAGCTGTCAGTGCAGAGCCCTACACGGGGCTTGAACTCACGAACTGGGAGATCATGACCTGAGCCAAAACCAAGAGTCGGATGCTTAACCTACGGAGCCTGGGACTAAGATTTTATATACACAATTGTTCCTGTTGATCTACCCCTTCACAAAATAGGCAGCGAACAGGGTTCACTAAGCCAGCACTGGGTAGACCAGAAAGCCATTTAGTCATGTCTTTTAAAGGTGCATTTTTGGCATGTTTTATTTAAAAAAAATAAACATAAGCATGCTGAGATACTGCTACATGCCTATTAAAATGGTAAAGATAAAAAGTGTTGACAATGTCAAGTGCTGGTGAGTATTCCACCTCTGGGTATTTGCCCAGGGGAATTCAAAACCGTGTTCACATCAAAACCTATGCGTAAAGTTTACAGTGGCTGCGCGTTTGTAGCCACTGAATTCACTACCACCTCCAACTGAGAACCTGAAAGTTCTTCAACTAGTCCCTGATTCCATTTATACAGTCTTCTGGAAAAGACCAAACAACAGTGACAGAGCTGAAATCAGTGTCAACAGTGTCTGGAGAAGCAAGAAAGGGACTCCAAAGTGGCAACACTTGGGAATTTTTTGAGCCGAATGACACAGTCCCTGTCCTGAGTGTGAGTGTCATGTTCGCTGCACACACTGCTGCACATGATAAAATTCACAGAACCGTACACAGAAAAATAATCACTTTTATTCCATCTTGATTTAAAAAAAAATAGGGGCGCCTGGGTGGCTCAGTCGGTTAAGCACCCAACTTCAGCTCAGGTCATGATCTCAGGGCTCGGGAGTTCGAGCCCCGTGTCTGGCTCTGTGCTAAGAGCTGGGAGCCTGGAATCTGCTTCAGATTCTGAGTTTCCATCTCTCTCTCTGCCTCTCCCCCACATGCACTCTGTCTCTGTCTCTCTCTCTCTCTCTCTCTCAAAAATAAACATTTAAAAATTTTTTCTTTTAAATAGATGCACATGTACTTTCTTTTTGAAGCAATTTCAATTCCTTTTTCCCATAAGAAATACATCCTTTCTTAATCACCTTCAGGGCCTAGGGCCGTCTTGATTTCCAAATATTCATTAAAAAGCAAAACAAAACAACCAAACAAAAAATGCTGATCACAAGGACTTTTACAAGCAAGTTATTTAGAATCCGTGATCTGTAGCTCAGGAATCCACCTTCTTTCAAATAATTACCATTCATTATTTTCCTGAGGCCAAGTCCCCTGGTCCCTGCTTTATGTCCCTAGGAACGAACATTCTTGCCTGGGAGCAAAAGATCTTTCAGACAAACACAGATAAAAATCACAAAGATTCTCAATAAACATTTGCTGGGCGTGTATATGGTGGGGTTCATCCCTTAAGCCACATATTAGCTGGATCTGTCCCCAGACTGTCCCAAAGACATCCGATGGCCTCTGGGAAATACGAGCATCCCCCTCTGAGATGCACTCTGAGCATGAGAGTGACCATCCACGTAGCCCCCGTCCTGCGCTGGCGCCCCCTGCAGTTCACACCTCCTTCCAGTATGAAAAATGCCTCCATTTGGACAAATAATGTACATGCATTTCCCTTGAAGACAAGGATTTTTTTTGTCTGTTTTGTGCACGGATGTGCACAAAAGAAAGGTGGGACGAGAACAGCACCCACCTTGTGAAAGGGGATCAACGAATCTTTGTGAAAAGGAAGATCAGCTTTATTCTTTCTAACTGGTGAAGACATTAGGAATTTAACGAGCTGGGATTTTCCAGATGCCTGTGACTCTGTGATAAGACCTCCTTTAGTCTGTCAAAGAAAGGCTCTTTTTTAAAGACCTGCAAGGTAACAGGGAAGTCGCATCCGTGGCCCCTGACCTCCGGGAACTAACTCTGGTGAAAAAGGTGGGTTCACACACCGGGGCATAAGGCCTTCCGAGTCCACGTGAGGTCAGTTATGCCCGTCGCACCCCTGCCGCGTGCCCTGGACGGTCCCCGCGGGCTTCTGTGTGCGCGTCCCAAAAGGTGTGCCGATGGGATTCAGAATCAGGCGCTGCTCTCATCGGGAACTTGAAAAACAGGCAAGACTCGGATGTGTCACAAACGTTTTGCTGGCGGCCGAGGAGGGCCGTGAAGAACCAAGCCCTTCACTCACATGCTTCCGACCCGCAGCAGAGAAAGTAGGCAGGTAAAAATTCTCCCCCGGTTAGAAGAAAACAAAGCAGTAGGCACCCCTCCCATTTCCGCCTGCGGGAGGGCCCCCGGCCCCTCCTTTGGGCCTTTCTCAACCTCCAGATACAGGCCAGTTATACTATT